>NC_057394.1:61663399-61981135 GCF_019320065.1 Cervus canadensis
GAAGCCTTAACACTTCAATATGCCTCCCTATAATTACATGATCAAATGATCTATATCATGACAGTACTTTTTGCAACAAGTCATATTTGCAGCAAAACATGCTCACTTTAGCTCAAATTCCTGTTCTTTAACAGTGTTAAAATAATTAACTTTATAGTGTAGCACAAAGACTTCTACTTAAGAATGGAAAGATGTACATTTTCTCCCTCTGTTTTTCTGTTGACAATGTGTCCTGTCACTTGGGAAAATAGGAAATGTAGAAACGTGCTTTTGATGATATTTCCTGTCTTCTGGAAGGTGGCTGAATTTGTTTGTACATTTGAATCTGAGGAGGACATAATTGCTCCCGTCTCTGGCTTCTAACACCGTGTGGCAGCTGTCACAGGACCTCTACTGGAGCTTCTGTGGTGGTCTGGTGGTTGGGAATCTGCCTGCCATTGCAAGGAATATAGGTTCAATCCCTGGTCTGGGAAGAGCCCACATGCCACGGGAAAGCCAAGCCTGTGCGCCTCAACTATTGAGCCCGGGTGATCTAGAGCCCGTGCCCTGCAACAAGAGACGCCACTGCAATGAGGAGCCCTCACACCACAGCTAGAGAGTAGCCTAGCAGCTAGAGAAGGACTGAGAGCGGCAACAAAGACTCAGCACAACCAAAAATAAATAAATCTTAAAAAAAAAAAAAAAAGACCTCTACTGGCTGCAGGGAGAAAGGAATCTCCCTTAACTTCGGAAAAACTTCTGAAGACTCGGTCAGCGGCTTGGGAGATTCCCCTGAACTGGTTCTTTAGCTGTGATAGATGAATCAGACAGAAACTCTACAGAGCACAGTCAGTTTTTCACTCACTGACTGTGCTTTTTCCACAAGTGCCCCCTCTTTGGGAACTCCTCATTGTTGTGATGTGTTAACTCTCAGCCAACTCTTTTGTGAGCATTCACAGTCCTTTGTAAATATGGCCAAGTCAGTAAGAGAAAGTGTGTTGCTAGATACGTGGGGGCAAGGGGAAGTTAGGCAGAAAGACTCGACCTTGAGATGTGGCAGTGCCATTTAAGAGTTTTTGACCTCAGGCAACCACTGAAACTCTCTGAACTCTGGCTGCTTCATTTGTAAGATGGAAATATGAATCATAATAATACCACCTGTCCGATCTACCTTTAGGGATTTGCGAGGACCAAATGAAATAACAAGTGAAAGTGGTTCATAAATTGCCCCTTGATGCCATATAAATGGAAGTTATTTTTTTGAGCTGTCAATGCAAGAGCTTTATATATGTTTTCTAATAATACTTAAATTTGTCCTCATAGAGTTCTTAACTTCAGTTCCCACAGTTCTTGACTTTCAATTGCTAAAACATTACAGAGCTATATCCTCAGTGTGTTTTATCTTGAAATCCCTTTCAGAATAGAAATAAAGCAGTATATACTTTTATTTACTAACACATAAATGCCTGGCACAGACATGGAGTCCCCAGTGAAGCTGAAACTCTGTTGGCATAACTGGAAGACACTGGGCACTTCATAGACATTTTGTGACACTCTTCTATCCCTATTGCCTTCTGGAAGCTTGCAAGAGTTTCATTTCTATGGATAACACCTAGGGTTCTCCTGTTTGACTTGACTTGAAGGAGTCGTATTAGAAATTCCCATGACCTTTCAGTAATTACACGAGTGTGACTTGCGGTTGGGTTCCCCATAGGCATACCACACAAGTTGAAGTTGAAGACTCCTCTGAGTGGTCCTCAGCAGTCCAACTAGGTGGCTCCTTTCCTTGAGGTACCAGTAAGACAATTCCTGAAAATGGTTCAGATAATCAAGTTACATGTAGCCCCAGGAAAGGGAGTGCTGCCTATATTGTCTACCAAGGTTTGCTGTTCAAACTTTAGACTGTGGATCTGTGTTTAGATCTTGGCTCCACCATTTACAACTGAGAGGTTTTGGATGAATTATTGAATATCCAGAGGCTTCGTTTCTTCAACGGTTAAATGGGAATAAGAGTCACGCTGCTGCTAAGTTGCTTCAGTCATGTCCAACTCTGTGCAACCCTGTAGACAGCAGTCCACCAGGTTCCTCTGTCCCTGGGATTCTCCAGGCAAGAACACTGGAGTGGGTTGCCATTTCCTTCTCCAATGCATGCATGCACGCTAATTCGCTTCATTCGTGACTGACTCTGTGCGACCCCATGGACAGCAGCCCACCAGGCTCCTCTGCACAGGGGATTCTCTAAGCAAGAATCCTGGAGTGGGTTGCCATTTCCTTCTCCAGAATAAGAGTCATAGACCAACTAAATAATGTTGTTGTATGAATTAGGTGGCTTCCCTGGTGGCTCAGTGGTAAAGAATCTGCCTGCCAATACAGGAGACACAGGTTAGATCCCTGGATCGGGAAGATCCCCTGGAGAAGGACATGGAAACCCGCTTCAGTTTTCTTGCCAGGGAAATCCCATGGACAAAGGAGCCTGGTGCGCTACAGTCCATGGGGTCACAAAAGAGTCAGACATGACTTAGTGACTAAACAATCACAGTGCTTACTACCATATATCCAACCTAGTATACTCAATAAATAAATGCAGTGATCATTTTTTTTAAACCCCAAAACTGAAACAAACTGGGCAATATACTTGAATAAACACTTTATACAAAAGAAGATATCCAAATAGCTAACAAAGAAATGAAAAGGAGCTCCACTTCATTTGTCTTGGGGAAAATGCAAATTGAAATTACAATGATATACCTCCATGCACACAAGAGAAGGGCTAAAATTAAAGAGAAGACTATTGTGAGCAAGGATGTGAAACAACTAGAAGTCTCTTGCTCAGCTAATGGGCTTGTAAACTAGCATTACAACTTGTTTGGAAAACTGTTTGGCAGAATCTTCTAAGGCTGAATAGTTTCATATCCAGCCATCCCACTGTACCTGTGATCTCTTAAGTCATGTGCAAGACTGTTTATATGAGGATGTTTCAGGGGAGTAGAAAACTAGAAACTGCTCCCAAGTCTATCAACGATAGATTAATAAATTGTAGTTAATTCCTCCAGGGTACTGCCATATAATAGTGGGTCTGTATTGATCATTGTCTAAATACTACTTGGCTTCCTGGTGGCTCAGCGGTAGAGAATCCGCCTGCAATGCAGGAGATGTGGGTTCTATCCCTGAGTCGGGAAGATCCTCTGGAGAAGGAAATGGCAACCCTCTCCAGTATTCTTGCCTGGAAAATACTAACGGACAGAGGAGGCTAGCGGGTTGCAGTTTATGGGGTTGCAAAGAGTCTTACAGGACTTTAGTGATTAAACAGCAAAATACTAGTTAGCCATTGTATTACTTCCTCAGGCCATTTGCAGTCATCATTGTATTTCTATCAAGCCCCTCCCCCTCCCACCATGTAACTTCAGTTCAGTTCAGTTCAGTTCAGTTCAGTCGCTCAGTCGCGTCTGACTCTTTGCGACCCCATGAATCGCAGCACGCCAGGCCTCCCTGTCCATCACAAACTCCCAGAGTTTACTCAAACTCATGCCCATCGAGTGGGTGATGCCATCCAGCCATCTCATCCTCTGTCATCCCCTTCTACTCCTGCCCCAATCCCTCCCAGCATCAGGGTCTTTTCCAGTGAGTCAACTCTTCGCCATGTAACTTAGACTGAATAAACTTTAGGTCCAGCTGCAATAGTAGAGGCTCAAATTAACTGTGGTTTAAACAGCTTAGAAATTTGCTCTTAGGTACCAGTTGTGGCACCCGCAGGCTGTGGCCAGTATGGTAATTCTATGACGCCAAAGGTCTAGGCGCCTACTGTGTTGCTCTGCCTTCTCTAGGGTGTTTCCCTTATGTGCATCTAATGCATAAATCATCCAGCCAGTGAAGAGGGAGAGAAGGAAATCAGAGGGCAAGTCCATTCCTTTTAAGTGTACAACCCAGAGATTGCACTCATCACTTTTGCTCACACATTTAGTTAATTTAGTTAATAGGTCAAGTTTAGTTAATAGTCAAGCTCACTTGTAAGAGTGGCTGAGAAATGTAGTCTTAATTCAGTCATTCAGAACTTATTTATTGAGTATGTAGTGTATACCAGGCATTGGGGTTAGAGCAGTGAATCAGTCCGTTGAAAAGCCCCGCCGTTCTAGAAAAGCCTTTCATTCTAGATGCGTGTGGCCATTCGTGCTCAGTTGCTTCGGTTGTGTCTGACTCTGTGAGACCCCATGGGCTGTAGCCCACCAGGCTCTTCTGTCCATGGGATTCTTCAGGCAAGAAGACTGCAGCGGGTTGCCATGCCCTCCTCCAGGGGATCTTCCTGACCCAGGGATGGAAACCAAGTCTCCAGTGTCTCCTGCATTGCAGGCAGATTCTTTACCACTGAGCCACAGGGGAAGCCTCATTCTAGATGGACAACTAACAAAAATAAGATATGTACTGTGTTAGATATTATTAAGAAATATGGTAGTCAGATTTCAAGGTGGCCTGCAGTAATTCTTGCTTCCTACTCCAAATTTGGGATAAAATGTAATGTAGCAGTAGGCAATTAATATAGATTTTAATACTTGGAAGTGTGGTGCAGTTTAACAAAAACTGAGAATATGGGCTTGGCTTTGGAACAGAGAGCAATAGCTGAAAAGACTTTTAGGAAAAAGTGAAGTTTAGGACCATTAAAAAGACTTATTGGTGCAGGCACCTCCAGCGCCTCAACAGACGAAGACATGGAGACAGAGGCTGTCAATGAGATCCTGGAAGACATCCCAGAACATGAAGAAGACTACCTTGACTCAACTCTGCAAGACGAAGATATTATTGCAGAGTACTTATCCTATGTAGAGAACATAAAGTCAGCAGCAAAGAAAAACTAAGCGATAAACAGAAATAACTTTTAAGTTTCTGCTTATAAATATTCTATCCTTTTGAAGGTGTTAAAAAAAAAAGACTTATTGGAAGTCTACCCTCTAAGAAGGCTGCCAATGAAAGATGAGGGAAAATGTTATCAGGAACTGAAGAATAGGGATATTTGGTGTGCAGTGGTAGATAGTTTAGCAACATTGTTAGCTATGGTAATGTGGGCAGCAGAAAATAAACTCAATAAGTTGAGTTATCTAGCTAAGGAAATTTCCAGGCAGAATGTTGAAGATCCTACCTAATTTATTCTTGCTGCTTATAATAAAATATGAGAAAGTGAAAGTGTTAGTCTCTCAATCATGTCTGAACCTTTGCAACCCCGTGGACTATAGCCCACCAGGCTCCTCTGTCCATGGGCTTCTCTGTGCAACAATACTGGAGTGGGTTGCCATTACCTTCTCCAGGGGATCTTCCCACCTCAGGGATAGAACCTGCGTCTCCTGCATTGCAGGCAGATTCTTTACCATCTGAGCCAAAAATAGGGGAAGAGAGAGAGAGAACCTCAATGAAGGATTATTAAACAAAAAGGAGCCAGGACTTACTGGTTTTGGAAGCACCCTCTCAAATAGTAAACTAGGCTAAATTTAAGAAATGAGTTGTTGAAGGGATCAGATCAGAGCACCATCCTGAAAACCTAATGGAAAGAGGAAGTTGAGACAGCAGCTGTTCATTCTTTTAAGACATAAGGTTATAAATACCTCAGGAAATCATTCAGTCCAAGAATAAAAACTTTCAGAAACTCAAGAGTGTTGACCTTTAAAGTTTGTCCTTCAAGACAAAAAGCCAAGGTGGTGTTTTTTGTCCAATGGAATAAATCCAAATAAGATTCATTAAAAAAAAAAAAAAAAAACCTTCAGACATTTTAAGAGAATTATATTTGTAGAAACACCACCAGTTTGGACTGAAAGAGACGTACATTAAAAAAACGAAAAAAAGTCTTAGATTGACAGGAATTGGGCTGAGAAAACCTCACAGCTATACACCTGGGCTACCTTTCCTGGGGGAAAGGTAACTTAAAGGACCGAACTTAAAGCCCCACATGTAATCAAATGCCATAAAGAGTTATTCCTGGACTTCCCTGGTGGCCCTGTGGCTAAGAATCTGCCTGTTCACACAGAGGGCACGAGTTCGATCCCAGGTCTAGGAAGATTCCACCTGCCACGGAGCAACGAAGCCCATGCGCCTCAGTTACTGAACCCATGTTCCACGACAGAAAAAGCCACTGCAGTGAGAAGCCCGTGCACCTCAAGGAGGAGTAGCCCCTGCTCGCCACAACTAGAGGAAGCCCACGTGTAGCAGCAAGGATCCAGCGCCGACAGAAATAAAAATAATTGAATAAGAAGGTGTGAGTCCTTATCAAGGGAGTATCAGTCTGTGCCTCACTGGAGTTCAGAGTTGCCATAGCCCAGGGGGACCAGAGTATCTATATTGGATATGCTGGGGAAAGATAACTTGTCCCTTTACTTCTTACACATGTAAGGAGCCTCAGCTGTATCAGACCTGATTTAGATGACAAATTCTAGATTGGAGCTGGTGCTCTAATGGGATGAGATTTACAAGGGGGTATTGAAGGTGGGTGTATTGTGCATGTTGGAGAGATATGAGTCTTTGGGGACCCATGAGCATACTGTGGCAGCTAACCTCCAAGAGGGCTTCCAATGATTATTTAGGATAGACTGAAGGAAATCAAGGATGGAAGCAAGAAGGTGAGTTGAGAAGCTATTGCAGTAATCCAGATGAGAAATGGTGGCTTGGGCCAGCACAGTAGCCATAATGAGGTAATGAGAAATGGCAAGATTCTGGGATATGTCTTAAAAGTATATTGAACATGATTTTGAAAGTAGGATTAATAAGAAAAGACTGGATGTGAGTTGTTCAGAAAGGATTCAAGATGATATATAAAGATTATTGGCAGGAAGGATGGAGTCTCACATCCTTTGGGGAAGGCTGTGAGAGAGACATGAGCTCACTTTCAGACTTGGTAAGTTTTAAAAGCCTACTTGATATCCAAGTGGAGAAAGTTACTGAAGTCCAAGTGTGAATTCAAGAGCTTGCTTGTGAAAGTTGCTCAGTCGTGTCTGACTCTTGGTGACCTCATGGACTATACAGTCCATGGAATTCTCCAGGCCAGAATACTGGAGTGGGTAGCCTTTCCCTTCTCCAGGGGATCTTCCCAACCCAGGGATTGAACCCAGGTCTCCCACATTGCAGGTGGATTCTTTACCAGCTGAGAGTTCAAGAGAGATATTCCCAAACTAAAGATAAAAATTTGGAACTCACCAGTAGGAAGATCCCCCGAGGAAGGCATGGAAATCCACTCCAGGATTCTTGCCTAGAGAATCCCATGGATAGAGGAGCCTGGCAGGCTGCAGTCCATGGGGTCGCAAAGAGTCAGACATGACTCAAGTGAGTTAGCGTGCACACAGCAGCAGATAGTATTTAAAGTCAAGTGATTGGATGAGATTACCCAGGGAGTGAGTTTACATAGAATAGGGAGTTTGGGTGTCTCCTCCCCTTGTTTTAAAATATAAAAGCAATTTTATAAAGTTCTAAAATTTTATGAAACTTTTAAATATAGAAGAGGAGGAGAAAAGATATCTAAGGAACTAGAATTCTCTCCCTGCTCGCTCCAGGCCCAGACTGGTTGGTCAGTACAAATGCACTGGGAATCCAGGAATGAACATTCATGAACCAGACTAATGTTCCAGAGGTGTGGGGTCAACACTGAAATGTAAGAACAAACAGGCATATCTGAACCTCCAAATCTCAAGTCCAACCAGGAAATAGGGTAACAGACAAACTAGAAAAGCTGTTGCCTAGCAGTTGGTAAACCAGTTCTTTAGCTTCTAGCTCAGTGGTTCTCAATGTTGGCTATGCTTTGGAATCACTGAGGTTTGGGGTCCACCGCAGAAGTACCCTGCTGATTTAACTGGTCAGGGGCACAGCCTGGACACTGGGAGTTCAATGTATAGGTTGGGAAACAGCTTGTAGATGAAGAACCCTCCAGCTAACATCATCATTCTCAGCACCTTTAGGAGCAGCTCTCAATTTGCTTTTTACCCAAAAAGGTTAGAGAGAAGTTGCTATACTGTAATAGAATGATGGCTTGAAAGGCTGAAAAATAGACAACATATAGGGAGACGTCCTGAACATTTATTTTAAATTGCTTCTAGGAAATCATTTCTCAGAACATTAGGCGAAGACCACAGGGCTGTGTGCAAGCAGAATGACAATTTGGGCTTTTTTGCAGCTTGTGATAGAGTAGGCGTTGTAGTGTATAGTAGAAGAATCATCAGCTGGTCCGTGAGGGAAGGATGATGAAGTATGTACACAGAATGCACTAAAACAGAGGCTCTGGGGGTGAATTTAATACCTGGCACTTTTCAGGGGAATGTGGGAAGGGTAAAGATATAAAAAAGTATTGATATAAGAAACATCTAACTGTTGAGACAGTGCTTTTGGAACGCCTTCCAAACACGTATCTGTTGTGTCTGTCTATGCGGGTATCATTTCTTTGGATCCTGTGTAGGTGACCCCAAAAGTTCACATTGTTCTTTCAGGTGGAGTATAGGGACATCACATCAATGGGATGGGTTTTGTGGCACCGTGTTGTAAAAAATAAAAATATTTTGAAGACCAAACCCACATTACCCTAAATCCCTTTTGCTTTCAATGAATTATCTTGGGGACTTCCCTGGTGGTCCAATGGTTAAGAATCAGCCTTCCAATGCAGGGAATGCAAGTTCGATCCCTGGTTGAAGAATTAAGATCCCACTTGGCTCTGGGCAACTGGAGAAACCCCTGCATCACAACTAGAGAAACCGCACCCCCCCCCGCCCCGCATCACCTCAACTAGAGAAAGACGGAGCACTGCAACAAAGGCCCAGTACAGCCAAAATAAGTAATTAAAAATAATAATAAATAAATTATCATGGCTATAATCTAGGAAGGACATGTAAAATGCAAGAAAAGTAGTACAGTTTGTACAATGTCAGTATTCAATATAGGTTTGAGGGCTCAATTTAGGTTAAAACAATCCAACAAACTTCTCAAAACCTCACATACTTATTCAGAATGTGGCCATAAGAATGAAGTCAAGACCCAAGCAAAACACGGTATTTTTCTATTTCCATGCTGTGTTTGTCAGCAATGCTTTTTCTAAGGCAAAAGACCTTGGGTTATCATGCTGTTATTCCCTTTCAGGGTGTATTTAATCCAAGAAATATGTGCTTCTGGCTTATGAAATTCTACAATTGAGTTTTAAATCCCTGAGAAAATAAATGAAGCAATCAATGTATCCTGTTATAAATAGTAATAGGCAGATTAGTTCTCAGTTACCATCCACAGTCTGTGCTTCAGACCAGATGTTTAATTCTGACCAGAATGCTAAGCTGTGTTCTAAGGAGATGACTGATACTGGTTATTTGGGGAATTTTAAACAAGAAAGTTCCCATATTGTCTCTTCTTCTTAAAGGGAACATGACCTTGAAATGAATTATGAGATTCCTGTGAACCTGTTTCATTTTCTGTAAAACCTCTCCTACTCATTTACTTTTACTTGATTTCAGAGCCAGACGTCATTATTCCACACAGGAAATCATAAGGTTTTTTGTTTTTTTTTTTAATAATTGTTATGTACCTAGTGAACAATGACATACTGGATAATCTGGATCTACATAATGAGATGGTAGCATTTTTATAGATAATATAAATTTGCTGTACAGGAGGGTTGAGAATTCTGAAAAGAAATTTTCCATTTATTATCTCATTATTTATCCCGACCACTTCTACTATGTGAAGAATGTTAGTTTCTTAGTTTTCAAGATGAAGTAAGCAACTCAGAATGAACACACACACACATACACAAATACACTGGGCTGCTAGGGCTTCCCTGGTGGCTCAGATGGCAAAGAATCTGCCTGAAGTATGGGAGACCCAGGTTCAGTCTTGGGGAAGATCCTCTGGAGAAGGGAGTGGCAGCCCACTTCTGTATGTCAAACATTGTTAGGCACTGCGTTCATTCCTGTACTACATTAGTTCCCAAATCAGGCTTCAAATCTAATTCCTCTAACTCCCTACTGCTCTCTACACTCTCTAGATAACACTGGATATTTTAAAGAAGATACTATCCAGGAAATAAAGGGAATAAGGATTAAAGATACTGTCTTAATCTAGTCAAGCTGCAATAACAAATTACCACAGACTGGGTGGCTTATGAACATCAGAAATTCATTGCTCACAGTTCTGGAAGTCAGAAAGCCCAAGATTGGGACACCAGCCGAGCTGGGTGAGGACCCTCTTCTGGTTCATAGACTTTTTGTTGTAGCCTCACATGGCAGACTAGGCTAAGGTATTCTGAAGAATCTGTTGTATAAAGGCACTAACCCCATTCATGAGGGCTGCACCCTCATGACCTAATCACCTCCAAAAGACCCCACCTACTGATACCACCACCTTTGGGGTTTACCAAGGTTGCAATCAAAGTGTCAGCCAGGACAGAAATCTAATCTAAGGTTCAGGGTCCTCTTCCAAATCCACTGGTTGTTAGCAGAATTCAGTTATTTGTGATAAAAGGACAGAGGCCTTCATCTCTTAGAGGCCACTTACTATTTCCTGCCATGTGAGGAAGATGGTAGTTTGCTACTGCAAGGTCAACAAGAGAGCTTCCAATCTCTCTCATTTCAACGTTTTCTCAATTTGAATTTTCAAGGGCTCACTGAATTTGATCAGGCCTGACCAAGTTAATATCCGTTTTGATTAACCAAAAGTCAACTTATTAGGGACCTAAATTATATTTGCAAAATTCTTTCACCTTCACCATCTAACATAGGTTAATCATAGGAGTGAAATCTTCCATCATGTTCACAAGTCCCACCTACACTAAGGGGTGAGGAATATATAACATGGTGTATACCTGGGGGCGGCAATTAAAAAAAAAATTTAAACATATAAATTTGGGGAGGGTCACAGATATTCAGAAAATGAAGAGGTTGGTGGGTGGGGCTAAAAATTTCAAATTTCTAATCCCTTTGACCGTCCTCACCCTAAGGTTACCCAGGGTGTATGGGGTGTGTGTGCTGTCGCTCAGTCGTGTCCGACTCTGCGACCCCATGGACTGTAACCCACCAGGTTCCTCTGTCCATGGGATTCTTCAGGCAGGAATACTAGAATGGGTTGCCATTTCCTTCTCCAGGGGATCTTCCTGACCCAGGGATCAAACCTACTTCTTTTATGTCTCCTGCATTTGCAGGCGGGTTCTCTACCACTAGGGCTACCTGGGAAGGCTACTGGGGGCCACACCCTAAATCACCTCATTAGCTTAAACTTAGAGGGGCTCAGAAGCAACTCCCTAGGGATAACAAAAGGTGCTTCTCACTGGAAATCTCAAGTGTTTTAGGCGCATTGTGCCAGAGACCATGGACAGAGACCAGATACATTTCTTACCAGACCACAATTAGGAAGCTGTCTCCACACACTTCTCCTCCTTTGGGGACAGAGAGAGACAAGGGAAGGGCAGGATTTGGAAAAATGTAGAACACAATAAATTTTCATTATAATAGTGAGGTAATAACATAAAACTTGTTCTGTTGTCTTGTAGAAAAAGGCCTCCTCTCTCAACTATAAATTTGGCTGAGAGACAAGGAAAAAAATAATTATATATTCACCTCAGTCTTTCAACAAAGGCACAAAGAGCCTTCCATTTCAAATTTGTTTTGTTTTGTACCACATGTGGGTTAATTAGATAAAACCATGTCATGTGCCAGATTCAATCAGCCTGAAAATAATCAGAAAACTGGGTTTGGCATTGTTTATGCTGTTTTGGCTCAGCTAAACAAAAGCACAAAATGTAAATTGGATCCAGAAAATAACATATGGGTGCTGGTGCCAGGTTTTCTTTCATGGGATTATCTCTAGCTGGCACCTGAGCTGCAGATGCTGCTCGGGGGGACCATTAGACAAAACCACACGATGCTGATACCCATTTTCCATGATTAGACAGTGAACACCCCCATGAAGGGCACTTAGTTTATTGCCTTTGACATAGGCCAACCCCAGCTTTCCAGCTGTTGGCAGTCAACTTGAAAATACATGTTGGAGTTAAAAAATGAGAGCATGCTTTTGTTTGACTTATCACTAGTGATTTCCTTTAGATTCTTTTTTGTTGTTGTTGTTTTGTTGTTGTTTTCTAAAATCTGTAAGATAAGAAATACAGTCCTGAAATCACTCTTCAGCTGTGTTACAGATACTTCAGTGAATATCATTAAGGAGAAAGCAGTTCATTTCATCCTACTGAAGTTCTAAAGAATGAACATTTTAGCAAATATGCAAGTGATCACAAGAGTAACAAATAGTCATTTTAAAAACCTAATCATCTATTTGATGATAAAATCCAAATTAGCTAGTTTTCTCTTCTCTTCCTGCTACATAAACTGTCTGTTATCAATACAGAGAGACATAGGATTACACACTGCTCTCCTTATACCTTTTGTAAAAAGGATGTTCTGTAGAATATTCTAGAATGTGGTGTGGGTGGTGATGACAATCTCTTTAGTATGGGTGAAATTCTACCAACAACCACATTCAACTTGCCACATTCAACGGGCACATTTCTTTCCTTATCTGTGGGTACGTGGTATTTCTCATTATTTCAGCCCTTTTGAAATTTTCTTGGATTTCATAACCCCACTCTCCCTGACTTCCAGCTCTTCTCCCACTGGGGAGTTCAGGTTTTTTTTAGCATTAGCTGCCCATGCTCCTCGTCTCATGCCTTACAATAAACACCAGCCCTTTCCCTCACCACAACCCAGTGTTAGAAGATTGGTGAGGGGATCCAAGTTTGGTTTGGTAACAAAGGAACACAGAAAAAATGGGCTTCCCTTGTGGTGCTAGTGGTAGAGAATCTGCTTGGCAATGCAGGAGATGCAAGAGACACAGATTCAATCCTTGGGTCAGGAAGATCCCCTTGAGTAGGAAATGGAAACCCACTCCAGTATTCTTGCCTGGAAAATCCCATGGACAGAGGAGGCTGGCCAGCTACAGTCCATGGGGTCCCAAAGAGGCAGAAACTATTGAGCGCCTGAGCACAAACACAGAAACAAGGGAAAAGTAGAAAAGCAACACTGCTTTTGTTAGGATAAGCCTGACACTGCTTTTAGGATAAGCCAGAGTCCTAGTTCTTCCTCAAGGGATACATACAACAGTATCTTTGAGTTCTTCTACAGGAACCAAGTCCCCTACCCAATGATTCCTAGAATACCACCCTTTTACGTCACTACTAACCAGTCAGAAGAAAGTATCACACTGCAGCCCACCGGCCATTTTGCCTATCAAACCTCTTCCCCCGAGACTATCGGGGAGTTCAGATTTTTCGAATACAAGCCATCTGTAGTCCTTTCTTGGCCCTTGTCATAAACCTTTCTCTGCTCCAAACTCTGACATTTTGGTTTGTTTGGCTTCAGTGCACTGGGCACACAAAGTTGACACTTGACAGCAAGTGGTATGAAAAAAATGTTGGGAAAGGGATGTTTGTGATTCAGTTCAGTTCAGTTCAGTCACTCAGTCGTGTCCAACTCTTTGCGACCCCATGAACCGAGCACGCCAGGCCTCCCTGTCCATCACCAACTCCTGGAGTTCACCCAAACCCATGTCTGCTGTGTCGGTAATGCCATCCAACCATCTCATCCTCTGTTGTCCCCTTCTCCTCCTGCCCCCAATCCCTCCCAGCATCAGGGTCTTTTCCAATGAGTCAGCTCTTCGCATCAAGTGGCCAAAGAACTGGAGTTTCAGCTTCAACATCAGTCCTTTCAATGAACACCCAGGACTGATCTCCTTTAGGATGGACTGGTTGGATCTACTTGCAGTCCAAGGGACTTTCAAGAGTCTTCTCCAACACCACAGTTCAAAAGCATCAATTCTTCAGTGCTCAGCTTTCTTTATAGTCCAACTCTCACATCCATACATGACCACTGGAAAAACCATAGCCTTGACTAGAAGGACTTTTGTTGGCAAAGTAATGTCTCTGCTTTTTAATATGCTGTCTAGGTTGGTCATAACTTTCCTTCCAAGGAGTAAGCGTCTTTTAATTTCATGGCTGCAATCACCATCTGCAGTGATTTTGGAGCCCAGAAAAATAAAGTCAGCCACTGTTTCCACTGTTTCCCCATCTATTTGCCATGAAGTGATGGGACCGGATGCCATGATCTTAGTTTTCTGAATGCTGAGCTTTAAGCCAACTTTTTCACTCTCCTCTTTCACTTTCATCAAGAGGCTCTCTAGTTCTTTGCTTTCTGCCATAAATGTGGTGTCATCTGCATATCTGAGGTTATTGATATTTCTCCCAGCAATCTTGATTCCAGCTTGTGCTTCCTCCAGCCCAGCGTTTCTCGTAATGTGCTCTGCATATAAGTTAAATAAGCAGGGTGACAATATACAGCCTTGACATACTCCTTTTCCTATTTGGAACCAGTCTGTTGTTCCATGTCCAGTTCTAACTGTGGCTTCCTGACCTGCATACAGGTTTCTCAAGAGGCAGGTCAGGTGGTCTGGTATTCCCATCTCTTTCAGAATTTTCCACAGTTTATTGTGATCCACACAGTCTGTGAAGCTAACACAACACAAAAATCAGCTGCTGTGTGTGGACTTTGTTTGGATCCAGACATCAAGAAATCAGCTATTTAAACATTTTTTTTGTAACACTGTGAAAAATTTAGATATGAACTAGATGACAAAAAAGTTACTAATTTTTATTGGAAGTCATAATGGTGTGATGTGTTAGAAAATATCTATATTTAGCAGGAACATATACTAAAATATTCAGAGTGAAATGAAATAGTATCTTAATTTGCTTTAAAATACTTCATCCAAAAAAGGAAAATAGAGAAGAGTATTGTGGCAGAATCTTGACAATTGTTTAATCTGGACTTAGGGGATGTGAGGTCTCATTATACTGTTCTTTCTACTCTTTAAATGCTTACATTTTAAAGTACAAAATTAAAGAGAAAGTAAAATAGGATTTTTACTTCAAAACTATAAATTTCAGAGATGGAATAAACTTCAAATGAAGTTTGATTAAGGACTCAGTTTCTTCTTAACCTCCTTGTAACTTTCAATGGTGTCTGCTGCATCCTCAGGCTAGCCTTCTAATGATCAGGGCACCATATGTCCTGGTAGGCCAGGACACTCCCAGTTACATCTATTGTCCTAACACAACTATTTATAGCACTGTCTTTCATTCAAATGTGACCTAGTTTGGGATGATAAATTACATGGTCACCCTAGCTCATGGTTGTCAACCAACTGTCAACCACAATTAGGGCTTCATGCTTCTCTGTTTATGTTCACCTGAATAGGAAGAAACTGCTTTCCCTGAAGCAACCAGTAAACCTCTCCAATAATCCCTGTGTCCCAGAAGGGCTATGTACCCATCCATGAGCAAACATCGTGGCCAGGGTGGTGGGTGCACTCTTGAGAGTAAGGAACAGAGTCAGTCCTTGGGTCCTTGTTTGGTCGGGCAATGAGGAATTGAAGGTGGGGAGGAGACCACTAAAGGTCACTGCACATCTTGCCATGTGTCTGCCAGCACCCAAATTTAGGTCTCATCTCTTCCTCTCACTCAGGCTACTGAAATAACTCTCTTGCTGATCTCCCTCTTTTAGTTTTAGTCCATTGACACCACATCACTACCAGAATCTGATCATATCACTGCCACATTTGACATTTTTTGATGTCTTGCTTTCATGTGTAAAATAAAATCTAAATGCCTTTGCTTAATAAACAAAGCTGCTCTGTATCTGGTCTTTGTCTGGTTATCTATCTACCTTTATCCAACTTTGTTGTCTTTTTCATACTTTAAGTTTAGCCAAATTGAATGACTTTCAGGACTGTTCATATACTGTGCTTTCATTGTCTCATCCCCGCAAGCCTGCCTCCTTCTTATCTATCCAGCAAACTTGTAGTCACCCTTCCATGGCCAACTTGAGCACTAACTTCTCCAACTCCTGCCTGGGTCTTTCTAGAACTTACTAGGTATATAGCATTGTTCTAAGAGTTTTACAAAAGTCAGTTTATTTAATCCTCACACAGGAGGGGCTATTATGTTACTACTACCACAGACATACACTAGATCCACTATGTCTATTCACGTACTCTATGTTTATCTTCAGGGTCAAAGTCTTTTTTTTTTCCTTCTTCTTCTTCTTCTTTTTTTTTTTAGAGTCAAAATCTTTTATTTGAATGAGAGTCTTCTGATTCAATTCTGCCTTTAATTTCTTCTGCATTGGTAATCTATTTGTAACAAAGAAGAGTCAATTTTGACTCTTCCATGTTAAATCTGTTTCTTTAACTCCCCCCTTTTTTTTTTTTGCCTGTTTTGTTATTATAATCATACGTAATGTCCTGACTCAGAGAAGCCTGCCCCTCTGCCTGTGCTGTGCTCAGTCTTACTTGACTGTTTGTGACCCCATGGACTCTAGCCCACCAGGGTCCTCTGTCTATGGGATTCTCCAGGCAAGAACATTGGAGTGGGTTGCCATTTCCTTCTTCAGTCCCTCTGTCTGACTGGTAAGCTCAAGTGCCTTTGTTCAGAATCCTTGAGGCTCAAGGTCTAGTGGAAGTCAGCTGGTTTGCTATCCTGGACCTATTTGGTTATAATCAGTTTATGTCCCATTTTCAGGCTGTATCATTCTTTTAAACATTGTGCTTTGCCCCCTTCCCTTCCCATAACAGTTGGGGCTGGGAAACAAGAAGAAAATATACAAAGAAGCATACAGATGAAAGAGGTAAAATAGTAGTTAAGACTTATAGAATTTTACTCGGTATCCAGCACTATTCTAAAAGCTTTACAAAAGTCAACTCATTTAATCCTCCTACAGGAGGTGCTATTATTATCCCTCACTTTAGTAGTTCAGCTGGTAAAGAATCAGTCTGCAATGCAGGAGACCCTGGTTCAATTCCTGGGTCAGGAATATCTGCTGGAGAAGGGATAGGCTACCCACTCCAGTATTCTGGCCTGGAGAATTCAGGACTATACAGTCCATGGGGTCATAAAGAGTCTGACACACTGAGTGACTTTCAATTTCACTTACTGATGAGAAACTGAGGCACACGAGGTCAATTTTTTTTGCCAAAATCTTTTTAAACAACAAATGTTGAAAACCTTTTTTTACTGAGATATATCTAAGATAAATCACTTATATCTGCTTTTCTTTAAGAAAGCATCAACTACAAATTCACTCTTGCCAAGACATTCAGCATCTGTCTCTCAAATGAACCCTCTTGAGATTGAACCCTGTGCTGCAGCTGTTGACCTTCAACACGCCCTAACGGGAATTAAGGGTGGAGAAAGAGGCACTTTGTGCTCCAGGAAAACTGGTGGGACAGGTCTTTAGATAGATATTTTCATGATCTCAATCTTGCATCTCTTCATATCTAGTAAAGCACTAAATCGTTTCATGGTGACATCGGTTCCTCCTGACTAGCAGAAAACCTTTTGAAAGTTAGGTGCTTGATTGCATTGAGCTCCCCCTTCACCAAAATCATATACTGACCTTCCCCCACTACCTCTTCAGAGCAGTCTCTCAGAGCTATCTGAGGTCCTGTCTCCCAGACTGCAGTCCTCATTTTGCCCCAGGTGAAACTTAACTTGAAACTTTCACACTGTGTATCTTTTATAGTAGCCCAAAGTCTACTGAATGTAGTGTTGTAACAGGAGTGAAAGGGTCAGGGCACAACTTTTGAAAGAATGACATAGCCCAAGGATGCAACAGAAAGCGATTAGAATCAAATGGGACCAAGATGGCAGACAAGACTAGACCTTGATCCTCAATTAGCAAGTGAAACGACACACCCAGAGGTACCATGACTGTTCCAAGGCACTGTTATAAGACCAAGGAGTGGGCGGTGACCCAAATCCTAGAACTCTCCACCCCTTCCCAAAAATAGTTGGAATAATCCTCCCACTCATCAACATATGAAATTAACCAGCCTATAAAAACTAACCACACATTTCACAGTCGCACTGGCCCTCTGCCATGGCCCACACTCTCAGTTCAGTTCAGTTACTCAGTCGTATCCGACCCCATGGACTGCAGCAAGCCAGGCTTCCCTGTCCATCACCAACTCCCAGAGTTTACCCAAACTCATGTCCATTGAGTCAATGATGCCATCCAACCATCTCATCCTCTGTCGTCCCCTTCTCCTCCTGCCTTCAATCTTTTCCAGCATCAGGGTCTTTTCAAATGAGTCAGCTCTTTTTATCAGGTGACCAAAGTATTGGAGTTTCAGCTTCAGCATCAGCCCTTCCTATGAACACTCAGGACTGATTTCCTTTAGGATGGACAATAACAAAGTGGGTCTCTCTATATCCAAGTCCGCGCAAAACCATTTGTGGGTGGAAAATAAAACAAGTTTCTTTGTAATTTCACCTTAAATATAGCCAGTCCTACGGGAGGAAGGGGTGGAATAAGCAGATGGTCACTTCGATTGCCCTCGTGGATGGGAGAATTGTGGTTTTAAACAGAAGTATGATCAGTAGTTGGGGTGTGTGTGTGTAGGGGGGCGGGTATGGTGTGGGTCTTAGGGACTTTCGGGGAACTTCAGTCACTGCACTATCTCCGAATCTCTCCTCTTGTGGCTCAACACCAGATCTAATATCAGATTGTAAGGATGCGGGGAGGAAGCTCCTCGGACTTTGCCTCCGGAGTCCCGATGCGGGCTTTAGGTCTGCAAATGGGAAACAAACGACTTGATGGCACAAGCTGGGTGCGAACGAGATGCCCTGGCGCCGCGGCTTCCAGCGACGAGGCGGGCGTGGCGTAGGTGAAACCCGCGAGCGCGTCCCGGCCTCACTAGTTTGTCCCTGCGGCCGCCCCGTAGGTAGCGCGGCGCTCCGAGGGCCCTGAACCGCGCCGCCATGGCTCCCCGGGTAGGCTTTGCGCCCGCCGGCGAGGGCCTGCGCTACGCCGGGTCCTTGCAGCACCCCGCCCAGCCGTCGGACGCCGACCTAGACCGCGGGCTGGTGAGTCTTTCCCGGCGCTGCCGCCGTTCTCCCGCTCCGAGCTGTCCGGGCCCGCCCGCTGGCGCCCCCCGGAGCCCCGCAGGCCCTGCCCGCGCCCCTCTGCGCCCCTTTACCCCCGAACCGCGGTCGTCCCGGGTGTTCATTCACCGTCTCTGGCCCACCCTCGTTCGTTCAGCATTCGTGCTGCTCTGTGCCCCGCGTCCACGAGTAGGCGTGTTGGGAGACTCTCTGGTCCCTCAAGGAGCTTCCCCTTTGGGGGAGACGGACCAGCACCAGGCAAGCAGTTGCTGTCTGATAACGAGCTGTGGGATGGATGCTCCCCTCACCTAGGAGGAGACCCCAGGCCAGTCTGTCGGGGCTAAAGGGTGAGCGGCCAGGGGAGGCTTCTTGGAGAGAGCGGTGTAACCGTCGGTGTGAAGCTAAGATCCGAAGATGGAGTAGCAGCAAACTCAGTGAGGAGGGAAGTGTGTCAGATGCCAGCAGTAGTACCTACAGAGTCGTAGCTCAGGGGACACAGGGCTCATGGCAAGGGGTCTCTTCAGGCTGCATTGTAGAGCTGGGAGAAGAAACTGGCCAGGATAAACGTACTGCGAGCCACACGTGTGTCTGTTCCTTTTTATTTTGGGTGGTCCGGGTCTTAGTTGTGGCACGTTGAGGCACGCGGGATTTTTAGTTGCAGCATGTGAACTCTTTAGTTGTGGAACGTGGGGTCTAGTCCCCTGACCAGGGATTGGGACCTGTGTCCCCTGCATTGGGAGCTCAGATTCTCAGCCACCGGACAACCTGGGAAGTTCACCACATACCTGTTCTTAGATTTTCCGTAGCCATATTAAAAGTGAGAAATTAAGTAGGTGGATTTAATTTTAACAATGTGTTTTTATTTAATCCTGTATGTCCACACTAATGTCTTGACGTGAAATCAAATAAACATTATTAATGAGATGTTTTACTTTTTGGGGAGGGGGGGTACTAAGTCTTTGAAATCCAGTGAAATTTACACTAACAGAATCTTTCAGTTTAGACACATTTCATGTACTCAGTTGCCACATGTATTTAGTGGCTACCTTATTGATCTGTGCTCTTCTGGTATGGTGGGGACCAGGACATGGAAGCTTCTGGTAAGCCACACATAAACAGGTAGACAATGCTGAGGACATTGGTACCATTTTGATGAGCTTTAGGGGAGAGACAGGTTTGGGCTACTATAAAGTTCTCTCAGGCTGTGTGTGAGAAGAATGGATTAATTGGAGAAAAATCTGGAAACTTGGCTCTTTTATCTCTTATTCATATCACATTCCATCCTAATCCCGCCCACAGTAATATGTCTTGCCCTTAGATAGGTAGCACTTATCCTTACTGTTGGTTGATTAATCACAGTCTTGTAACATCTTTTATGTTGCCCTGTCATTTTCCAGAGTTTCTTTGTTTCTTAAGAGCAGAGACTGGGTATTTTCTTCTCTGGTGGTGGTTTAGTTGATGAGTCATGTCCGACTCTTGCGATCCCATGGACTGTAGCCTGCCAGGCTCCTCTGTCCATGGGATTCTCCAGGCGAGAATAGTGGAGTGAGTTGCCATTTCCTTCTCCAGAGGATCTTCCCGACCCAGGAATTGAACCCTGGTCTCCTGCATTGCAGGTAGATTCTTTACTAACTGAGGGATTCTTTACCAACTGAGGGAAGCCCTTTTCTTCTAGTAAACACTCAATTTGTGCAGCTTCCCAGGTGGCACTAGTGGTAAAGAACCTGTTTGCCAATGCAGGGGATGCTAGAGACCAGTTAGATCCTTAGGTTGGGAAGACCCCCTGCAGGAGGGCATGGCAACCCACTCCAGTATTGTTGCCCGGAGAATCCCATGGACAGAGGAGCCTGGCAGGCTACAGTCCATAGGGTCGCAAAGAGTGAAGCAGCTTAGCACGTAGGAAGGAACACGCAACTAATTCTTATCTGGTTAACTGATACATTTCTGGAAGAGAGTCAGATGGGCTGGAAAGGTTTTAGAAAGCAATATGCTTTCATTCAACAGACATTTCTTGAGCACTGCTGGGTACCAACCAGGTATCATCCTTGGAATGAGTAAATGAACAAAACAGATAAAGGTTTGAAGTAGCAAACTCCTGAGTTCTTGCTGTGTCTGATTCATTCCACACCCAACCCTGTGAGCAAAGTCCTTTTCAGTTGTCACTTAAAGGAGGAGACAGAGACTCTGAAAGTGGTAACTCATCCGGAATACTTCACCTAATAAGTGGCAGGCCTAGGGTTCTGAGTCCTCATGCTCTCTGTTATTTATTTGGTTGTGCTGGGTTTTAGTTGTGATGAACAAACTCTTAGTTGTGGCATGAGGGACCTAGTTCCCTGACCGGGCATTGAACCAGGGCCCCCTACATTGGGAGCGTAAACTCTTAGTCACTGGACCATCAGGGAAGTCCCCTAACACTCTTTCTCCTGTGACTTGCTGACTCCTTAGAAATAAGGCTTGCTTTCTTTCTTTTTTTTTCATTATTCAACTTTAAAAAGAAAATTGTAGTTGATTTACAGTGTTGTGCTGGTTTCAGGTATATAGCAAAGTGATTCAGATATATATATATACACACACACACACACACATACAGATATATATATGTATTTAGATTCTTTCCCCTTATAGGTTATTACAAAATATTGATTATAGTTCCCAGAAATAAGCCTTTCAGAATGGAGTGTTCTGTCTGTGATGTAAAGCAGATAAGATATTAGGTTGGGTAGAGCTCATCTCTTTATGGAAAGTTGTAAAAATCTCAGTCCCGGACTGATTTGCAAGGCAATTGGAACCCTGTGGTATTTTGAAGATAGAAATAATATTGGTGATTTTTTTTTTTTTTTACATCTCCAGATACTTTTCTTTGGAAAAGGCAGTGTAGAGAATCTAGGCTGTCAGTGAGGAGACATCTTTAGTAGTCCAGGCACGTGAAGGCTAATGTGTAGGCCAGTGATTCTAAACCTTTCCAGCCCAGTGTCCCCTTTTTATAACAAATATGAAAGTCTCCTGTAATATCCTAAAGATTTATAGTCAATAAAAAATACCCATAAACATAATTTTTAAAAAGCAGTCTACTGCTGTAGTTGAAGCATAAAGGTGCAATAAGTATTTTATTAGAAAATGACATGTCTGCTATTTAAATATGTAAGTGCTCAAGTATGATTACATTAGAAGACACAGTGAAATACTGATCAGTTGCTGGCATATTGCACCAGTCCAAAGAAATCATTGTGATTGTGATGGCAAAAATCTGATTTCAGACACGTTACATTGGCAGTTCAAATACCATAAGTGCTATTGTCACTGACAAACTATAATTTCTCCCAAGTTGTGAACAATTTTTGGTTAAAAAGTGGAATCTTTCCTCAATTTAAATGATAGCTGCACTTCTGGAAAATTCAGTCTTCACTAACACAAACGTTATATGTAGTAAAGTCCTAGACTAAGATGGTCATACGCAGGCTTTTCACCTACTGGGTGTCCAGTGGAGTCTTTTTTAACTTTAAGGGATCCAGACAGTTTGTTGTCCAGTGATGTCTCATACATTTTAGGGCTGCTAGGATCAATAGTCCCCATCCATCAAATACCCTCCCTCCTCTCCCACTTTGGTGACAACCAAACATGTCCTCACAAATTTTCAGAAGGCCCCTAAGGGTCTTTTCTCTTCTGTAGGGAATCATTGGTGCAGGCAGTGACCAGAGATGAGATAGTAGATAAGAAAGTTGATAGTAGTAACCTTGGGGGAACTCAGAGGTGCTGAGAGTGATGGGCAGTTGACAATAGGTGGTGTGACAAAGAACAGATAACCTCTGTATAGGATGTATTCACTAATCTATTTTCTACTAATCTATTTTCTACTAAAATAGTAGAAAATAAAATGTTTGTCTAGGAATTGAAGACATTTTTCATATTTTTTAAAAGGATGCAACTTATTTTTTAAAGTTTTTGAAATGTGTATGTGTAGTCATATATAGTATATAGTTCTGTTTCAGATAAGCTTGCCTATAGGGATTAGGAATTCATGTTCACTAGCCTGTTTGAGAGATTGAAAAGATTAAAATATAGGCAGAAATACCTGTGTAGTACTTTGAATAAAATATTATCTTACAATTAAATATTTCATAATCAGAGGTCACAGTCAACTTTGTTTCAGCAAAGCTGCTTCTCATGGGCAAGTAGAAAAGAAACTAGAGTTTAGAGAAGAATATTAACAATTTTTGAAGCAGTTTGAACCATGCTCAGTTTGTATGACGTGGCAGGCTTTTAATTTTTAGTACTTTCCCAAAGAGCATACTTCTTAGTGTTATTGGGTTGGTGTAGCTAGCCTCCCACGTGGCTCAATGGTAAAGAATCTGCCTTCTAGTGCCAGAGCCACTAGGAGACGTGGGTTCGATCCCTCAGTCCCCTGGGTCCCCTGGATCAGGAAGATCCCCTGGAGGAGGAAATGACAGCCCACTCCAGTATTCTTGCCTGGAAAATCCCCTGGACAGAGGAGCCTGGTGGGCTACAGTCCATGGGGTTGCAAAGAATTGGACATGACATAGCGACTAAACAACAGCAGACTTTCCATGGTCACTGTTTAAATTGTATAAATATACCATTTTGATCTACAGGAGTCTTCATGAACTAACCCCTAAATAAACTGATTTACCCAGCCCCATTTTCCATTTTCTGTTCTGTACCCTGAGCTGTGACTTTACTTACTGTAGTTTTCTCCTCATCTGAAATTCTTTGCCTGACAAACTCCTTTTAATTTTTTAAGACTCAGGTTATTGATGTGGCACCTTGCCTGACTCGAGTCTCCTAGTAGAATAAAGTTGTTTCATCCTAAATACTTCCTTAGAAATTCATACAGTTTTTTATTAAATTATTCTTATATCAAAATTATTTATATATGTATAAGCACCTACATTGTGAAGTCTCAAGAGTAAGAACTTACATGCTTCTGTGATTGGCATTGCAGTTGACACATAGTAGTCACTTAATTGTTTATTTAAAGAACAGCTATTAACTTTTATTACTACTGAGTGGCTTTATAAATAAACAGGGATGTTTGGTTCCACATACTTTTTTAAAATTTTAGTTTATTTTTTGGCTGCACTAGATCTTGGTTGCTGCATGCAGGCTTTCTCTATTGTGGCGAGCGGGTTTCTCTGATTGCAGTGAGCTGGCTTCCCATTGCTGTGGCTTCTGTTGTCGCAGAGTGTGGGCTCTGGCGCATGGGCTCAGTTGCCCCATGGCACCGGTAATTGTACCAGGCCCAGGATCATGTCCCCTGCACTGGCAGGTGGCTTCCTAACCTCTGGGCCACCCAGGAAGTCCTTGGGTTCAGCATATTGATGCGTGTGTTCTTTTTTGTTGGATTTCTCCTTTATGTTAGTTTCTAAGGGAGAACAAGAGTCTGTATGTCTTGCTCACTACTCTTTTCCCCAGAATTTAGCACAAGTCCTGGCATAGATGCTAAATAAGTGTGTATTTATAAATAAGTGCTAAGTGAACTTTGAGAGAGTGACTGGTCTCCCATCTTTGCTTTCTCCATCACAACTACTTTTTTAAAAGCCGAATATTTTTTTTACTTTTTATTTCCCTCTGGTACAACTATTATCTATCTTGAACTTAAATGTTGCAGTCTCAGGATAGAAGTTTTAGCATTTTATAACACTTTCAGGCAGTTTATGTTTATCTAGAAGGTTATTTACTGCTTATGCTGTTTTGGAAGAATAAAATGCCTTAGGGACTTTGTAAACAATTTTTATGCTCCACCATCCCCCCTTGCCCACCAGAAGTAGCGGCTTTGCTGGAGTGTGCGGTTTTCCCTGTTCTCAGAAATCCTTTGATTCATGATAGTGGAACATTTAAAGTAATTTTTCTCGGGGTGTGTGTGTGTGTTTTTGGTGGATATCTGAAACTAGGTGATGATAACAGATACCTGACTTGTCTCACCTGTTGATTTGCTGGCATTATTTAAATAGTGCTTCTTCTCTTTGAAATGTGTCTTTTAAACTAAAATTAGATATTCTTTACAGGCAAAGACAGTTTTAAAGACCTTTATTCTCTCAGTTCTCATGTTACCAGGCACAGTTTCTGCTCTATAAATTTCTGCCTAATGATTAACAGGAATGAAACAACTAGATGAAAGAAAAGCAGAAGATTAGAGGACATAATTTTAGAGTATGATGAACTGACGGCTTTAAGGAATAAAAAAGACTATCATAAAAGAGATTCTCTATTATTTTTTTTTTTTTTCTCTATTATTTTTTTTAATGGTAAAGAGAGCATGTATTAAATGTTAAGTATAGTCAGAGTACACATATACTCTGACTTCTCTTGATGTTGCTTTTCAACCTTTTGGAATTGTATTGCTTGATGCTTCTGATAACATAGTCAGTCTCCAACTCTGTTTTTAAAGTCTGTCGATTTGCTTCCGTTTAATCATTCTTTTGTAACACCAAGTACGTGGTCGCTGTATGCTGGGTGTGTGGGGGAAGATGAGTGAGCCAGCATTGCCACCCTCAAGGATGGAGGGCAGCAAACCTCTTTTGTAAAAGGCTGACTAGTAGTTTCGGTTTGAGAACCTTATGGCCTCTGTCAGAGAATTTTAAGTAGAAGTTTTAGTAAGTGCCATGTTGTTAAGGACTTCCCTGGTGGCACAAACAGTAAAGAATCCACCTGCAGTGCTGGAGATCCGGATTCAGTCCCTGGGTGGGGAAGATCCCCTGGAGAAGGAAATGGCAACCCACTCGAGTATTCTTGCCCGGAGAATCCCATGGACAGAGGAGCCTGGTGGACTACAGTCCGTGGAATTGCAAGGAGTCGGACACAGCTGAGCGACTAACACTATGTTGTTGTTCAGTTGCTGAGTTGTGTCCGACTCTTTGCAGCCTCATGGACTGCAGCCCGCCGGGCTTCCCTGTCCTTCACTATCTCCCAGAGTTTGCTCAAACTCATGTCCATTGAGTCGATGATGCCATCCAATCATCTCACCCCTTCTCCTCTTGCCCTCAATTTCCCCCACTGTCAGGGTCTTTTCCGGTGAGCAGGCTCTTCGCATCAGGTGGCCAAGGTATTGGAGTTGATACCAAATTTGTTGATACCCAATTTTATATTCCCACTTGGCATAACTCTTTCATTCGTTTCTTCCATTTTAGAAAACTTGTGATATTCTACTGTTTGGAAACAGCTTAGAGTTGTTGACTACTTTACTCTCATTTTTAAGTGTCAGTGTAACTCTTTCTGGCACTGTTTATTGTCTATATGCTATCAATATGATAAAGTTTTTTTAACTGAGATTTTGTGAGGATTTGTCTCAGGTGCTTGTAGTATAAAATCAGTTTTGGCCAAAAAAAACAGTGTGACCATGTGGGATCTTCTAAAGTCTTTTCTTTATTAATAATCTTTATTAATATTATTAATAAACTTTTTTCTGAGTTTGTTTCTCCTTAAACAGTGCTTCCCAGTCTTTTCAACCTTTAATAAGGTGCAAATTTTCATACCTGTCTCCTGCCCCCATATATTAATAATATTTTTTTATTTTTGATCATTGAATATATACAATTGAGATAAAAATGCTAAGAATGTATTGAGTTCATGATATGCAAACAAATAGGGAGGAAATGAACTGACTCTTCAGTGAATTCTATTAATCAAACACTGTTATATTTTCCCACCTCTCATAATAACCAGTGAAGTTAGATAGTACTTTTTGTCATTTTACTCATAAGAATACTAAGGATCAAAGTGGTCAGTTAACTCTCTCAAGATCATAGAGCTACCAAGTGGCCAGACTAGGATATGAAACCAACCTTGACTTTAAAAGTCCTTGACTTTTTTACATTAGCATATTTTTTACTGTTTTTACTTTTTGTTGTACATATTTTTTACTATTTCATCATTTAGATAGCAGAAATTGATGAAATTCAATTCCAAAAAATGATATACATCCTTGGTTTAGCGGGTAATTTTTAGAGCCTTCAGAAGCTTCAAGATGTGTTTAAAAGTTCTTAAACTTCAAAACAGTTAATTTTATTTCACCTCAACTCACAACGCAAGATATAATAATAAATAATACTGTATAATGAAACTTAAGCTAAAAGCATTGCTACTTTAAGAAATTATGGCCTTAAACTAAAAGACCCTATTGTAAAGGAGTAAAAGTAGCTTTCAGAAAATGTTGATTTCACAAGCAAAAAGAATAAGCAAATTGCAAGGTGTTGCAGGTAAACCAAAAGAAGGAGTTTAAGGAATACTGGCCAGGGAATTCAAAGTGGGCATAATAAAAGGCTAAGAGTACACGACGGGAGGGGGCTAGCAGGAGATGCAGCGATCACTTTTACAGTCAGGGTAGGTATGAAATTAAGGGATTAATTTCTCAAGGATTAAAAGGGAGATACCAAAGATCAGGTGTATTTGTTTTTATTAAATAATTTGTTTTTAAAGTTTATTTTAAAGGAGACAGGTCACAGGGTTTTCTGACTAAAAAAGTTAGTTAGTATTAATAAACCCCTTGGCAACCACTCCAGTATTCTTGCCTAGAGAATCCCATGGATGGAGGAGCGTGGTGAGCTCTGGGCCATGGGGTCGCAAAGAGCTGGACACGACTGAAGCGACTTAGCACACACTGACTGGTGGGCTTTTCCCAAGATTTTTCTGTTGTAATAATCTTTATTTTTTTCCCCTATTTTAAAAGAAACAATTGTATAATATCATATAGGAGTTGAAATAGCTACCATTTATTGAAAGTTTACCTCATGTAAAAATATGAGGTGATGTACTATGTATGTCCTAATTCATAAAAACTCAGAACAACCTGAGGAGGTAGGTTATTATTAACCTCATTTTACAGATGAAGAAACGTTGTTATCTCTGGAGAAGGAAACGGCAGCCCACTCCAGTATTCTTACCAGGATAATCCCATGGACAGAGGAGCCTGGAGGGCTATAGTCCACGGAGTCTCAGAGAGTCCGACGTGACTGAGGATTGTGCACTCAACATGAAACGCTAGTGTAGAGGTTAAGTAATTGGGCCAGGGTTACATTGCTGACATGTAGTTCAGTTCAGTTCAGTCACTCAGTTGTGTCCAACTCTTTGTGACCCCATGAACCATAGCACACCAGGCCTCCCTGTCCATCACCAACTCCCGGAGTCCACCCAAACCCATGTCCATTGAGTCAGTGATGCCATCCAACCATCTCATCCTCTGTCATCCCCTTCTCCTCCTGCCCCCAATCTTTCCCAGCATCAAGGTCTTTTCAAATGAGTCAGCTCTTCGCATCAGGTGGCCAAAGTACTGGGGTTTCAGCTTCAGCATCAGTCATTCCAATGAACACCCAGGACTTATCTCCTTCAGGATGGACTGGTTGGATCTACTTGCAGTCCAAGGGACTCCCAAGAGTCTTCTCCAACACCACAGTTCAAAAGCATCAATTCTTCAACCCTCAGCTTTCTTTATAGTCCAACTCTCACATCCATACATGACCACTGGAAAAACCATAACCTTGACTAGATGGACCTTTGTTGGCAAAGTAATGTCTCTGCTTTTTAATATGCTGTCTAGGTTGGTCATAACTTTCCTTCCAAGGAGTAAGCTTCTTTTAATTTCACGGCTGCAGTCACCATCTGCAGTGATTTTGGAGCCCAGACAAATAAAGTCAGCCACTGTTTCCCCATCTATTTGCCATGAAGTGATGGGACCGGATGCCATGATCTTAGTTTTCTGAATGTTGAGGTTTACGCCAGCTTTTTCACTCTTCTCTTTCACTTTCATCAAGATGCTGTTTAGTTCTTCTTCACTTTCTGCCGTAAGGGTGGTGTCGTCTGCATATCTGAGGTTGTTGATAATTCTCCTGGCAATCTTGATTCCAGCTTGTGCTTCCTCCAGCCCAGCGTTTCTCATGATGTACTCTGCATATAAGTTAAATAAGCAGGGTGACGATATACAGCCTTGATGTACTCCTTTTTTCCTATTTGGAACCAGTCTGTTGTTCCACGTCTAGTTCTAACTGTTGCTTCCTGACCTGCATACAGATTTCTCAGGAGGCTGACATGTAGAGAGCAGTTCAAACCATATTTCTCTGAGTTGCAAAGTCTGTGATCCAAAGTCTTTGTTTCAGTGATAAAAGATAGGTAATAAGAATATATAACTACTGTTAAATGTTTTGGTTAATAGGATTCCATTTTATTTTTTCCTGGTATATATGCTGACCCTTCTGTCTTGTAACTTATTCTCTGCCATGGTCTGTAAACATTCCTCAATATATTATTTAATTGTGGGTGCAGATTTTGGACATGCCTTGGTTTATTTAACTATTCCTCTATTGTTGGGTATTCAAATTGTTTCCAGTTTTATGTATTATAAATAATGCAGTGATGCATATTCTTATGTAAAAGTTTTTATTCACCTTTTTGTTTTCTTAGCCTAATGACATGAATATGTTTAAGGCTATTGAGTCTTATGATGAAATTAACAGACTGTCGCAATTTGGATTTGCAGCATCAGTTTGAGAATGTTCATTGAACCACTCCCTTGACAACCCGTAAGGCTTTGAGTTATTAGCTAAATGGATGCCTCTCTTTATTAATGGCCTTTACACTGAAGTGTGACAGATTGCCACATGGCCCTTCCCGGAAGTTGAAGGAGGTACTGGTAATCCTACTTTCATACTTAACAAACTGGTTGGTTTTACTTTAAATGTAGGACTTTTGGACATACAACTTCTTGTTGAAGGATGAGGGAAGGTAACATTTTGTGGAGTGGGGGAGAGGAAATTATAAGGAATGGGGATATCAAGAACCAGTGCTAGGGTCTAGTTTGAGATTAGATAATTAAGTGACACTATTTTCTCTGGGTAGCTTATAAAACTACCCAGTAAGAGGTTGTGCAAGACTTCATAAGGCTTTTGTGAACGGGCACTAAGGTTAGATAGGGATGTTTCATTGAGTATGAGCTCACACTGTAAACATAATTGAATGATTTTTACAATCTATTAAAAGAGTGTGGAAGTAGTTTTAAATTGTTGCTTGAAGACCCAGGCTCTGTCTGGGATTAGGGCACCTGTTCCAGCCCCAAGGCAGACACTGATGATCGTTGCTACAGCTCAGACATGGCATGTGACTATCCAGGACCTCAGTTTCTTCCTGCATAAAAGGAAGGAAGCGGAGTGGGTTTTGACTAGGTATTTTCTGTTACTTCTTTGAACTCTAGAAATGCCAGCAAAACATTGGACATGTTAAGGAAACTGAAAATAAAACAAACTTTTCCAAAAAAAAAACAAACTTTTCTGTATAAAAGTATCGTGTCTGTTCCCAGGGAACCACATGCACTTCTGTTTGCGCCTCTCACAGGCCAGGTAGACACAGAGCGTTTCCAGAAAGAGACAATGAATCGATGGATTGGCAGATGTGTGTGATTGTGTGAGAGGAAGAGAGACAGGGGAGGCTCATTTGAAGGTGGGCTAAAATAGGTTAGAACTTCGTTTAGAATTTAGGAATAGTGTAGAACTCAACTCAGGAAGTTACTGGACAAAAGTAATCTAATGAAAGTACAGTAATAAAATGATACAGGATATCAATTGGCTAAAAAAAGTCCCCTTTCTCCAAATTTTAGAAAGTAGAATTAGGGAAACTCCTTAAACTTGAAAGAGTTAAATTTAGGGCCATTGAATAAAATAGCAGTAATGAACAAGTTAAACTAATTCCTGTATATGTGTGTGTGTATGTGTGTGAAAGTCACTCAGTCATGTCCAACTCTGTGTGACCCCACGGACTATAGTCCATGGAATTCTCCAGACCAGAATACTGGAGTAAGTAGCCTTTCCCTTCTCCAGTGGATCTTCCTGACCCAGGAATCGAACTGGGGTCTCCTGCATTGCAGGTGGATTCTTTGCAAGCTGAGCCACAAGGGAAGCCCAAGAATGCTGGAGTGGGTTGCCTACCCCTTCTCCAGCAGATCTTCCCGACCCAGGAATTGAACTGGGGTCTCCTGCATTGCAGGTAGATTCTTTACCAACTGAGCTATCAGGGAAGCCCTAAAACTAAATGAACCTTGAAGTGCCCAGAAGACCAAGCTCTTGAGAGTGGGTATATCTGAAGCTTCAGGCCAAAGAACTCCTCTCAGAAGTTTCCCTGATAGACTTGACACATCTAGTGTCAGGAGTCACAGAGCATGGATACAAAGCCTGCCTGAGTTCTTACTTCCTAGCGTGTCTTCCAAACACTGCAGTCATCTTTCGGTATCATTCTCATTTAATTTTTCTAATTTTTGAAAATCTTGTCCCTTTTTGGCCTGTCTGCTTAGGGTTATTATCTTGAGATGATTCCTGTTGTTAGATAGATGGATGTTGACCTTATATTTTACAAGTTGTCAGCTCTGATGTTTGAAATATTTCACAGGTTACTGGTATAATCTGTATTTAACATATTCTGTAGATACTTAACATATTCTGTAGATGACCCCTGCCCCCCAACACACATGTATATTCAGTTGCAAAGACCTAAGGTCATGGTGGGGCTTCTCAAGTGGCTCAGTGGTAAGGAATCCACTTGCCAAGCAAGAAACGTGGATTCGATTCCTGGGTCAAGAAGATTCCCCTGGAGAAGGAAATGGCATCCCACTCGAGTACTCTTGCTTGGGAAACCCCATGGACAGGGGAGCCTGATACGGTCAATGGGGTCGCATTAAGTCGGACATGACTTAATGACTAAACAGCAGCGGTAGCAGCAGCAAGGTCACAGTGAGTTGGGGCAGAATCTGAATCAAGATTCAGGTTTCCCAGCTTCTAACCTTTGTTCTCGCCTGTATCCTTCCCTTTCCTACGCTCGCCTGTATCCTGTCCCTCAGTTTTATCTTGACTCTTCTCAGAAGCCCTCTATGATACAGAAGCAGAGTACTTAGCAACTGGCCATCTGCCTAGGGGCCATCTACACCACATTCATCCATCCAGTCAGTTGACACTAACTTTTATTTAACCCATCATATATTCATTCTAGGAATACAAAGATGAGTAACGCTTGCTTCCTGCTCTCTGGAGGCTCACAGTTCAGTAAAGGAGACAAGTTATGAAGTTGTAGTCTGGGATCACAGTAAACAAATAAACTGGGATGTAGAGAGGTGGGAGTTTGAATAGAGGAGGGGCTTCAGCAGCCACTGGCATTGATTTCTTTCATATTTGGAAGTTTACTTGATCCTGCTGCCTATCTAGAGTAGTTCCTTTTTTTTTTTTGCTATTTAGTAACTGATATATATATCAGACATCCTGCTGTGTTAGTGGCTATGGTCACTAATACTATCTTTATGTGAGTAGTGGTGAAAAAATCTATTAAGTTCCAAAAGAGATTAGATACATTTATGAAGAGGTAAACAGTTTTTGATAACTCACATGTTTTGTTTTGAGCTTGTGAATCAGTTTGTAACCTTTGTGAGATGATCTTATTGATCTATATCTCTACCGCTAGTACAGTGCCTGCTTTGTAGTCGGCACCCAGATTAAATGTCTAAATAAATGTTGAATTAGTGAATAATGAATGAGTCAGGGGTTATGCCTAAAAGCATTATTTTCTGGTCCTGAAACACAGCAGAGATACGTATCATTCAGGGTTCTCCAAAGAAACAGGGCTAAGTAGTTTGTATTATTTCCAGGAATCACCTTACCTAGTTGTGGGGGCTGGCAAGTTTAAAATCTGTAGGGCAGGCCCACAGGGTGGAAACCTTCAGACGGCAGCTCATTCTTGAGGTAGAATTTCTACTTCCCCAGGGAAATCTCAGTTTTTCATCTTAAGGCCTTTCAACTGATTGGATGAGGCCCACTTACATGATCAAAGAAACCCCTTTCCTTAATAAAGTCAGCTGAATATAGATGTCAGCCCCATGTACAAAATCCAACATGCCATCACCTAGCTTGGGATTTAATGGCCTGACCTAGCCAAACTGACACATAAAATGAAGCATCACAGTATCCTTGGGTTTAAGAACTTGAAGCCAAATGTGCAGCCTGGTTTAGCAAACCTGGGATGAGCCCAGGGGCTCCTGATGCTCTGCAAGGCCACCAGGACTAGGTTGATACTAGTCACATTTAATGTGAGCAGAGAATACCTGCGTGTCTTATTAGGGACAAGGTCCGTATCCGTAGGTCACTGAATTAATGCACAACAGTACTTTCTCATCAGTTATAGCAGGGATTTAAGTTTGGAGAGCTTTTTGTCAGTTACATTAGAGAGTGGAGAAGTACTTTGCTTGGCTTGAGCCTAGAGTTTTGTGCTGTAGAAATTAATGCTTTCCTGTGGTTTAAAATAAATTAAGTGACTTTAACTTTGAGCAAGTAAGATGTCATTAGCATTGTTTTTTCTCTTTTTTACTTAGGTTAAGTTTTTCATTTCAATTAGTTAAAGAATTGGTGTTTTGAGTAAAGTGCAGGTGTATTTGTTTTTGGCAATGTAATGGTAAAGGCCAGGTAGATTAATGTAAATTGGTCCAATTTAGATATGAAAATCTGTGAAATTCATGTCAACTTGAAAATTTTAGGGAAGAATAATTGTAAAAAAAAAATTAAAATTCTCTTCCTAAATGTCTTTGTATCATGTCTGCACCTCTTTCTGGAATATAAATTCCTCTCCTCTCCTTTTGATCTGCATGTGCAATACCTCTCTTTCTCCAATTCTGCTGATTTGCCAGCAGTCTTTCTTATTTCTTCCCCTTTTTCTCCTTTCCACTTGCTGTTGTTTAAATTCAAAGAGCTTTCTTTGGAGAAATGGAACCAAGTAATGAGGCCATATAAAACACCGAGGTCAGCAGAAAGTGATTTGCTTGTGATTAACCCTTGAGAATTGAACCACTGCCAGACAACAAGGATGTAGTTTGAGACAACCTGCTCATTCTTCTTTTCCATTAGTAGATGAGACCCTTTCTTCCCCAGGTGTTAGGAATTCATGTACAGCTTTGCTCAGGTTTTATTTATCAAACTTGCTTTTTAGAAAAGCAAGACCAAAAGGGAGCTTGTGACAGCCCTTCCCTCTGCCTCAGTTCCTCCTACAGACTTTGCAGCAAAAGGCAACTCCATTCTTCCAGATGTTTAAGGCAATAACCTTGACATCTTTCCCCCAGCTTTATTAAGGTATAATTGGCAAGAAAAAACTGTGTATATGTATGGTTTACAACATGATGATTTCATAGACATAGACATTGTGAAGTGATTACCATAATTCAGGCTAATTAGCACATCTGTCATGTCCATCACATTGTTACTTTCTGTGTATATATGTGTGTGAGAACACTTAGGTTTACTCTCTCAGCAAGTTTCAAGTGTAAAACTTATTCGTCTAACAGGAGCTTTGACCCACATCACCCCATTTCACCCACTAATCACTGTTCTACTCTCTGCTTCTATGAATTTGACTTTTTTTAGATTCCACATATATATGTGAGGTCAGTCAGTAATTTGTCCTTCTGTGTCTGACTTTATTTCATTTTGTGTTATGGCTTCCCTCTCGGCTCAGACAGTAAAGAATCCACCTGCGATGCAGGAGACCCGGGTTTGATCCCTGAGTCAGGAAGATCCCCTGGAGAAGGGAATGGCTACCCACTCCAATATTCTTGCCTAGAGAATTCCATGGACAGAGAAGCCTGGTGAATTACAATCCATGGGATCACAAAGAGTTGAACACATCCTCCAGATTCATCCATGTTGTCACAAATGCTAGAATTTCCTTCTCTTGATGGGTGAATAATACTCCATTGTACATATATATCACATTTTCTTCATTCATCATCTTCTCTTTCCTTTATACCTCACATCCAGTCTCTCAACAAATCTTATTGGCTTTATCTTCAGAATATATCCAGAATCTGACTACTTCCCCCACCCCCAACTCCATCACTAATCACTTCAGTCCAAGATACCATTATCTCCTTCCTGAATTATTTTTAATGACTCCTAGCTCATTAGTGCCTCTGTCTTTGACATGTCTTTTCTCAACACGACAACTAATGACCATTTTAGAATTGTAAATATGAAGTCTCAGGCCTCTTAAAGCAGACATGGCTTATAGCACTCAGAAAAACTAAAGTCCTTATGTTGACGCTAAGGCCTGACATGATCTGCTCTCCATGTTGCTTCTCTGCCCTCATTTTCTGTTCCTTTTTCTCTCCTTTCTTCTCTGTGCGTGCTGGCCTCTTGAGTGTTCTTGAGCACAGCAGTTTATACACGCTTGCCTTAGGACCTTCAGATTTGTTGCCTCTGCCCACAATGGTTTCTCCTTAAATACTGACATGACTACACTTTCTTCCTGTTTTTCGCCACCCAAAAGTCACCTTTGTGAAGCTTCCTCTGTTCACTAATTTGTCGCTTTCATTGTATAAACACATGTAAATTTTCTGGTTGCTTAATTTTCTCCATTGCATGTACCACTTTCTGTGTATATTTTTCTGTTTTCTATTGTTTGTCTGTCTCTTTGAAATATTCAGAGATGGGAGGAAGCCTCCAAATGGCTATTTGAAAAAATGCCTGACTTTTTTTATTGGGAGTTTTGGTATTTCTCTTTGTTTAACAATTCAGTTACTCCTTATTTCTCTACATGGATATGTAAATTGTATTCGTTTAAATTTTTGTAATGAAATTTACCTGGCACAGACCCTTAATTTCATCTTCTTTGTCTTCTGTGAGACTTTTGGATATATTTACCTGGTCCAGGATATTTTGAAACATGATTATGTGTTAATTTCTTAATTAAATTTAACTATCATTTTGCATTATATTTTCCCATTTCAATCATAATTCCATTCACTAGCGGACACCAATACACAGAACAAATAATACAAGTTCCAAAAGGCATCTGGGTAGTGAGGATGTTGTGTAAGATCATTTTCATTCCTTTATATTAAAATTTTTGAGAAACTGTGTGTGTTGTGTGTGTATGCTCAGTTGTGTCCACCTCTGTGTGACCCCATGGACTGTAGCCTGCCAGGCTCCTCTGCCCTTGAAATTTCCCAGGCAAGAATAGTGGAGTGGGTTGCCATTTCCTACTCTAGGCTGTTCTCTCTGACCCAGGGATCAAACCCCTATCTCTTGTGTCTCCTGCATTGGCAAGTGGATTCTTCACCACTCGCCCTACCTGGGAAGCCCCTACTATGTACTAAGTACTTTGTTAGACTGGAAATCTAAAGAGATAAGCAGTCCCTACATCCAGAAGCTCACATTTTAGAAGGGGTTTAAAATAGGTAAATCACGGGAAAGGTTGGGGAAGGGATAGGTCGGGAGTTTGAGATAGGTATGTACAAACTGCTGTATTTAAAATAAAATGCTTTTCCATTAAATAAATAAAACGTATGTCTAATTCCAAAAATAGAGAAAGAAATAGGCAAACTATTATTATTAATGAAGAACGTGCTACGTACTGTAATAGAACTGCTAAGTATTTGGTTTACCAAAAGGTTCGTTTGGGTTTTTCTAGCAAACGGACCTTTTGGCCAACCCAGTACCATGGGGTCACTGAAATGTTTTACTTGAGTGAGGAGATGGGTGATGAAATCTTCACCTGGAGGTGACCTTAAAGCTGTTTGTTGAAAAATGAGCATGGATTTTCCAGGAGGACTGATCATAGAAGAACAGGAAGGATTAGGAGTAAAATGTGAGCGTGAAGAAAGGACTAACAGACATCTGCCATGTTTACACACTGCATTGGTTGTTCTTCATAATCTTTTCGAGCTTCCTGTGATGAATATATTAATATTCCCATTTTAGAGATGAGGAAATGGGCCTAGAGACTTCAGCTTAGGGTCCCAGATTTGGTAAAGATTGAGTTGAAATTAGAGCCCATACCTGATTAACTCTGAAGCCCATGGACTCTACATTCAAGGGTGAAGGGATGGAAGACTGAGGAAGGAAGTTCATGCTTGCTTCACAGATGAAACCTGAAAAAAAGTAACAGTAGTGGCAAAGAGCAATGGGGAATACGGTGAATCAAGGATGAGGGAGAGGGCGAAAGGCCAGTCAGCATCAGAAACCGTAGTTTTATAATGGTGCTCTTTAACATAGACTTAAGACTTTTCTCCAGCCAGATTTAGCAGTCTAGGCAAAGGATTCTTTGTGGTAACTCTCCAGCCATTTTGAAATCAATCAGCAATTTCATTGGGAATGTCCTGTTTGTTAATTTCTGCAGTGCTGTTATACATACACTTGGACATTTTAAAATCTAAAATATTCATGTGTTGTTTGCTTTTTGAGAAATATCTGAAGTTGTCATGAATTTTTAAAACTTTTAATTAAATACCGTTGGCCAATAACACATACGTTTGTTATGTGTATACATATCATCTTTGTTTTCCGTGGTGACCATGATGAGATTGTTAAAAACTGAGTTTCCAAATTTGGCATGAATAGAATTTTTCTGTTTTCCTTATATAGATCACTTTCCCAAAACAATGGCCTAGACCAGTTGTAAAAGAATTAGTTGGTAGAATTTTTAACTGACTGTAACTGATCTAAATTTATATATATATATATATATATATATACACCTTTTTTATAAAAAGATCAAGTTCTAAATACGTGCTAGCCTAATTTTATGTAGAAAAAAAAATGGATCTAAGAATTCATTTAGATCTTTTACCTGGAAAATGTTAGCTACTGTTCCAGCCGTCTGAATCTTCAAAGAAAATGTTTCAAAACTAAAACTTGCTGAAGGCAGTCTTGTGGATATTTAAAACAGCAATGAAAACACCTTGTGTGGAATCCACATTTACCATCTACTGTCTCCTACATATGTATGACACCTACGGCAGTTTTAGCTTAGGCCAGAGTACAGGTGTATACATATGTGTTCTTTTAAATCACACCACCTGATTTCTTTTCTTTTCAGCACATGTTCTAATTTTCCAAAGTCAAAGAAATAGGAACATTTCTCTAGTTCCTATAAAAACACAGGTGTAGCATGATGTCAGTCTGGTTGCATGAAAGCAGTTTTGGACATTTAACCTGGCTGTTGCCTAGTTGGTGGGAAATGACAGTACTGGTGTTACTAACACCATGCCTCATTCTCCATTTTGCTTTTAAATGGTCTTATCAACGTTGTTTTTGTTCTGTTACCAACAATTTAGTTTTAAAGCATCATTGTTTAAAAAACATTCAAAATAGAAATTGAAGCACTTCATTGTGCTTGACACTAAATCAAATATGGTGTTGTGTATATAAAAGAAATAAAATAGATCCTGTTAGCCTGATGGTACTATACTAAAGTTTAAATAAATGTGAAATAGCATAGTGATAAAGCAAATGTGAAATTTTTTCAACAGTAGTAGAGTAGAGAAGATGTTGATGGAATTCTCTATTATTTACAGTTATGCCAAATGAACCATAGGCTATTTCTTTTTTTAAGCCTCAGTATGCTTAGATGTAATTTTACTTTAAAAAATTTAAGGTCAGATACAGGTATGGTTGAGAGTTCTCTATGAACTACTTGCTTAGATGTCAGATAGACTCTCTTGTGCTTCCTACTTTCTGTATTTGCAGTCAGTTGGTTACTTTTTTCTGTTTGGGTCATTCATATATGTGAAGGGTTGGGAGAACTTATTGTTGTTTTGTTATTGTTGTTTAGTTGCTAAGTTGTGTCCGACTGTTTGCTTCCATGGACTGTAGCCTGCCAGGCTCCTCTGTCCATGGGATTTCCCAGGCAAGAATACTGGAGTGGCTTGCCATTTCCATCTCCAAAGGATTTTCTGGACCCAGGGGTCAAACTCCCATCTCCTGCTTGGCAGGCAGATTCTTTACTACTGAGCCACCTGGGAAGAGCTATCTAAATTCATGTCTGAAAAAAAAATTCCAGTGACTTTTTAGTGAATGAAAAACTGTTAGGCAGTAAATAAATATTCTTTTCTAGGAAACAAATGATATTCTTATTCTGGACCATTTGAGGTTCAGTTCAGTTCAGTCACTCAGTCGTGTCCAACTGTTTGCGACCCCATGAACCACAGCATGCCAGGCCTCTCTGTCCATCACTAACTCTCGGAGTCTACCCAAGCTCATGTCCATTGGTGATGCCATCCAACCATCTCATCCTCTGTTATCCCCTTCTCCTCCTGCCTTCAATCTTTTCCACCATCAGGGACTTTTCAAATGGGTCAGTTCTTCGTATCAGGTGGCCACAGTATTAAAGTTTCAGCTTCAGCATCAGTCCTTCCAGTGAATATTCAGGACTGATTTCCTTTAGGATGGACTGGTTGGATCGCCTTGCAGTCCAAGGGACTCCCAAGAGTCTTCTCCAACACCACAGTTCAAAGACATCAATTCTTCGGTGCTCAGCTTTCTTTATAGTCCAACTCTCACATCCATACTTGTCTACTGGAAAAACATAGCCTTGACTAGACGGAGCTTTGTTGGCAAAGTAATGTCTCTGCTTTTTAATATGCTGTCTAGGTTGGTCATAACTTTCCTTCCAAGGAGTAAGCATATTTTAATTTCATGGCTGCAGTCACTATCTGCAGTGATTTTGGAGTCCAGAAAAATAAAGTCAGCCACTGTTTCCACTGTTTTCCCATCTATTTGCCATAAAGTGATGGGACCGGATGTCATGATCTTTGTTTTCTGAATGCTGAGTTTTAAGCCAACTTTTTCACTCTCCTCTTTCACTTTCATCAAGAGGCTTTTTAGTTCCTCTTCACTTTCTGCCATAAGGGTGGTATCATCGGCATATCTGAGGTTATTGATATTTCTCCCAGCAATCTTGATTCCAGCTTGTGCTTCTTCCAGCCCAGCATTTCTCATAATGTATACTCTGCATATGAGTTAAATAAGCAGGGTGACAATATACAGCCTTGAGGTTAAAGCTTTCTTATTTGCTTATCTCTAACAGTCTTAGTATTTCCATAGGAAACTTTATGAGGAAGACCTTTATTCTTATTTTAGATTACAAAATCTGATAGTATAGGTTACATGATATTTTTTAAAATTTCAAGTTGAGTTCAACTTCCAGATAATTTTTGTTATCAATTGTTTGTGCTCAAAAGGTATAAACTATTTTACTATCAAATTAATTGAAAATACAGTTAAAAGAGATAAATCAGATACACTCCCCTTCCAATAAGGAATTTTAATTCCAATAAGAAATGAGTTTTTGATTAGCTATGCTAATACTTTGTCCATTTTCAATGTGGATAAGTAGGGCTTGATTGCCTAGTTTTGGGTCATTTATTGAACATCTTTATTTGCTCCAGTGATCTACCTAATTTGTGTTTGTTTTTGTTGTTTTTAAAGGTGTCAAGACCTCATGTTTATTTTTCTGTAAGATTAGTCTTTAGAAATAAAGATTAATTCTGACTCTTATGTTTATCTTTCTATAAAGTTAGTCTTAAATAGAGATTCTGACATCAGCATAATTTGTCTTATTGTACTATTGTTGAATGAATAAGAAATGAAATATAAATGACAAGACTTCATATATGCTATAGGAGTTGAAAGTAAATTTGATCTTGATTTCAGTGAGCATTTGTTTATTTTTTATAGAGGTTCTCGTGTTGGGATTTGTGAACTGAAGGACTTTAAGGGAAACTCATGGATTCCCTCGTATTATGTACCAAAAAATTGTGCTGTGTATGTATTTGTGCTTTTCTGGGAGTGATGATTCATAGATTTTATCAGGTTTTTTAAAGGCTCTTGGTATCTAGAAAAGCTTACAGAGACAGAACACATTAGAAAAGCTTACAGAGACAGAACACATTAGAAAAGCTTACAGAGACAGAACACATACCTAAGCTTACACTGGTGAAATAAATGTAATAAGGTTAAAGATCTTGCCCATGAGTGTCCGGGAGTCTCCAGCGGAGGCGTGGGTCGGCTGTGGCCTGCTGCAAGGTTGGGGGCACTGAGTGTAGCAGTGCATGCACGGGATCTTTTGAAGGAGGCCGCCATTATCTTCATTATCTCCACCAGAGTTTGGCCTCAGGTCAAATAACAGGGAGGGAACAAAGCCCCGCCCATCAATAGAAAGTTGGACTAAAGATTTGCTGAGCAGGGCCCCGCCCATCAGAACAAGACCCAGTTCCCCCTCAGTCAGTCTCTCCCATCAGGAAGCTTCCATAAGTCTCTTATCCTTCTCCATCAGAGGGCAGACGGACTGAAAACCACAATCACGGAAAACTAATCAGTCTGATCACATGGACCTCAGCCTTGTCTAACTCAGTGAAACCATGAGCCATGCCCTGTAGGGCCACCTAAGACAGATGGGTCATGGTGGAGAGTTCTGACAAAACGTGATCCACTGGAGAAGGCAATGGCAAACCACTTCAGTGTTCTTGCCTTGAGAAACCCAGGAACAGTATGAAAAGGCAAAAAGATAGGACACTGAAAGAGGAACTCCCCAGGTTGGTAGGTGCCCAGTATGCTACTGGAGATCAGTGGAGAAATAACTCAAGAAAAAATGAAGAGATGGAGCCAAAGGAAAAACAGTGCCCAACTGCTGATGTGACTGGTGATGGAAGTAAAGTCCAATGCTATGAAGAACAATACTACATAGGAACCTGGAATGTTAGGTCCATGAATCAAGGTAAATTGGAGGTGGTCAAACAGGAGATGGCAAGGGTGAACATTGACATTTTAGGAATCGGTGAACTAAAGTGGACTGGCATGGGTGAATTTAACTCAGATGACCATTATATCTACTACCGTGGTCAAGAATCCCTTAGAAGAAATGGGGGTAGCCCTCATAGTCAACAAAAGAGTCCAAAATGCAGTACTTGGATGCAATCTCAAAACTGGCAGAATTATCTCTGTTCATTTCCAAGGCAAACCATTCAATATCACCGTAATCCAAGCCTATGCCCTGACCAGTAATGTTGAAGAAGCTGAAGCTGAATGGTTCTATGAAGATCTACAAGACCTGCTAGAACTAACTCCCAGAAAAGATGTCCTTTTCATTATAGGGGACTGGAATGCAAAAGTAGGAAGTCAAGAAACACCTAGAGCAACAGGCAAATTTGACCTTGGAGTACAGAATGAAGCAGGGCAAAGGCTAATAGAGTTTTGCCAAGAGAACTCACTTGTCATAGAAAACCTATTCCAACAACACAGAAGACGATTCTACACATGGACATCATCAGATGGTCAATACTGAAATCAGGCTGATTATATGCTTTGCAGCCAGAGATGGAGAAGCTCTATACAGTCAGCAAAAACAAGACCAGGAGCTGACTATGGCTCAGATCATAAACTCCTTATTGCCAAATTCAGACTTAAGTAGAAGAAAGTAGGGAAAACTACTAAACCATTCAGGTATGACCTAAATCAAATCCGTTACACAGTGGAAATGAGAAATAGATTCAAGGGATTAAATCTCATAGACAGAGTGCCTGAAGAACTATGGATGGAGGTTCATGATATTGTACAGGAGCAGGGATCAAGACCATCCCCAAGAAAAGGAAATGCAAAAAGGCAAAATGGCTGTCTGAGGAGGCCTTACAAATAGCTGTGAAAAGAAGGGAAGTGAAAGGCAAAGGAGAAAAGGAAAGAAATACTCATTTGAATGCAGAGTTACAAAGAATAGCAAGGAGAGATAAGAAGGCCTTTCTCAGTGATCAGTGCAAAGAAATAGAGGAAAGCAACAGAAGGGGAAAGACTAGAGATCTCTTAGAGATACCAAGTGATCATTTCATGCAAAGATGGGTTTGATAAAGGACAGAAATGGTATGGACCTAATAGAAGCAGAACATATTAAGAAGAGGCGGCAAGAATACACAGAAGAACTCTACAAAAAAGGTCTTCACAACCCAGATCATCATCACAATGGTGTGATCACTCACCTAGAGCCAGACATCCTGGAATGCGAAGTCAAGTGGGACATAGGAAGCATCAGTACAAACATAGCTAGTGGAGGTGATGGAATTCCAGTTGAGCTATTTAAATCTTAAAAGCTGATGCTGTGAAAGTGCTGCACTCAATATGTCAGCAAATTTGGAAAACTCAGCAGTGGCCACAGGACTGGAAAAGTTCAGTTTTCGTTCCAGTCCCAAAGGCAATGCCAAAGAATGCTCACACTACTGCACAATTGCACTCATCTCACACTAGCTAGCAAAGTAATGCTCAAAATTCTCCAAGCCAGGTGTCAACAATACGTGAACCATGAACTTCCAGATGTTCAAGCTGGATTTTGAAAAGGCAGAGGAACCAGAGATCAAATTGCCAACATCCATTGGATCATCAAAGAAGCAAGAGAGTTCCAGAAAAACATCTATATCTGCTTTATCGACTACACCAAAGCCTATGACTGTGTGGATCACAGTAGACTGTGGAAAATTCTGAAAGAGATGGGAATACCAGACTACCTGACCTGCTTCTTGAGAAATCTGGTTTCAGGTCAGGAAGCAACAGTTAGAACTGGACTTGGAACAACAGACTGGTTCCAAACAGGGAAAGGAGTACGTCAAGGCTGTATATTGTCACCCTGCTTATTTAACTTACATGTAGAGTACATCATGAGAAACACTGGGCTGGGAGAAGCACAAGCTAGAATCAAGATTGCTGGGAGAAATATCAATAAGCTCAGATATGCAGATAACACCACCCTTATGGCAGAAAGTGAAGAAGAACTAAAGAGCGTCTTGATGAAAGTGACAGAGGAGAGTGAAAAAGTTGGCTTAAAGCTCAACATTCAGAAAACTAAAATCATGACATCCGGTCCCATCACTTCATAGCAAATAGATGGGGAAACAGTGGCTGACTTTATTTTTGGGGGCTCCAAAATCACTGCAGATGGTGATTGCAGCCATGAAATTAAAATATGCTTACTCCTTGGAAGACAAGTTATGACCAACCTAGACAGCATATTAAAAAGCAGAGACATTACTTTGCCATTAAGTCCATCTAGTCAAAGCTGTGGTTTTTCCTGTAGTCATGTATGGATGTGAGAGTTGGCCAATAAAGAAAGCTGAGTGCCAAAGAATTGATGCCTTTGAACTGTGGTGTTGGAGAAGACTCTTGAGCATCCCTTCTACTGCAAGGAGATCCAACCAGTCTGTCGTAATGGAAATTAGTCATGAATATTCACTGGAAGGACTGATGTTGAAGCTGAAGCTCTTAATACTTTGGCCACCTGATGTGAAGAACTTACTCAGCTGCAAAGACCCTGATGCTAGGAAAGATTGAAGGTGGGAAGAGAAGGGGACTACAGAGGCTGAGATGGTTGGATGGCATCACCGACTCAATGGACATGAGTCTGAATAAACTCCGCGAGTTGTTGATGGACAGGGAAGCCTGGCGTGCAGCAGTTCATGGGGTCGCAAAGAGTCAGACACAACTGAGCGACTGAATTGAACTGAACTAAACAGAAGTTTAAAGATAAAGACCGTTGGGAGGTTAGTTAGCATTAGCATTGGAGGCTCACCATGTTCAGCATATACCCATTTGATACAAGCCTTTTCCTTATATGCTGCATCTCTTAGGCATAATATAGTGACTCATGTATACTCATGCTTGTGCCAGTGAGGAAACTGGTAGTAATGGGTGGGTTTTGGGGACTTAGTTTAATGAAGGGACTATTTGCAGAGTTGTGGGCATAGTTTAAGGTAAACAAGAAAGGATGATGAATCACCCAGGGACTAGTGACAGTTGGAAACAGTTACCTACTCAGGCAAGGAGGCAAGGGGTTGGGAACTATGCTTGTGGACCCAGTGAGAGTTACAGGGCTGGAGGAAGAGCCGCTGAACAAGAGCTGTGGCCGAGGAGGAAACACAGCCGGGAATAAATGGTACTGTTTTCCTGTCTCCTTCCACTGCTGCTTTTCTGCTGATGCTTCCTTTTGAGAAAAGCAGTTTCACATGCGCAGGCTTTCAGCCCTGCTTGGCCTCACGAGAAGAGGTCTTGGACTCGAAACACTTTTTTAGCAAAAGGTGAGGAGCTCACACAGCCTGTGTTTTGTGGGATTATCTTTTGCTGTTTCAGTCTTGCCCCCAGCTTTCAGTATGTTCGATTCCAGGGGTGGTGTGGGCTAAAGAGGGGACCGGAGCACAGGGGCCAATTTCTTCTTGTCAGCTGTCTTCCCCCAGCCCTTGAGACTCATGCACATGGCTGGACTGGAGCTGATCTTACTCTGCCTCTTCTCTGGGTAAGAAATGTTATTCTATCCAGTGCTTGAGCATTGTATTTGGCTTTGAAACTTTGATACCAAGATATACTGGGCAGAGATATTTAGAGTCCTTTTCTGGGATTGGTAATTAGTGTTTGGTGTTCTGTGAAAATTCCTCTCATTGGCAAAACCCAGCCAGTAGCAGGAGGGCAAATGAGGACTGGATAATGTAGTCTTTTGAGGCAAGTGGAGACAGAGGTACAGAGCAAGGCAGAGGAGAGTGGAAAATGAACCTGGGGGGACAAATAGAGAATAATCATCAGAGTATTCAATACTTATTTATTGAAAATTAAATTGAATTTTTAATTGTTAAACACAGTTGAGCCTTACATATTGTTAGATTAAAGTGAAAAATGACCAAATGCCTAATGGTTTAATGTTTTTGATATAAATATCTTGACATAAAAATCTCTTTAGTGAGGCAGCTTTCTTTTCTCATATATATTTGAATAGTCAGAATAGTAAAAATGTTATAATAATTAATCTATAAAAAAAGCCTACCTCAAAAACCACTTCTGTGAATCTTCTTTTACTCAGACAAATTTAAAAGTACATGTGCCAAGCCACTGTGCTAAGTCCTTTACATACATTATTACTGTTATCCTAGAAGTGAATCCTAGAAGAATATCCTAGAAGAATCACCCTAGAAGTGTAGACACTACTGCTTGGTGCTTGATTCATTGGTGAACAGAACAAATTCCACAAAGGTCAGAGATCTTTATATTCTGGTATTAATATTAGTACACCATTTTGGTTTGGTGGTTGTTACCATTAGTATTCATGTTTATCAGCCATTTAGACTTTTGTTTTCTATGAAGTCCCTGACCTACTCTTTTGTCCATTTCTATTGGATTGTCTGTCTTATTAATGGGGAAGAATTCTCTGTATTTTTGGATATGTGCTTATTGTCTTTCATGTGTTGCAAATGAGTTCTTCCATTCTGTGGCTGGTTCAAGCTGAAATATTGAGAATATGTCAGATCTTGATAGGCACAGATAGGTATTTCTAGTCAGATAAAAGAGTAAGTAGAGTTTATAAGGAAGGAAAATAAATTCACACATGAAGCAGCTGAGTACTTTGGTTGAACTGAGAATTTTTAAAGTGAACCAATGGAAAATAAGACTGGAAAACTCAAAATCTGTAGTCCCTGGGAAGCTCTAGAAAATGGCAAAAATATACCTCAACAGAACTTCGTTTTCTTTCTTTTTTAAACTTTTTATTTTGTGTTTGCATATAGCTAGTTAACAATGTTGTAATAGTTTCAGGTGAAGAGCAAAGGGATTCAGCCAACCCAGAACATCATCTTTAAATTAATACACATCTTCCTTCAGTTTCAGGAGTAATTAAGTCTAGGCAACCTGAAGGGAGGACTTCCCTTGTGGCTCAGCTGGTAAAGAATCTACCCGCAATGCGGGAGACCTGGGTTCAATCCTGGGTTGGGAAGATCCCCTGGAGAAGGGAAAGGCTACCCACTCCAGTATTCTGGCCTGGAGAATTCCATACAGTCCATGGGGTCGCAAAGAGTCAGACATGAGTGAGCAACTTTCGCTTTAACTTAACCTAAAAGGAACCTTGAAGACTGGCCTCTCTGGCTAGCTAGCTCTAGGCTTGCCGTCTACCAGAGACTCTTCCTTCCCTGAGATTGTCCTAGGGCTCTGCCTGGTGAGAAGGTGTATCTTAAAACTGGAACTGAAGAAGCCTAGATGGACTTTGTTCAGCTTGTCTTTGAAGAGCTCTGTGTATCTAAGAGCGCACTGAGTGCCCGAGCGCTGAGTCGCTCAGCCGTGTCCGACGCTTTGTGAGCCTGTGGGCTGTAGCCCACCGGGCTCCTCTGTCCACGGGATTCTCCAGGCAAGAGTACTGGGGTGGGTTTGCTGTGCCCTTCCCCAAAGAGAGCATTACTGGGTGTTAAAGTTAGAGCACCTTCATACAGTTGGCCTTTGTGTCCTGATATTTATCCTTGTAGTCTCTTGTTGAATATTTGGGGTTTTGATTGCCTAAGACTTGCATTCCCTTACAGAACTTGAAAGCTAATGGCTGTAGGGCTTTTTGGTTTTACTGTCCTTCCAGTCTCAACCTCCACTTTTTGACTTCTGCACTGATGTGAAATGAATCCATTCCTGTTCCCTGGTGAGATTGTTGTAGCTATTCTTAGTCTTTGCTGGATGTTACGGAATTGCCTCTCTCACCACTAATCAGACAAAAAACATTTCTATAGCGTCTCTCCTCAGTCATGACCCCATCAAAATTTTGATTTGGCTGCAAATACCTGAAAACCGAAAATAGAAGTAGTATCTTAGGAAGCCAGAATTTTATTTTTATCTCATGTAAGTCGAGGCAATCCAGGGGCACTGTTGCAGCTCCATGGTCGTCCAGAGGCGGCTCCTGGTATAATGTCCACATTGCAGCCAGTAGGACGGAGGGATGGAAAAGGGGAGGGATATTCCCCCGTCCCCTGAAAGACTTTGCGGATGCTGCACACACTGCTCTGCTTATACGCTATAAGCAAGCCAACATTTACTAAACAATGCTGTACCTGAGTCTAAGGGAGGCTTGGAAATATGTGTCTGGCTAAAAATAGGAACTTTTGATCCTGTAGAAGAAAGGGAGAATGGATCTTGGGGGCGTCCATTGATCTTTGCTACCTAAAACCTTTTTCTGTTGCGACTTAAATATTTTCTCCAGGTAGTTAAGGAGAAAAGCAGAGAATAATATGGAGTATATAACTAGTTCACAGTTTATCTGGATGAGCTCATATTTTTAGACTCTGGATTTTTCGCTCTTATTTTAAAATTTTTACCTTGGTCTAGAAAGGTAGAAATAAACTAGTTCTTAAGTTCTTCATCACTTTTACTAATTTTCCACAGTTTGGCTTCTTGGCTACACTTGGATATCATATTTTATTATATTTTTAAGTAGAGTGGAGTCCGTTTGAGCATCACATATGTAAAGGAGGAGGAAATATTTGCCTTTTATATTTATGGAAGATAAATACACTAGACCCACTGTTAAGAATAGTCTATAGAAAACATTTTAGCAACAGGTAACATAAAAGCTCTTGGTCAGAATGAATTCAAATTACATGGAAATTGAATGAAATCTAAAATTAGTTCACTGAAAATCAGCCAATATAGTGTGTAGGAGATATAATCTCATAGACACTGAAGATATTTAAAACTTCTACAGAGCAGAGCTTGAAGAAAATGTGATATTTACCATAATTGTTCTCATTATTTTAAATGATTTACTTTAAAAACTCGTATGTAGCACTGTAAATGATAATCATTTTTTTCCTCTGTAGGCAAGAAGTTTGATAGCTGTGGGGCTGGGTATTGCAGCGCTTGGCTTTGCAGGTAAGATAAATAAAGGATACATATCAATAAATGTTGTAGGAGAAATATTTCCAAATAGCTTTTAGAGTGAATTTTGAGAAGACTTTCAGTATTCTGAGGTTTTTGGTTTTAAGGCATGCATTCCCGTTGTTTACAGCATTCATAGTCCGTGAACATTTGTCAGTATAGATAAATTTTGTCGTGAAGGAAATTAATGCTACCAAAGTTTGGAAAACTAGCCCCAGTAATAATTGATCTTCCTGACATTTTTTTAGTTTGAGCTGTAGTATACTGTTAAAAAATAAATTTTAATATGAAGCAGTATAAGTGATATGGGCTCTTCTGTACACCCATATTTATTTTTTTCTTGCAGATAAGTTTATACATTTTCTGTCAGTTCTTTCTGAGCTAGTTATTCTTGTTAGTGTGTTTATTACTCAATTTAATGTATTGGTGTAATTTCTTTGGAAACCCAGGAGGATTTCTTTTACTGCCAAAATCTTTTTAGAAAGAATAGTTATAAAGATTTAAAGTAAAATTGCTATCATTTCCAGTCATTAATTTATAATTTTAAATGACATAGCTATTGTCTAATTAAATGTTCATCTAAGAGCATTTCTTTGTTGATAAAGATTTACATTTTTCAGTTAACTTTTGTGCCTCCTAAGAGCCATGGGTTTGATCTTATTAATTGTATCTTCTTTGTAGGTGGAGCTATTAATACATTCTATTGTGGTTATATGCAGTGACATCCAATAGGAAAAGAGACTTAAAAGATTTTGTTTTGTTTTGCATAATATTTAATTCCACACATCTCTATTTAAAGCACCTTACCAGTGAGAACTTTAAAATCAGGGCGATCAGTGGTTCAGTTTTTCTTGGTTCTTATACCATCAAAGTCTTATGTCTCATTTTGTAACTATAGTTTACTACTTATGGAGGTTTCATGTGAAGAGTATCATGTCTGAAAAGGAATTCTGACAGACTTGCCCATAAACATAAAAAAATTTTAGTATAAAGTGCTATAGCAGAATAGGCATCAGTTCAGTTCAGTTGGTCAGTTGTGTCTGACTCTATGTGACCCCATAGACTGCAACACACCACCCTTCCCTGTCCATTACAAACTCCCGGAGCTTGCTCAAACTTAGGTCCATCAAGTCAGTGATGCCATCCAACCGTCTCATCCTCTGTCATCCCCTTCTCCTTGCACCTTTAATCTTTCTCAGCCTCAGGGTCTTTTCAAATGAGTCAGTTCTTCGCAACAGGTGGCCAAAGTATTGGAGTTTCAGCTTCAGCATCAGTCCTTCCAATGAATATTCAGGACTAATTTCCTTTAGGATTGACTGGTTGGATCTCTTTGCAGTCCAAGGGACTCTAAAGAGTCTTCTCTAACACCACAGTTCAAAAGCATCAATTCTTCTGCACTCATCTTTCTTTATAGTCCAACTCTCACATCCATACATGACTACTGGAAAAACCATAGCCTTGACTAGACAGACCTTTGTTGGCAAAGTAACGTCTCTGCTTTTTAATATGTCTAGGTTGGTCATAGCTTTTCTTCCAAGGAGCAAGCGTCTTTTAATTTCATGGCCGCAGTCACCATCTGCAGTGATTTTGGAGCCCAAAAGAATCAAGTCTCTCGCTGTTTCCATTATCTCCCCATCTATTTGCCATGAGGTGATGGGACTGGATGCCATCATCTTAGTTTTCTGAAAGCATGTCTTTCTCATTTCAAATAAAAATCTTACATTTGAATTTGAAATAAGAATAGGCATAATTACTTCAAATTCAAATGTGAGATTTTTATTTGAAATTAGAGAAAGATATGCTTTTGCCAAGGTCTTCTTTCTAAACTGAGAAGAATTGGTATATGTACTGCATACATATTACACTGTTGCCAAATTCATTTACTATCCAGAATATTAAATAGCAGGCATTTCTCTTTCATAGTCAGCTACAACTAAAGCTTAGAATTTAGAAGAAAAGTATTCCTAGACTGTTAGAGCTTCGTCTTCTCTTTTATGGTTAAAGTAAATGTCCAAATGTCAGTTCTTGAAGCCTTTGATTGCTTTTTTACATGCTTTTTTACATTGCTTTGATTGCATGATTGTGGTTTTCAACGAATTTTGAGACACTTTAAAAGCCATGGACATGAGTTTGAGTAAGCTCCGGGAGTTGGTGATGGACAGGGAAACCTGGTGTGCTGCAGTCCATGGGGTTTGTACACAACTGAGTGACTGAATTGAATTGAAAAGCCATATTTTATACTATTGAAGAATCAAATGAAAGTTGATCTCTATGTGATAAGAGATTTAGACGAGTTAGGGTTTCAGCTTTGTTTAATTTTACTTTAACATTCTCCTTGGTTTCAAGAGCTTTTCATCTCCTACCTAGGTTGACTACTTCACATCTTCCTAGGTCTAACTAGCATCCTTTGTTTTTCACTATAGCGTGTTGTCTGAACAGGAATAACAATATATTTAGACAGGTAGCAAATTTGGAAAATTCAGCAGTGTCCACAGGACTGGAAAAGGTCAGTTTTCATTCCAATCCCAAAGAAAGGCAATGCCAAAGAAGGCTCAAACTACCACACAATTGCACTCATCTCACATGCTAGTAAAGTAATGCTTAAAATTTTTCAAGCCAGGCTTCAGCAATACGTGAACCGTGAACTTCCAGATGGTCAAGCTGGTTTTAGAAAAGGCAGAGGAACCAGAGATCCAACTGCCAATATCCGCTGGTTCATCAGAAAAGCAAGAGAGTTCCAAAAAAACATCTATTTCTGCTTTATTGACTATGACAAAGCCTTTGACTGTGTGAATCACAGTAACTGGAAAATTCTGAAAGAGATGGGAATACCAGACCACCTGACCTGCCTCTTGAGAAACCTGTATGCCGGTCAGGAAGCAACAGTTAGAACTGGACATGGAACAACAGACTGGTCCCAAATAGGAAAAGGAATACGTCAAGGCTGTATATTATCACCTGCTTATTTAACTTACATGCAGAGTACATCATGAGAAACGCTGGGCTGGAGGAAGCACAAGCTGGAATCAAGATTGCCAGGAGAAATATCAATAACCTCAGATATGCAGACGACACCACCCTTATGGCAGAAAGTGAAGAAGAACTAAAGAGCCTCTTCATGAAAGTGAAAGAGGAGAGTGAAAAAGTTGGCTTAAAGCTCAACATTCAGAAAACTAAGATCATGGCATCCGGTCCCATCACTTCATGGCATATAGATGGGGAGACAGTGGAAACAGTGTCAGACTTTATTTTTCTGGACTCCAAAATCACTGCAGATGGTGACTGCAGCCATGAAATTATTATTATTTTTTCTTTTTTTTTTCCATTTATTTTTGTTCGTTGGAGGCTAATTACTTTACAATATTGTAGTGGTTTTTGCCATACATTGATATGAATCAGCCATGGATTTACATGTGTTCCCCATCCCGATCCCCTCTCCCGCCTCCCTCTCCATCCCATCCCTCTGGGTCTTCCCAGTGCACCAGCCCTGAGCACCCGTCTCATGCATCCAACCTGGGCTGGTGATCTGTTTCACCCTTGATAGTATACTTGTTTCAATGCTGTTCTCTCTGAACATCCCACCCTCTCCTTCTCCCGCAGAGTCTAAAAGTCTGTTCTGTACATCTGTGTCTCTTTTTCTGTCTTGCATATAGGGTTATCGTTACCATCTTTTTAAATTCCATATATATGCTTTAGTATTCTGTATTGGTGTTTATCTTTCTGGCTTACTTCACTCTGTATAATGGGCTCCAGTTTCATCCATCTCATTAGAACTGATTCAAATGAATGCTTTTTAGTGGCTAAGTAATATTCCATGGTGTATATGTACCACAGCTTCCTTATCCATTCGTCTGCTGATGGGCATCTAGGTTGCTTCCATGTCCTGGTTATTATAAACAGTGCTTGACTGCAGCCATGAAATTAAAAGACGCTTACTCCTTGGAAGGAAATTTATGACCAACCTAGATAGCATATTAAAAAGCAGAGACATTACTTTGCTAACAAAGGTCCATCTAGTCAAGGCTATGGTTTTTCCATTGGTCACGTATGGATGTGAGAGTTGGACTATGAAGATAGCTGAGCGCAGAAGAATTGATGCTTTTGATCTGTGGTGTTAGAGAAGACTCTTGAGAGTCCCTTGGACTGCAAGGAGATCCAACCAGTCCATCCTAAAGGAGATCAGTCCTGGGTGTTCATTGGAAGGACTGATGTTGAAGCTGAAACTCCAGTACTTTGGCCACCTGATGAGAAGAGCTGACTCATTTGAAAAGACCCTGATGCTGGGAGGGATTGGGGGCAGGAGGAGAAGGGGATGACAGAGGATGAGATGGTTGGATGGCATCACCGACTCGATGGACATGGGTTTGAGTAAACTCCGGGAGTTGGTGATGGACAGGGAGGTCTGGCGTGCTGCGGTTCATGGGGTTGCAAAGAGTCAGATACGACTGAGCAACTGAACTGAACTGAACTGAACTTGTTATAAAAGACCTATGTAGTTGAATTACTACCTATGTAGTAATCTTAAGTGAATAACATGGTTAGAAGCTTCAGAGGATCATAGCTTTTAGAAAGGAGACACCAGTATTAGTAGACACACAGTCTAATTATGACACACATTCTGATTAGTCTGATGATATTTTATTCTTGTTCTATGCCCTCAAAACAGGTTAGGACCTGTTTTGCTATTGATACTTAGTTGTCTAGTCTAAGAGGAGTTTTGATAATTAGGATGACTAAGAAAGGAAAGTACTAAAATAAAAGAAGCTTTTGGTCATCCTCAGTGAGAAATTGATAGTAAACACGTTCTTTGTAAATATTTCCCACGTAATTGGTTTATTACTTTAGCAGTAACTTCATTAAAAGCAGTCCTGTGTTGTATAGATCATAAACATTACTTGTTTTCTATATATTTCAAAGTGATTATAATTGTGAGAAACAATATAATTTTTTTTTAATTGGAGTAATTAAAATGAAATCTGTTGTCCATTTAACTAATTAGAAGTTTGAAAAAATGACTGTCTTTCTGGTAGGTTTTGAAATAGTTATTAAACTAACATATATAAAGTAAACTATAAATAACTGCTATGGTGAGCACCTTGTGGGTATTGGCTTTCATTACAGAAAATGTATTTGCCTTTATTCCCTTTACTATTATATTTAGGTCGCTACGCATTTCAGATCTGGAAACCTCTAGGACAAGTAATCACAGAAACTGCGAAGAAGATTTCAACTCCTGTAAGTTAAAAATGAGTTTCGTTAGAAATCTAAACTTACTTTGAAGTTTCTTGGGCATATTGTATCTATGCTTATTCCTGACTTTGATAATTACTGTATTCCTTTTAGTAGTATTACATCAACTTTGGGATAATTTGCTTTCCTTGTTCAATTTGTGTTCATTTATTCATTCAGTGATTGTCCTGTGCCAGGGGCTGGGCATAGCTGGTGAACAAAATAGACATGGTCCCTGTCCAGATGGAGCATGCCGCCAAATTTATTTCATCTTGAATTTCGAAACTAGCTTCCTTGTACCACTACACCTGGCTATCTCAAACATGAAATTATATGATTCCAACTTTGAAATCCTGTAGGGCTCATACATACATCTACCAGCATCACGGCTCCTCTGCTGAGCAGAATCTAAGTGAAGAATGAATGGTAGTAGGTATCTAAGAAGCTATAGCGTGGTGAGCTGGGGTTTGTGACCCCTGGAGACCATGCCCAGAAAGCTTACGGAAGCAGTGGAGTATTAACACTGACTTCTGGGAAACAGAAGATCTGGGATACATCAACTTGGCTTGCAGCAATTTGAGAATGAGTGACTTGATTCAGCAAAGGCATTATAGGCCCTTGAGGCTTAGTTATGAACAATAACCATACTTTAAAAGGATGACAAACGGACAGATAATTAAACTCAGGAACAAAAGAACTACAAGTGACTTTGCCAATTGAAAATTCATGTCTGTGATTAGAGGGAGTGTGTGTTTATTTTCTGCTTTTCTGTTTATATTTCGTCTTAAGTATTAATAGGTATTTACTAATGGCATTCATTCAGCAAATGTTCATTAAGCACCTACTACATGAAAGTGAAAGTAGCTCAGTCGTGTCCGTGTCCGACTCTTTGGGACCGCATGGATTGCAGCACCCCAGGCTCCTGTGTCCTCCACTGTTTCCCGAGGAGTCCATGGAATTCTCCAGGCCAGAATACTGGAGTGGGTAGCCTTTCCCTTCTCCTGGAGATCTTCCCAATCCAAGATCGAACCCAGGTTTCCCGCATTGCAGGCAGATTCTTTACCAGCTGAGCCACAAGGGAAGCACTTGCTCCATACTAGACGTAATTATGGGGAGTGCGAGGTAGTCATGAGCCAGACAAAGACACTGCCCTCTAGGAGTTTACTTTTTAGTGGAGACAAATCACAAATAAGTAAGATATATAATATGTAGAGGTATTGAAGTTAGAAGTTTAGTTTTCTTTAGAAAACTAAATCAGGGTGCATGAAGTCCTAGTCACTTCAATTGTGTCTGACTCTCTGCAACCCCATGGACTGTAGCCCACCAGGCTCCTTTTTGTCCATGGAATTTTCCAGGCAACAATACTGGAGTGACTTGCCATTTCCTCCTCCAGGGAGTCTTCAAACCTGTGTCTCCTGCATTGCAGGTGGAATCTTTACCGCTGGGCCACCCAAATCAGAGTAAGAGATTGATTTTTTGACAGCAGAGAAGAGTCTATTTTACATAGGTTAGGGAAGATCTCTCTGAGAAGGGAACAGACCATGTGAACATCTGAAGTGCTTCCTAGGCAGTGGGGATGCTGCAGAGACCCTGAGGTGGGAATGAGTTTAGCAGCAGGGCTAACTCCAGTATGAGTGTGTGGAAGGAATAGTGGTCTTTGGGCCCACATCACTTAGGGCCAAGTAGACTATGACAAGGACTGCAGATTTTAAGTCTGATGGAAAGCCTTTGGAAGGTTATGAGCATGAGGGCAGCAGACTAGAATAAGCCAGAGGAGAAGCTGTGAAATGTGTTGAGAGGGCATTGAGATAGTCCAGGGCCTAGGTGATGGTCAGTAGAAATAGAGCAATAGGCCTGGAAATAGTGACATAAATGTTTGTTTTTCCACGTTTATTATTGTTCAGTCGCTTAGTCATGTCCAACTCTTCGTGACCCCGTGGATTGCAGCACCCCAGGCTGCTGTGTCCTCCACTGTTTCCTGAGGAGTTCTCAGGTTCTTGTCCATTGAGTTGGTGATGCTATCCAACCATCTCATCCTTTACTTGCTATATGTTTATGTATAGTAAACTGGGAGACTTTCAGAAATCATTTTTCTCCTGTTTGATGATCTTCAGTAGACAGACTTATAACTAGAAGACTCATGTTTTGTAGAATTACATTATTCAACATTGTAAAGGAAGGGAGAGAAAGAAAACGAGAAACATTTCACTGCTCTGTGGAGGCTCACAGGTAAGGTGGCGTAGTTTAAGAGACCGTCATGGGTGTCCTGAAAGGCGGCCCCAGCATTTCTTAATAAGAGGAAAGGGATACACCCCACCCTTCCCTCTGTGGCCTTCAAGTTAAGACAAGTGGCTTTCATCTGGCCTCTTTTCCACAAAGTACCACTCATGCAGTTTGCAGTAAAGCCTCTTGGAGTATCTATCATCATCGTAATTAAACCTCAGTGAAGATGTTAGTTTTTGAAAATAATTCTTTAAACATTAATTGTTCCAGGGAAATTGAAGAATGAAAAATATGCATACTTCCCTTGGCATTGATCTCAAAAAGCCAAGTTCATAAGCTCGGCATTTACAGTGTTTTGCTTTTATAACTCTGTCCATTACTGAACCAGTTACTAACGGATGGGGACTGCAGTCATGTGTCAGTAAATTCCTGTCACTCAAAGGAGAAGGTTCAAGACTCGGGTTCCTGTGGGCTCCCGCTTCATTTTTCCTCAAAGTGTGTTTGCTCCTTCTATGCTTTAACATCAGTTTGTTCTTCTGTCTCATCTTTTTCTCACGCTTCCCTCTCTCCCATTTTTCTGGAGTGTTGCCTAGAATAGTTTCTTTCACATGGAATGTATGGAAAGTTTGTTTCTTCCCCTCTTTCCTTATACAGCTGTTTGTTCTGTAAGATCCTCTTATATTTTTTCCTTCCAGTGTGTCTCTGCTCCTGGAACTAATTCATGGCCTCTTTCAGCAGTTTGATAGATTTGCTTCAATAGTTTAACTGAAGGAGAGGATTGGCAGTGTGCTGTGAGCACAGAGGTGGGTTATGTCCACAGTCACATCTCGTCCGAAGCAAGGAGCCCAGAGGCTGTCTGGGAACCTGCAGAACCCAGGTGTGGTTGAGTACTGTGTGTGTTTACTCCTTGGTATAAATGTCCCCTATCTTCAGCCCTCTGGATTCTGAAATGTGATCTGTTGTTAAGCCTCTCTGCTTCCCTTGGGACCTGCTCTGTGCACTAAGGTGCATTCCAGGCATAGTCTCTTTCTTGGCCTGAGAGCTGAGGCGGCAGGCGGCAGCCCTTAGCCCTGTACTGTGGAGTTAGGAATGGTCTCTGTCTGCCAGTCCTGGTTTTATTAATTACCTTGATGCTATGTTTTGTGTTTGTTGACCCTGGATTGAGTGTTTTCGTCTTTCTTTCCTCTGGTGAGTGGGTTGCTGTGATTTTTCTTTATGTGCAGTCTCACCTGTTTTAAACCTTTCAGGATTTCTTTGAACTTTCTGCTTTGGTACTGGTTCCATTTCTTGTTCTCTAGGCCTATTATGGATTTTTCTTGTTTATAATATCTCATTTCTCATTTCAAAGAGCCTTTGGAAAGTAAAAGACTTACTATCCAGTCTGCTATTTTTAATCAGAGCCTTTTACTTAATTTTTTTAAGTATTCATGTATGTTTATTGACTCAGCTATTGTCTGATTACCCCTAATTTTTTTCTGGAGAAAAAACCCAAGTCGTTCATCTTCTTTTGAGGCTTTTATTTTTCTATTTGTGAATTTGCCTTTTTACTTGAATACAAGCTTTTAAAATTGGACTTAAATTGTTTTTATGGTTAGGTGAAGTTCATGGAAATAATACTAATTAGAACTATCCTTCTGTGGATCTATAAATCAAGTAGATGATTCTGTATAATTAAAGTTTATAGTTTATGTTAAATGTAAAACGTATTTCTTCTCTTAAGACTATGGAATGATGTATTTTTCTGGTTGTTTGGAGGGCTGTTATGTTTCAAGTGATTGAGTAAATTAGCTAATAAGACTTTCATTTAACTTGGTTAATTTCACATCATTTTTGATAATACATAGCACTACAGTATTCAATGTTAATTTTAGAAGGAAAATTATTTTGACTTTTGTTTATATATTTATATATTTTATGAGTAAAGTAATACAAATAATAATTTGTAAGGATCAGAGTATCTTTCAAATAGACAACAGAATAAATCCCACTCTTGGAAAGTGTTCTTGGAAATTCTATTAGAAAAATTTATCTACTCCATCTGTTTGATATAGTTGTTCCTTATTATAATCACATTTTTTGTGAATCTTACCATTTTGTTGACCCACCAGTGTTGTCAGAAAACAGTTCTGCATTGCCTGTTTCTATATAAGCTATATAATGCAGCATTGGTATGTTATATTTGTAAGCTTCAAAGGGCTTACAATTTCAATTGAAAGTTATGTAATATAAAACCTAAATTCCACATGAGTTTGGAAGGCATGATTTTGTCTTCTACTTTTCTATATATAGCCCCAAATATTAAATGTCTGTCCTCAAAAATGATCTAGTTCCTTCAGAAGGATTGTGATGATTGTATAGTTACAGATTGACTTACTTGAAAGCAGGTCAGTATTTATGGTCTGAGCCTCATCCAGATGCTAGACTTTAACCTTTTCTTAGTCACCTTTTCTACCTGGAAAAAAACAAAGTAAAAAATTTGCTTGGATGTAATAGCTGCTTTTAGGGTTAATGAACTTTGTGAATATAGTGGAAATGACAGTTTATGAAATATCATCAATTTATGTTTATTGTATGCTGAAAACTTTAAAATTTGGAACTCCCAAAGGTAGATACTCATAGAAATATTAGGGAGTGGTACATATACACAATGGAATATTACTCAGCCATTAAAAAGAATACATTTGAATCGTTCTAATGAGATGGATGAAACTGGAGCCCATTATACAGAGTGAAGTAAGCCAGAAAGATAAACACCAATACAGTATACTAACGCATATATATGGCATTTAGAAAGATGGTAATGATAACCCTATATGCAAGACAGAAAAAGAGACACAGATGTATAGAACAAACTTTTGGACTCTATGGGAGAAGGCGAGGGTGGGGTGATCTGAGAGAACAGCATCGAAACATGTATATTATCAAGTATGAAACAGATCACCAGTCCAGGTTGGATGCATGAGACAAGTGCTCAGGGCTGGTGCACTGGGAAGACCCAGAGGGATGGGATGGGGAGGGAGGCGGGAGCGGGGAGCAGGATGGGGAATACGTGTAAATCCATGGCTGATTCATATCAATGTATGGCAAAAACCACTACAATATTGTAAAGTAATTAGCCTCCAACTAATAAAAATAAAGGAAAAAAGAAATATTAGGGAGTAAGGTATGCATCTAGTAAAAATTTTAGTTGCTTGAGAGAAACCTTAAAACCAGCTGTTCTTCCTCTGTTAAAGCCCTATTCCTTTATGTATATTCCCTATACATCTCTTATTCTTTTACATATTCCTGTCTGTGTGTGTGCTTGTCTATATATATATATATATATACACACACATAATTTGTCCATGTTAATATGTGTACTTAAACAATTTGATTCCCTTCCGGTTTGGAGGAGGAGATTTTTTGTTTTCTTACTAGATTGTTAATCACTTGGAATTTGGGGTAGTACCTTATATTGCTCACCGCACTGGTACACTGACAGAGGAACAACTGTGTGGTGAAGGACAGAATTTCACTTGTCTCAATTGAAAAGTTCCTGGCACATATTAGATGCTAAAGTATTTGTTGAAGGATTAATTGTCAGGGGATTATTACCAATGGAAATTTATGACAAGCCGGTCAAAAAGAACACGTTATATAAATGGCCAGATCTGGCTCCCTTGGACTCTTTTTACACTCTAGTAATTTCCTTGGTTTCCTTTATTTAGTCCTTTAAAAAAAAAATGTATAAGTAACCATGTTCATTGTTGAAAATTTAGAAAGTATAAACGAACATGAAGAAAATAATATTCATAATTCCACCACCCCAAAATAACATTGAGGGGGTATATACTTTCAGATTTTGTTTTATGCACGCACACACTTATTTATCATTCCTTAGGAAAGGGTTCACATTTTAGAAACATGTGCACATTCAGTCATGTATGTATGTTTTTCCTTGGTAAAGTTGAGTTCATGCATGCAGTTTTCTCTAAGCGCTCCTGAAAAGTTGTGTCTCTCTGCTGTCTCCCATTCCTTTCTTCCTGTTCTCTCCTAAACTCACACTAATCAAACCTTCACGCCCAGTCCCTTCAGTTAGCCTTAGGTTTAGCAAAGGTTAAATCCAGAGGTTTAGCCTCAGCTCCGGTCCTGTTTGACCTCTCAAAAGCTTGGCACTGTTTTCCACTTCCTCACTTTGGGCGCCTGCTTCTCCTGCCCCCGCACGGCTGGGCCTTCACAATGCCCGTTGCTGAGCGCTCTCCGTTTCTCTGCCACTGAATGTTGCAGTCTCCAGGGCTCAGTCTTCCCCCTTCTTAGCTACACTCCGTCTCCAGGTGATCGCGTTCAGTCTCGTGGCTTTAAATACCATCTGTGTACTGGTAATTCCCCAATGTTATCTCCAGGTCAGACATCTCCTCCACTTACATACATAGTAGACATCTGAAACTTGATATAACCAAAACCAACCTCCTGATATCTATCACCCACAAAAAACAAATAACCACTCCTCCTCTAAGTCAATAATTGGCAATTTAGGCCAGAAACCTTGCAGTCATTTGCAGTTGAAGTTCTCTGGAAACCAGAATGAGACACAGATTAGCAAGCTGTTAGTTTATTAGAGAATGCTCTGAGGATCAACAGCTCCAGAAGGCAAGAGAGGGAAGAAGGATGGAGGGATAATTTAGGCTGCAGTGCAGTCTTATCACAGGCCTGAGGCAGCTGGTTGGAGGGGGCACGGGGGGCCTCTGACTCTGAGGTGACTCATCGTGGTTGTCCCAGCTTGTGGCCAGGGGCCATGAAACTAAATGACATCACCTGGGAAGCTCAAGGACTGAGCCCTGGAGAACTCCAGTGTTTGTACCATGACGTCAGCCGGCTGTCAGCTAGAGGCTGCCCTGGGAAGGGGGTGTGGGCTTGGCATTCTTCAGCAGAAGCCGTTGCTGGAATTTGCCATCAGGGTGCTGTCTGCCAGCAGCAGCCCCGGGGCCTGAGGAGTAAGTGCCTTGCTCCTGAAGGGGCCCTGTGCTGAGTACGGCAGCGTTCACTGTGTCATCTTTCCCTGCTTTTTCTCCTACCCCACATTCAGTCCAAGCTCTCCATATCCACCCCAAATCTGACGGCTCTGGCTTCTTCCTCTTCTACCAGTTTGGTCCAGACCACCACCGTCTCTCGCCTAGATTGTTGTTGTGTCCTTACTGGCCTCCTGCCTCCACTCTGTACCTGTCTCTGCAGAGTGATCCTTTTAGTTAATTTCATTTATGAATGTATTTTTGGCTGTGCCGGGGCTTCTTTGCTGCATGGGCTTTTCTACAGATGCAGCAGGTGGGGGCTGCTCTCTAGCTGCCGTGTGTGGGCTTCTCACTGGGGCGGCTTCTCTTGTGAGGGGGCATGGGCTGTGGCGCGCACAGGCTTCACCAGTGGCGGCCCGCGTGCTCAGCAGTTCTGGCTCCCGGGCCCTAGAGCACGGCCTCAGTAGTGTGGCCTGTGGGACCTTCCCAGATCAGAGATCAAACCCCGGTCTCCTGCACTGGCAGGCGGATTCTTACTCACTGAGCCACCGGGGCAGCCCTAGAGGAACCCAGGTCACATCTGTGTACCCAGTGCTCTGGCCCTCCTGCCACTGGGAGTGAGATCCCGTCATTTCCGTTGCTCCCAGGGCCCTCCCCGCCTGGCCTCCGTCCCTTCCCTGCCACTCCTCTCCTCCTCGCTCGGACCTCTCCAGCCCGCCGACCCTTGGGCCCAGTCTTCTGGTCCCTCCTGGCCTTCCCGTCTGCTCTCCTGATGGCCTCCCTGTCTTGTCAGTTTCTCCTCCCCTTTTCAGTCAGCCCGTCTTGTAGGTTAAAAAGATGTCTGTCATCTCAGCGTAACTTGGTCAAGGTTATCCAATGAGAAAACCCCTGTAGAGCATAGAAAAGTTGAAGCCTTTGTTTCTCCCGCTCTCTCGTTCCTCAGTGCAGGAACGTTAGCGTACTGGGAAGTGGAAACAGCAGTTGACGCGCTGAGTGATGCCGAGGTTTGCTGTCCTGTGCTCTCCCGCCCCGCCTCCCACCGTTCCGGGTTGCCTTCTGGAAAACCCGCTCCTCCCACTGCAGCTGTGTGGTAGGGTCGGGGTCATGCCCCTTCATACGTGGAGCTGACCATCTCTCGCTCTTTGTTCCCTGTACAGAGCATTTCATCCTACTACAGAGGAGGATTTGAACAGAAAATGAGTAGGCGAGAAGCGAGTCTCATTTTGGGTGTAAGGTAGGTGTGCTGCGTAAGTGTTATTTTGTTCTGTGGCTGAGTTTGTCTTGAAAAAGGAGAAAATGTGACAGTAAAATTATCTTTATATTTTAAATTATGAATAGGCAGAGGAGAAAATAGCAAAGTTTTACATTTCCAGACCTTGAGTCTAAGAGATTATCCTACTACTTCTTAAAAAAAAAAAAATCAGGCATAGTTGTGCTGTGCCTTTATCCCTCAACAAGGAGCTGTTGTGTTTGAACACTAAAATTTCAACACAGTTATCAAAACCCCTTATTGTGACCTTAAATTCTTTCTGAATTCAGTTTTCTAATTTGATCTGTATCATATTTTCAGTTATATCATGGAATCTATTTCACAATTCTCTAGTTCCACGATTTGACAGCTAGCATGTTTTATTATACTTATTTCACCTTATTGTCTGACTTTGAACAGTATAGGAGATAGTTTATTGTAGCCATTTATTGTCTGACTTTGAACAGTATAGGAAATAGTTAATGATCCTTTGTGATTACTGTATGATATCATTTATCACTGAGAATTAAGAATACATCCCCTAGCATAGATTTACCAGTATCTATATTTGTTTATGTTCCCTAGAGCTCACTCAAAATTTTACTTGGGTTGGTTATAGTATGTCACCTACAACAAATCTTACGGTGACTTAGTCAACATAATTAAGCAGAATAGATCATAAAGTCCTATATTGACAGAATTTTTAAGTCTCTTGTAGGTTAGCAGATATTTAAAGCCAAAACATTTTGTTATTTCTTATGACTAATCAAAAAAACCACACACACAAAAAGTGGATAAGAGAAACAGGTCAGTTTGGCTTGGTGCTTCAATTAAATATTGAAAGAGGTGAGCTTTCTCACCAAGAATACAAAAAAGAAATGATTTTAAGGAGGGGAAACCACAGTGTTAAATTAGCTGTGTTGCTAACTATTCTTTGCTTTAATATTATTCTGAATGCCATTGTTATTTTTCTGAGGTCCCTATATTATCCCATTCGCATTCTGGATATGTGAATACAAAACACATTACTAAACCAAACAAAAGTGTTTGAGGTATCATTTAATATCATCCAGGGTACTCCTGTTTCTAGTATAGATAATTCGGAGTTGACTTAAGATACATGGTTATTAAGTTTTATTCCATTGAGCGGGAAGCTGTCCAGAATTTCACAAGGCAAATTGAATGACTAACAGTGCAGACTGAATAACAGTGAATCCGGGTACCAGTATCAGTTTTACCACTTGTTAGCTGGGTGGCCTCAGCGTCACCATTAGTTTCTCCTGCATAGGACTGCTGCAAAAATTAACACATAGGAAGTTTTTTTTTAGCATAAACATGGCACTTAGTAACTACTCAGTAAATACCAGCTAAGCAAGCAGATTCTGGTTCTGTCACAGAGGCACTGATTTTTAGCTTTTATGCACTTCAGCTTCTTCAGTTCTGATTTGCAATTAATACTGCTTTGCCTTGTTGGAATAATGTAAAATGCCCCACGTAGTACCTTTTCTGTCAAAGTGCTTACCAGAGAACAAGTGCTGAGCCTCTCCTGTCTCTCTCATGAGTGCAAAGTCTAAATATTTGCCTTTAACGCATTACATAGAAAGGTAAAGTTTGTTTGCTTTCCTCTAGCCCTTTCTTTCAGTCAGGCAGTGGTGTTCTGAGGAGATTTTTTTAAGATGTGAATACACTGCTGTGGTTCCATTTTCCTTGGTCTTGGAATCCAAATGATTTAGACTATATGACAAGTAGGTAAAGACAAAATGGGGCTGACTCTGTTGATACCCTACTTACAAACAAAGAAATTCTCTATGTTACTAGATGATTCTATGTTTTCTTACCATATTGCATAAAGCCTAAATTGCTTGGGAAAACTTACTATACCTGCTATTTTCTGAAATTACACATACATTTGTGATACTCAGACTTTCTAAAAGCTTCTGTGGAACTCTCTCTAAATGTTATTTAATAGACTAGTAGTAGAAACCAAAGCTGCCCTATTTGCTACAGGATCAGGAAACACTGCTGTGTTCTGTGCACCCTAATCCCCTATCTCACTCAAATACATTCCAGGGAGCAGTTTGAAATCCCTGATCTGGGCAACATTGTATTTCAAGTTCCATTTTCAATTCATAGTGAAATTGCCTGTGCTGGAGATATATCAGGTCTACATTTAATTATTAATGCTTTGTTTAAGAACAAAGATTCTCTCATTTAGATAGGTGTTTTGTTTCTAGGAATGTATCTATTTCTTCTAGGGTTTCCAGTGTCTCATTGTATAGTACAGCCTCTTATCCTTTGTATTTCTGTTGTATCAGTTGTAATCTCTCCATTTTCATTTCTGATTTTACCTGAATTCTCTGTTTCCTTGGTGAGTATAGCTTCTGGTTTGTCTGTTTTCTTTACATTCTCCAAAAAACAAAAACAACTCTTGGTTTCATTGTTTGTTTGGTTTTTTTTTTTTTTTTTTGGTCTTTTAGTCTCTATTTCCTTTGTTTTCACTGTGATTTTTCTTTTTCTTCTACTAATTTTAGGCTTAGTTTGTTCTGCCTATACTTCCCTGCAGTGTAAAGTTAGGTTGTTTGAGTTCTTTTCTTTCCCCTTAGTGTAGGATTTTAATACTATAAACTTTCCTCTTAGAACTGCTTTGGCTGCATCCCAGAAGTTTTAGTAGGTTATTTCATTGTCTCAGGATATATTTTGGTTTTTCTTTTGGCTTCCCCTTTAACTTGAGACTTATTTATTTTCTTTACAGAAGAATACTTTATATGCTTATGTAGCAATTGATAGTGTATTTTTAGCCTCTTTGCTGGTCTGTTGTTTAACCCCAGGAGATTAGAAGCAGCAAGTAACAGCTTGAGACTAAAATCCTGCCAGAATTGAGGATTGGCAACTGACAGCAAGGAATGTGTATTCAAAACAGAATGGAAACATTTTATGACCAATTAGGAGAAGGGCAAGCAAACCTCTGCAGACCTTGAGAATTTCTTTCCACTTAACTGATACTCGTGGTAATGTTTTTTGAGTCATTCGAGAAATGCTAGATTAGATTATTTATACTTCATTTTTTTAGTGTACATTTTTACTTATGAGAAAATTATAACTCAGAGAGTTAAGTAAGCAAGACACAGTTTTATAGATAATGAGCAATGGATTTAAACCTGTGTCTGAATATCTCTAAAAGTACCTGCTGTTAGTCCCTGTAGTGTGGTTCATCCATACAGATCATTTTGAGTTTCATAGCAGACACCATGTGCTTTGAGTTAGCCACTGTTATTTTCCTTTGAGGCCCAGAAAAATAGCTTAGATAAGCTAGTGTAAATATTAAGTAGCAACTCCAGGCTTTTGTTACTATTAGTGTAAATTTTTTTTCTTGCCTAGAAAATGTACTAGAAAGAATGATTTCCAGTACTTAAATAAATTAGGTTTTACAAGGGATACTTTTAGGCTTATATAACTTTCTCCTTCAATTTTTGTTTAGAGTTTAGGCTCTCACAGCCAAGCTTTTCCCATAGATGTCTCACAAAACTAAATAAATTAATGAGCTATGAAGAGTTTTGAGATGTTCTGTTGAAAGATAATAATAGTAAAAACTAACTATTTTGGAACATTTGCTACACATACCAGACCTTGTTGTAGCACTTTGTTGGCATTAACTAATTTAATCCCTCGTAATTACTTTATGAGGACTGTGTTGTTCCTGGCTCGGTTTTACAGTGAAGAATCTGAAGCACAGGGAGGGTGAAACATGTGGCCAAGGCCACCCCATCCTCCTCGGAGGTGGAAAAGGCACCCGCTCCGGTGTTCTTGCGGGGAGAATCCCATGGACAGAGGAGCCTGACGGGCTGCGGTCCGTGGGGTCTCAGAGGGTCAGACCTGACTGACAGTGTGAGCACACACCCCACCCTCACGGCAGTGCTGGGGTTAAACTCCTGCTGTCTGGCCACTCTAGAGTTCAGATACCTGTTGGTTACGTCGTCTGTACTGCCTTCCCCCGAAAAAGCCTGAAGCATAGATTTTCACACTCAAAGTAATAGTCTACAGACTATGATTTCCCTGTCCTATTTCTTGTGGATATGTTTTTTTAATTGAGACAAAGGACTGAAGAAGGTACATGTAGTCTTGGATCTGATTTATTTTGATGGTTGGTAGAATAAAGTGACAAGCTGTAATTTTATATTTATCCACAAGATGGTGAAATTCTCATTAGTTTTTAATTTCTTGAAACTCATATAAACTGTTAATTTATAATCTGCATGTGATGCTATTTGTTACAAGCACTTTCTTTTTACAGCCCATCTGCCAGCAAGGCCAAGATTAGAGCAGCTCACAGGAGAATCATGATTTTGAATCACCCAGATAAAGGTAGGGAAAATTCTGTTTTTCATAATATGTGAACCAGCATACGCTCTGTATTTCTTTGTTTACTTTAACTCATTATAAATGATAATATTTGAAATGGAAATTTATATGTCACACGTGTTGTGAGTTTTCTTATAAATAAATGAGCATTTAGATTGGAGTTCAGTGACTTACAGAGGTGATAGATTTATAGTTATCAGCTGTTGAGAACTTAGTTCCTGATTTCTATTTGTAAGCTATCTAACCCCTGTTTGAGGCTCCTAGCATTTTGATGGAAAAGAGAAAAGGTGAATTATGGACTCTTTGATTGTATAAACTGATTTGGGTATAATGAATTTTATTTGTTTAACCTTACACATAAAAGCCCAAGATTTAGAGGATATTCTCTAAATCTCTGCATGTATGTCACACATGATGCTGAGTTTCTTAATTTTATTTTGGAAGGCTCTGAGGCTGAGCCATTTGTTTTTCACTGGCCAGGTTTTTAATGTAAATTTATCTTACAGAAAGACAATTATTATAACTTTAACTACACTACAGCTGCTTGAGAGAGAAAGCCCATATGTTCATTACTGTTTCTGCTCTACAATAACAGATGGTGGAAAGTTACACTGTATTTTAGGAGTCAAAAGTGGGGGTGGAGGGTGGGGGGTGGCAGAGAGTGCAGGGTTTCTTGTATCCTTACATACTTTTAATTTTTGAATTATTTTGAAAAAAGTTAAAAGCAAATTTTGGGTTCCTCTCCATCCTAACTGACTCCAAAATAAGGCATTCTTTTTCGGCTTTCTCACTTAATTACTTACTATAAAAATCCTTTTCACTGAATATCATCTCCTTTGGTTTTTGCACTTGATATTCTTTCATGTGAATAAACCAGAGACTAAACTTTGAAAAGAGGTTTTGCTTAAAATTTCTAAACAGCTTCAACAGTTAGTCAAAGATCCATTCAACTAATTTACTTTGCATTGTGGGTTTTCAGAGTAATTGACTCAGAAACAAATGTGTTTTAAGGGCCTACTTGAAGCTTTCTGTCTCCTAAACATCTTCCATCCCTTCCGGGTCAAGTGTGTGACCTTCTCTGATTGATTGCAGGGGGATTAAGCACTTTTATCTTTCAGATGATTGACAAGCTATTGATTGTGTCTACTGGCAAAGAATTAAGCTCTAAAAATGTTTCTAAAAGAATATGTATTTTTAGATACTTTCAGTAAAAAAAAAAAAAAAGAATGTTTATGTTTGTTATGAGCCAGTAATGGTTAAAGAATTATTTGATTTATTCTGAGATTGTATATTTATGAGAAGTGGAGCTGTTGGCTCCCCCTGATGTGCTTACTAATATTCTCCAGTCTGGTGGCATTGTGGGAGGGAATGGATGTAGAAGTATTCTTCCCCGACTTTTGCCTTCTAGCTTGCAACATGGGCTTGAACATCTCATAATCTCTCTAAATGTCAGTGTTATCATCTACAAAATGAATGGATTTTTCACAAGCCTTTTTTGGGTATGTGATATAATGTAATGTTTTTATATACCTGTTCGATTAATTAAGAATCCTCTCTCTCTATTTGGATCACATTTTTAACTAAAGAAAGATGCTTTTAATCACCAGTTGTCAATAACAGATGTGTTGACAACTGGAGACATCTTGTCCATATAGTTGCTCATTCATCCAACGTTTTACAACATTTGGAGTTTCAGAGAGTTCTTAGACTTCTTAAAACCCATCCATATACTCATAGTTAAGAATTCTTGCTCTAGTAAAAATATGATGATTTAAGGAATATTGCCAACTACTTGAGGGAAAAGAATTCATATATGTTGGAGCTGGGAGATGATCATAAATCTGGAAACTGTCTCTTCAGAGGGAAGGTTGTTTTGCTTCATTTTTAAAGGGAAGAAGATAATAGATTTTGTTGTTGTTTGTTTTTACAATGGTTTAAATATTCTGATTTCTAACTCTACAGTAGTGTTCCCCCCCGCCCAAAGAATATTTATTTATTTATTAGTCTGCACAGGATCTTAGTTGTGGCATATGGGGTCTAATTCCCTGACCAGGGAAGTGTGAAAATGGGCAGGCTTTCCTGGTGGCTCAGACCGTAAAGAATCTGCCTACAGTTCAGGAGACCTGGGTTTGATCCCTGCTTCTGGAAGATCCTCTGGAGGAGGGAATGGCTTCCCACTCCAGTATTCTTGCCTAGAGAATCCCATGGACAGGAACCTGTAGGCTACAGTCCATGGGGTCTCAGAGAGTTGGACAGGACTAAGCAACTAAGCATGTGAGAATCTGCAACTCTCAATTTGCCTCCTCTTTTTATAATTCTTCACCATATTTGCTTTGGCCAGGTCACCCTTGAGTGTTACATAGGTGGTTGCAAAAACTTGACTCCTCTACCCAGTGCTTCTGAAATACATGAGTATTCTGCCCCCACCACCCTACTCACAAATGACTTTTCTCTTGGTTTTGCCACCAGCTGGTAAAACAAAAGCTAGAACTTCAAATGTGTGATCAGTGATAATTTGTTACATATTTCATTATCACCTTGGGCAGAGAAAGTGACACCAGAAAAATTAGCTGTGGGAATGACTGGAAATAAAATTTTTGTAACCAGTTTTAAGTGAGCATTCAGATGTACTTTGGTAAAAAGTAAAATTTGCCTTTTCTTTGAGTGAAAAAATGTTAATGCAGTAAACATGTCTCAGATATTTGATTTAATGCCTTTAGAATACCTTTTAATTAGATTATAGTTTTAAAAATTATTGGAGAAAAAGGTTAGTTGTTATGAAGTCAGTAGTAGTAGTGTTAATCGCTAAGTTGTGTCCAACTCTTTGTGACCCCATGGACTGTAGCCCACCAGGCTCCTCTGTCCATGCAATTCTCCAGGCAAGAATACTGGGATGGGTAGCCATACCCTCCTCCAGGGGATCTTCCTGACCCAGGGATTGAACCCAGGTCTTCCACATGGCAGGCAGATTCTTTACCGTCAGAGCCATCAGGGAAGCCCAAGACAACTGGAGTGAGTAGCCTATCCCTTCTCTAGGGGGTCTTCCCAAACCAGGGTCTCCTGCATTGCAGGCAGATTCTTTACCAGCTGAGCCACCAGGAAAGCCCCATGTAACTTGAAATCAGTAGTTTGACATTAATGCCTAACAAAAGTACAAAGGAAAACAGACTAAGTTAACTCTGAAAAACCATGGAACCTCTCATAGACTACCTATCCATGCTTCTCAAAGTGTAGTTTGGCTGTTCGTTCCAGGCGGGTTTGTTGGCTGTGTGCAAGAAATCAAAAACTAAAATCAAAAGTAAGCCTTCAGACATCTTTATAGACATTTGACATTGTTGTGACATCAAGTGTGTGATACCTTTGTGTTTTGTAAAATATTGGTCCACCACAGAGTAGAAGACAAGTTTTTAAAGTGCTTCACCATGCAACATCACTTTCAGTCTACCTCAACCTTAAAGGAATCACTGTCTTGATGTATAATATCATAGGTTAGCTTTGTCTCTTGAATATCTAGTCATGTGCATCTGGCTGCTTTCGATCAACATTGTCACTATGGTATTCATCCCTATTGTAATGTGGAGCAAGTGTTTGTTCATTCTCATTAATATAGCAGCCTTAGCAAGGTGTGCACTATGGACCCCCAGGATTACTCTTTTAGGAATTTATTCTTCCCTTTTTGATTTTCAGGTCTTTTTTGGGTATACAAAGTAATTATTTTTTGAATTCCATGTGGTGGCTCAGATGGTAAAGAATCTGCCTGCAATGCAGGAGACCCAGGTTTGATCCCTGGGTTGGCAGGATCCCCTGAAGAAGGAAATGGCAACCCTCTCCAGTATTCTTACCTGGAGAATTCCATGGACAGAGGATCCTGGTGGGCTACAGTCCATGGCATCTCAGAGTCAGACACGATTGAGTAACTATCACACACACACATGTATTTTGTAGGAAAGTAACAATTTTCAAACTCTTTGGTCTCAGATCAAAAAGTGTATCAATAAAAATGATCAACTAGAGAGATCTATTGGAGAAGGCAATGGCAGCCCACTCCAGTACTCTTGCCTGGAAAATCCCATGGACGGAGGAGCCTGGTGGGCTGCAGTCCATGGGGTTGCTACGCGTCAGACACAACTTCACTTTCACTTTCACTTTCCCTTTCCCTTTCATGCATTGGAGAAGGAAATGGCAACCCACTCCAGTGTTCTTGCCTGGAGAATCCCCTGGACAGGGGAGCCTGGTGGGCTGCCGTCTATGGAGTCACACAGAGTCGGACACGACTGAAGCGTCCTAGCAGCAGCAGCAGCAGCAGAGAGATCTGTAAATTAGAAGAGATTAATTTTCTTTGGCTCCAAAATCACTGCAGAAGGTGACTGCAACCGTGAAATTAAAAGACGTTTGCTCCTTGGAAGAAAATCTATGACAAACCTAGACAGCGTATTAAAAAGCAGAGACATTACTTTGCCAACAAAGGTCTGTATAGTAGTCAAAGCTATGGTTTTTCCAATAGTCATGTTTGGATGTGAGAGTTGGAACATAAAGAAGGCCGAGCACTGAAGAATTGATGCTTTCAAACTGTGGTGTTGGAGAAGACTCTTGAGAGTCCCTTGGACTGCACCGAGAAAAAAAGTCTTTGCTAAAGGAAATCAACTCTTAATATTTATTGGAAGGACTGATGCTGAAGCTGAAACTCCGGTACTTTGGCCACCTGATGGGAAAAACCAACTCATTGGAAAAGACCCTGATGCTAAGAAAGATAGAATGCAGGAGGAGAAGGGGACGACAGAGGCTGAGATGGTTGGATGACATCACTAACTCAGTGGATACGAGTTTGAGCAAGCTCCGGGAGATGATGAAGGACAGGGAAGCCTGGTATGCTGCAGTCCTTGGGGTCACAAAGAGTTGGATAGGACTGAACAACAACAAAATTTAAATTCAAAAAGGATAAATATAATATTCTTTTAGGGCCCCAAAATCAACTGTATAAATATAGTAAAGAGATATGGCTGTGTTTCACATGAAAGAGAGTCATATGGGTATTTTTGATCTCAAAGGCTATAATATTCAGCAATGTAAAAGCCACTAAAAATAAGTCAGTGCATTCTTAAGCTGCATTAAAGGGCACGCAGTATCTATAAGACTGAATATTACCACAATCTTCTGTACTTGTTGCTCATTTATTCTAGTATTTATTTAGTTATAAATTTATAACTAGTATTTATTATCCAGCTGTGCTGAGCTGATGTTAGATCTTGTCTAAAATTTTGTGTTCCTTTCTAGATGCCAAATTTTGTAAGACATTGACAAACTAAGTATTATTTGGAGGAAACCAAACAGGATGTTGAAGAGCTGAAAAAAGCAGTGTCATATGACTGGTCTTTAATTCATTCAGTGAATACTGATTAAGTACTTAATGTAAGCCAGACAGTGTGGTAGACCCTGAACAAGACAGGCAAAGACCTTGCCTTCATAGATCTTACATGCCACTAGGAGAGACAAATAGGACATAGATAATCAGTAGATTAAAAATGGTCCCAGTTCTTCATAGCACCTCTCATCAAGGGGTGGTCTCATTTCTAACTGTGTATATACAGGCTGGCCTTGTTATTTGCTATAAACAGTGGAATATAGCAGAAGTGACATTGTGTGGATTCTGAGCCTTGGCCTCGAGTAGCATTGCAGCCTCAGCTGTTACCCTCTTTGAACCTGGAGACTACCGTGTGGAAAAGGCAGGTTGGTCTGTGCCTCCTGAAGGATAAAGACTAGGTTAAGAGTCAGGTCTAGCCGTCCCAGCTGAAGTCCCAGGGAGGCCATCCGGTACCATGTAGCCTTGGCCGACCCGGCCCAGCTCGGAACTGCCCAGCTTACCCATGGAATGGTGAGGGGAGGGGCGAAACAACAGTTGTTAGTAGCCAGTAAGTTTTGGGGAGTAGTTAGGCAGTAAAGGCTAGTATGAAAAATGTCACATGATGATAAGGGCTTTTAAGAAAAATAAAGCACAGTAGGGGAGGGATAGAGATTGGCAGTGGGGGAGGAGGCAGTTGCAGTATCATTTATAGTCATCCTGAAAGTTCTCTCTAAGGAGATCACTGACTCAGTGGACACGAGTTTGAGCAAACTTCAAGAGATGGTGACGGACAAGGAAGCCTGGCGTGCTGTAGTCCATGGGTCGCAAAAAGCCGGACACACCTGAGCAACTGAACAATAAATTGGGAGCTGGGCAGTGTTCGAGGCACTGGCACTCAGCAGTGGAAAAAGTGATGTTCAGGCAAAGCAGTAAAGGTAATCTGAGATCAAAAACTGTCGGAGGACAGTTTCTTCTCAGAGGTATAATAGGAGGTATTCTTGTATTGTGTAATAGGTAGAACCCTTTAAGACTTCCAACTCTAGGTTTCTGTGATTCTCTAATGATCTGATAAACTGAATCAGACTCAAAGTATTCTTCAGAGCCTTCTCTGTTTAATTTTTTAAAATTATATTGAGATATAATTCAAGTACCATATGATTCACCTACTTAAAGTGTACAGTTCACTCAGTCAGTCAGTCAGTTCAGTCACTCAGTCATGTCTGACTCTTTGCGACCCCATGGACCACAGCACGCCAGGTCTCCTTGTCCTTCACCAACTCCCAGAGTTCACCCAAACCCATGTCCATTGAGTCGGTGATGCCATCCAACCATCTCATCCTCTGTCATCCCCTTCTCCTGCCTTCAGTCTTTCCCAGTATCAAGGTCTTTTCAGATGAGTCAATTCTTTGCATCAAATGGCCAAAGTATTGGAGTTTCAGCTTCAACATCAGTCCTTCCAATGAATATTCAGGACTGATTTCCTTTAGGATGGACTGGTTGGATCTCCTTGCAGTCCAAGGGACTCTCAAGACTCTTTTCCAACACCACAGTTCAAAAGCATCAATTCTTTGGCACTCAGCTTTCTTTATTGTCCAACTCTCACATCCATATATGACTACTAGAAAAGCCGTAGCTTTGACTAGACGGACCTTTGTTGGCAAAGTAATGTCTCTGCTTTTTAATATGCTGTCTAGGTTGGTCATAGCTTTTCTTCCAAGGAGCAAGCGTCTTAATTTAATGGCTGCAGTCACTATCTGCAGTGATTTTGAAGCCTAAGAAAATAGAGTCTGTTACTGTTTCCACTGTTTCCCATCTATTTGCCATGAAGTGATGGGACCAGATGCCATGATCTTAGTTTTCTGAATGTTGAGCTTTAAGCCAACTTTTTCACTCTCCTCTTTCACTTTCCTCAGGAGGCTCTTTAGTTCTTCGCTTTCTGCCGTAAGGGTGGTGTCATCTGCATATCTGAGGTTATTGGTATTTCTCCTGGCAGTCTTGATTCCAGCTTGTGCTTCACAATTCACTAGTCTTGAGTATATTTATAGATGTATGCAACCATCACCACAGTCAGTTTTAGAGTATTTTCATCACCTCAGAAGGAAACCCTGTCATCCTTTAGCTTCACCCTCATCCAATCTCCCTATCCTCAGTTCTATGCCGTCGATGTGTATGTTTGTCCTTGTGCCGGTACCACACTGTCTTGACAACCTTTGCATTATAATACATTTTCATTTTTTGAAGTGTGAGTCGTCTTACTTTATTCTTCTTCTGTAGGATTGTTTTGGGTATTCTGGGTCCCCTGCAATTGTAGGTGAATTTCAGAATCAGCTTGTCAATTTTGACAAAGGAGTTGACTGGAATTCTGATAGAGATTTTGTCGAATCTGTCAGTCAGCTTAGGGAGTATTGCCATCTTAATGTTAAATCTACTTATCCATGGACATGGGATGTTTTTTCACTTACTTAGATCTTTAATTTCTTTCAATAATATTTTGTAGTTCCAAAGTGTTTTGTTCTTTTTCCCATTGTTGTGAATAAAATTATGTTCTTAATTTCATTTTTGGATTGTTCGATGTGAGTGTATAGGAATATCATTCATTTTTAAATATTTGTTTTATGTCCTTCAGTCTTGCTGAAGTTGTTTATTCCAGTTGGTTTTCATTTTTGGATCATTAGAATTTTCTAACTATAAGACTATGTCATCTGTGAATAGTTAGTTTTATTTCTTCCTTACCAATATGGATGCAATTCATTTCTTTTTCTTACCTAATTTTCCCTGACTAGAATCTCCAGTACAGTATTGAAGTTGTAAGAGGGGACATTCTTGTCTTATTTCTGATCTTATGGAAAAGCATCCAGTTGCCTAGTAATGGGTATTACGCGAAGTGTGGTATTATTAGCTGTGGGTTTTTCATAGATAATTTTTATCAGATTAGGAAGTTCCTTTCTAGTTTTTTGAGCCTTTTAATCATGAACTGATGTTGGACTTTGTCAAATGCTTTTTCTGCATCTATTTAGGCTATTATGAGATTTTTGTTTTTTATTCTGTTGATGTAGTGAGTTACATTAATTGATTTTTGGCTGTTAAACCAACCTTTCACCCCTGAGAAAAGTACCACTTAGTCATGGTACACAGGTATTTTTAATGTGCTGTTGGATTTAGTTTGTTAGTATTTTGTTGAGTCTTTTACATTCACATTCATAAGAAATATTGATCTGTAGTTTTCTTGTGATGTCTTTGTTTGGCTTGGTATCAACATAATATGGGTCTTATAAAGAGGAATTAGAAAATGTTCCTTCCCTTTCTATAAACCGTCTGTACCTGGGTTTTCTATGCATAGATTTTTGATTACTGATTCAGTTTCTTTACTTATAATAGGTCTGTCAGATTATCTATTTCTTCTTGAGACAGTTTTAGTAATTTATGTCTTTTGAGGAATTTGTCTAATTTTGTAGTTTAGGTTATTGAGATTTTTTTTTTCTTTTTTAATACAAGCACTTACAACTATAATTGCCTTCTAAGCACTACTTAAGTTGTAGTCCATAAGTATTTATTTCCCAAATTTGTCCTTGTTATTGATTTTTAGGAGCTTCCCAAGTGGTGCTAGTGGTAAACAACCCACCTGCCAATGCAGGAGACGTAGAGATATAGGTTTGATTCCTAGGTGAGGAAGAGCCCCTGGAGGAGGGCATGGCACCCCACTCCAGTATTCTTGCTTGGAGAATCCCATGGACAGGGGAGCCTGGTGAGCTACAGTCCATAGAGTCTCAAAGAGTCAAACACAACTGAAGTGACTTAGCACACATGTACAGATTGATTTCTAATTTCATTCCTTTGTAGTTGGAGAATATAATGTATTATTTCTATCCTTTTAATTTACTGAGGTTTGTTTTACGGCCTAGCATATGATTTCTCCTGGAAAATGTTCATGTGCTGTTGAGAAGAATGAATGTTCTGTTGTTAGGTGGAGTGTCCTGTAGATGTCTGTCAGGTCTAGTTGGTTTTAAATGTTGTTCAAGTCTTCTACTTCCTTGTTGATCTTCTGTCTAGTTGTTCTGTCCATTTTTGAGAGTGGGACATTAATTCTTGTTGTTGAATTGTCTGTTTCTCTGTCAGTTTTTGTTTCATGTGTTTTGATGCTCTGTTAGGAGTATGTGTGTGTGTGTGTTTATGTGCGGGCACGCACGCGTGTGCACTCCGTCGCTTGGTCTTGTCTGGCTCTTTGTGACCCCATGGACTGTAATGCACCAGGCTCCCCTGTCCACGGGATTCTCCAGGCAGGAATACTGGAGTGGATTGCCATTTCCTCCAGGGGCTCTTCCTGGCCCGGGGATTTAACCCTGTTCCCTTGAGTCTCCTACACTGGCAGGCGGATTCTTTACCCCCGCACCGCCCGAATGTAATTGTTGTATCCGTTTGTTGTGTTCAAGTCGCCCAGTCACGTCCAACTCTCTGCGACCCATGGACCGCAGCACAAAGTCCAGGTTGTATCTCTAGTAATACTTTTTGTTATAAAATCTCATGAGTATAGCCATTCTAGCTTTTCCATAGTTGGTGTTTCATGATATTTTTTTTTTCCAATACTTTGATTTGTGATTTTGAATCTGAGGTCTGTCTCAAGACTTCCCTGGTGGTCTAGTGGTTAAGACTTCGTGTTTCCATTGCAAGGGGCACAGATTTGATCCCTGTTCAGGGAACTAAGATCCTGCATGCTGTGCAGAACAGCCAAACTAATAATAATAATAATAATAAAATTATTTTTATTATCTTATTTAAAGTCTGTCTCCCATAAAAGGGCTATTGTTGGATCATGTTTTTTTAATCCAACCTGACAATGTAATGATTGATTGGATTGTTTAATCCATTCACATATGTTAAATTATTGATATAGTTTGATTTATGTCTGCATTTACTTTTCGTTTGCTATCTCGTATCTTTTTTGCCCCTCTGTTTTTCTTCCTTTATGTTTTCTTTTGTATTGAGTGAATACTTTCTAATGTATTTTGATTTTATTACTTCATTATTTTTGAGGGTTTTTTGAAGTGATTGCTTTAGGGTTTAACCATATACATCTTAAGTTTTCAGAATCAGCTTCAGACTTAGACAAGCTTAATTCTTGTACTATATATAGAAATAATACTTCTATAGCCCTCCCCTTTTATGGTATTATTGTTATGCATATAACATCTACTGTCACGAGCTTAACTACACTGTTAGAATCATTACTGTCTGCTGTCATTTTCTCAGTCTGTAACACCTTTGCTCTTACATATGTCCTTTGTGCTATTACTAGCACATGTAATATGCATGTATTGCATTTCTATATGTTATAGGCCCAATAATACATTTTGTGCATATTATTTTATACCATTACTTTTCCCACCAGCTAAGAGAAAATGAAAATTGGGCATTTATATTGTCTTTTACAATTACAGTTATATTTACTAGTGCTCTTTGTGTATGTAAGTTGTAATTACCACCTGAAGTCACTTTCTTTCAGCCTAGAGAATTTCCTTTATTTGTTCTAGTGGATCTGTTAACAGTAAGTTCTTTCAGTTTTTGTTTATCTAGGATGCTGTTTCACTTTGTTTCTGAATAACAGCTTTACTGAATAAAGGCCTGTTGGTCCACAGTTTTTTCTTTGAGGACTGTGATTATGTTATTCCACTGCCTTCCTGTCCTCCATTGTTTCTGCTAAGTTAGCCTTTTATCATATTGGGCTTCCTTTATAAGTGACACGTTGTCGTTCTTTTGCTACTGTTAAATGATAAACTGAGGCGTATTAAAAATTTTAAGAGTCTGTTTGAGCAAAACTTGATTAGAATTGGGCAGCACCAAACTGGAAGTGGTTAGGAGCTCTCTAGAGGAAAGACTTCCATGGAGGAGAGGCAGGGCAAGCAAGGAGTTACTTGCTTGGCTGTAGCATAAGAATTTGCTTTACTTGGAAAGAGGTGGCTCTGTGTGATTAGCTGTGCTTGGGTTTTAATCTCTTAATGTTGAGAGACTTATTGGCTTAGGGTTTCGTGTGATTATGTAGTCTCCTAAGGCACTAAAGCCACCTCAGACTAATGGCCTCTCTGTTTATTTAATTTAATGCTACCTTCCATATTTTCTCCTTGTCTTTGACTTTTAGCATTTTTTTATGGTGTGTGTTTTAGGTCTTATTAGATTAATCCTACTTGGAGTTTGTTGAGATTCTTGGGTGTGTAGGTTATTGTTTTTCAATAACCTTGGAAAGTTTTTAGCTACTATTTCTTTAAAGACGTTTTTCCCCCTCCTTCCCTTTCCTGGTACTCCCATTTCGTGTGATTTATGGATTTCACAATGTCCTACATTTCTCTGAGGCTTTGGTTTTTTCCTCCTTCATTCCCTTTTCTCTCTGATGTCAGCTTACATACTATCAATCACTGTATCTTCAAGTTCACTAGTTTTGTCTTATGCCAGTTCAGATCTACTCTTGAGCCCTTCTGGTAATTTTTTAAAAACTTTAAGTTCTATGAATGTATAGTTCTGTGACTGTATAATGTGAAATTTTAGTTCTGTGAATGTATAATGGCTACTTTGGAATCGGTTCCCATAAATCCAACGTTTGGTCACTCTCACAGGTAGTTTCTGTGGCTACTTTTTTCATGATGTATACATGGGTCATGCTGTCATACTTGCCTGTTCCTTCACATGCCTTGAAATACTTTGTTAGAAGCTGAATATATTAGATGAGATATTATAGCAGCTCTGGGTATTGGTCTGCCACCCTTTCACTGATGATGAAGGCTTGTTATTGTTGTCTGTTTATTTGTTTAGTAACTGGCTGGATTCTTATAGTGAAGTAGCCTAAGGCCTTGAGGACTAGGAAAAGAGTTTGAGGTCTGAGTATTTATTCTAAGGGAGCCAGGCCCAGGGTAGAGCTTCTGATCCATTTTCCTGTGCCTGAGGCTCAGCACCGGGCATCTGGAGGCCAGAAGAGAAATACACAGGTCCACCCAGCCCTTCGCAGAAACAGGCCTCTGTGCAGGAGCTAAATACACAGGTCCACCCAGCCCTTCGCAGAAACAGGCCTCTGTGCAGGAGCTAAATACACAGGTCCACCAGCCCTTCGCAGAAACAGGCCTCTGTGCAGGAGCTGGTGGGGGAGGGAGCCCTGTGTTCTGGCTGCGGCAGTCCAGTGTGGAGTCTCTGCCTTGCTGAGTGGAGAGGGGAAAAGGAACAAGCTGTTTCCCACAGACTCCTGCCTCTTTTTCTGAATTTTCATACTCTTAATAGATATCTCTTTTTTATTTTTGTTTTGAAGACTGTTTCTAGAGGCTTCCAGTGATTGGGAGTTATTATATAGTATTGACCAGTTGCACTGGGAAGTGGGTCAGTGGAACTCCTCCTTCTGGAAATCAGTCTCCTATATGCTGCTACGTGATTTTAACATCTTTCTTTTAAGAAGGGTGGGTGAACTTTTAAGAACCCTTCAGTTCAGGAGATTGCAATACTTCTTACTTCAGTCTTACAGACTTGGGATATAGAAATTCATGTTTTAATCAGAGTTAAGGAATATGTAGATCTGTATAAAGAAGACCCAAGGATAAAAGGGAACTTATATATTCTTAATCTTCACGTTGATGTATTTTCTATGAAACTCACATTAGTAATAAATTATACAGGCATACCTCAAAGATACTGGATTCAGTTCCAAACCACCCCAATAAAACAAACTTGCAGTAAAGCAAGTCACACAGATATTTTGGTTTATCAACATATAGAAAAATTATGTTTATGTTTATACTGTACTGTTGTCTGCTAAGTGTGAAATAGCATGATGCTTAAAAAACAGTGTATACAGTGGAATATTACTCAGCTATAAAAAAGGACACATTTGAGTCCATTCTAATGAGGTGGATGAAACTGGAGCCTATTATACAGAGTGAAGTAAGTCAGAAAGAAAAACGCCAATACAGTATACTAACGCATATATATTGGATTTAGGAAGATGGTAACAACAACCCTATATGCAAGACAGCAAAAGAGACACAGATATAAAGAACAGACTTTTGGACTCTGGGAGAAGGTGAGGGCAGGATGATTTGAGAGAATAGCTTTGAAACATGTATATTACCATATGTGAAACAGACCACCAGTCCAAGTTGGATGCATGAAACAGGGCACTCAAAGCTGGTGAACTGGGACCACCCAGAGGGATGGGGTGGGGGGGAGGTGGGAGGGAGTTCATGATGGGGGACACATGTACACCCATGGCTGATTCCATATATGGCAAAAACCACCACAATAAAGTCATTAGCTTCCAATTAAATAAATAAATTTAAAAAAAAACAGTGTGTATACATACTGTTGGAGAAGGAAATGGCAACCCACTCCTGTAGTCTTGCCTGGAGAATCCCATGGACAAAGGAGCCTGGCGGGCTACAGTCCATGGGGTCTCAAAGAGTTGGACACGACTGAGTGACTAACACACATACATACTTACTGTAATTAAAAAATAAACCTGTTATAAAAATGGCACCAATAGACTTACTTGACACAGGGTTGCCACAGACCTTCAATTTGTAAAAAACTCAATATCTACGAAGTGCAATAAAGCAAAGTCTGATCAAACAAGGCATGCCTGTACCTAACCTTGCAGCAGTTGTTAGTTGTAGACTATTTGCTTATTTTCTTTTGTGCTGGTTAGGATTTTTCTTTACCCAGATGTTTTGCAGATGTTTATCTCTAAAGCATCCACTCCTAACACATTTGTTTGCTCTATTTTCTGTCTCTCTGGAGTGATTTTACTTTAGTGAAACTGGTCCTTGATGTGAGAAGATGAGGGAATGGTGATTCACCACTTCCTTCTCTCCATCAGGGACACATGTCTCAAGTCCCTTCTGTGTACTCAGAGAGATCTAAGGCATGATTGCTCTTCAAGATATTTATTATCTAATGGTTAGATAAGTATATATTAATACTTTAAAAGTAAACCACAAGGTGTGGTTTTACAATCTTCCCAAGAAGGAAAGGGCTTCTCAGGCGGCACCAGTGGTAAAGAACCCACCTGCTGATGCAGGAGACGAAAGTGATGCAAGTTCGATCCCTGGGTCGGGAAGATCACCTGGAGGAAGGCATGGCAACCCACTCCAGTGTTCTTGCCTGGGAAATCCCATGGACTGAGGAGCATGGTGGGCTGTTGTCCATAGGGTCGGTCGCAAAGTGACTTAGCACACTGAAGAAGGAAGAGGACTCGGGATGGGGTTAGAAACCTGCAGAAAGTAGAAAAGGTTTACAACAACCAAATGTTTAACATGGTAGATATTTAATAAACAAAGAATTATGTAAACAGAGTGAGAGACAGCATGGTATGGTAATCGTCCTGGGAGTCCTGACCCCGCCTCATTTTAACTCCCTGGCTAGGCTTGGGCAAGTAACTAAACTTGTTTGTGATTCAGTCTCTTTAGGTAATGAAAATAAGAACTGAGCAACTACAAAGGATAGTTGGATGAACCAAATGAAATAATACATTAGAATAATGCCTAGTTACTATCCTCATCACCGTGGTCTTGATCACAGGTTTTTTGAGCCCCAGTGATTTTTGGATAGTATTAATTGGTCGTGTCATCAGACTTCATGGAGGTCAACATATCTCCAGTGTTTAATAAAGTTTTAAAAACTTAAGTATACCTTCATAAAAGTACACAGCTCATTAAGTATACAGCCCAATGAATTATCATGAAGTGAATCCATTTATGTAGCTAATACCCAGATTGGCAGAAAACAACAAAATTCTGTAAAGCAGTTATCCTTCAATTAAAAAATATATTAATGAAATAAAAGAAATAAAATCACACAAAACTTTCTCCTCATGTACATTTCTGGCCATTCCCCACTCACCAAAGATGACCACTGTTTTAGTTTTTATTGCCATAGATAAGCTCTGCCTGTTTTGAACTTTATATATATATATATATATATATATATATATATATATAATCTAAGTGTATAGTCTTCTATGCTTTGTCTTTTCTCATTATCTTTGTGAAACTCATTCATGTAGCAGTGAATCCTGTAGTAATTCTTTCATTCTTTTTGCTGCATAGTATTTCATTACATGAATATCCTGCTGCTTATCCATTTTTTTCTTTGCAGTTTTTTTTCTCTCTTTTGTTACCTGACTTTTGGGAACATCATAGACTCTTTGTGTTCTAGATATGAGTCCATTGTATTACATGTATCTTTTCTCTTTGGCTTCTTTTTGCCTACCTTTATTGATGCTCATTCATTAATAGAAATTCTTAATACTGTTACAGATCAGTTATGGTTGAAACTTTACCTTTATAATTATTGCTTTGTTTAGCTTAGGAAACTTTTGCTTGTCTCAAAGTCATGAAGTCAATTTCTGGAAACTTTATTATCCTATCTAGTTACATCTTAGAATGGAATTTTGTACATGGTTTGAGATAATGGTAAAGTTTCAGTTAGTTTTATATAGATATCCAAGTGGTCCTGCACTATTTCTTGGAATTATTTCTCTATTTTCTTTCATCTTCCCTTGATTAATTTCTTGTGCCAGTACCACAATGTTTTAATTATATAGCTTTATAACAAATCCTCATTTCTGGTATATAAACTCTTTACATTTTTTGTTACTTAAGATTTGTGAGGGGTGGGCTATGTTTGGCCCTTTACATTTTACTGTTTTAGGAACTATCTCATCAATTTGTATATGCACATTCACAATTCACACACAACCTCCTAGGATATGATTGGGATTGCTATGAATCTGTAAGTCAGTTTGGAGCAAACTGGCATCTTTACAACAGTGATTTTTCCAATCCATGAACAAGACATCCTTTCATTTATTTCAGTTCAGTTCAATTCAGTCGCTCAGTCGTGTCCGACTCTTTGTCACCCCATTGACTGCAGCACACCAGGCCTCCCTGTCCATTACCAACTCCCAGAGTTTACTCAAACTCATATCCATCGAATCAGTGATGCCATCCAACCATCTCATCCTCTGTTGTCCCCTTTTCCTTCCGCCTTCAATCTTTCCCAGCATCAGGGTCTTTTCAAATGAGTCAGTTCTTCCCATCAGGTAGCCAAAGTATTGCAGTTTCAGCTTCAGCATCAGTCCTTCCAATGAACACCCAGGACTGATCTCCTTTAGGAAGGACTGGTTGGATCTCCTCGCAGTCCAAGGGACTCTAAAGAGTCTTCTTCAATACCACAGTTCAAAAGCATCAGTTCTTCAGCACTCAGCTTTCTTTATAGTCCAACTCTCACATCCATACATGACTACTGGAAAAACCACAGCTTTGACTAGACAGACCTTTGTTAGCAAAGTAATGTCTCTGCTTTTTAATATGCTACCTAGGCTGGTCATAACTTTCCTTCCTGGGAGCAAGCGTCTTTTAATTTCATGGCTGCAGTCACCATCTGCAGTGATTTTGGAGCCCGAGAAAATTAAGTCTCTCACTGTTTCTACTGTTTCCCCATCTATTTGCCTTGAAGTAATGGGACCAGATACCATGATCTTAGTTTTCTGAATGTTGAATTTTAAGCCAACATTTTCACTCTCCTCTTTCACTTTCATCAAGAGGCTCTTTAGTTCTTCGCTTTCTGCCATAAGGGTGGTGTCATCTGCATATCTGAGGTTATTGATATTTCTGCCAGAAATCTTGATTCCAGCTTGTGCTTCATCCAGCCCAGCATTTCTCATGATGTACTCTGCATATAAGTTAAATAAGCAGGGTGACAATATACAACCTTGACGAACTCCTTTCCTGATTGGGAACCATTCTGTAGTTTTATGTCCAGTTCTAACTGTTGCTTCCTGACCTGCATACAGATTTCTCAAGAGGCAGGTCAGGTGGTCTGATATTCCCATTTCTTTAAGAATTTTTCACAGTTTGTTATGGTCCACACAGTCAGAGGCTTTGGCATAGTCAATAAAGCAGAAGTAGATGTTTTTCTGGAACTCTCTTGCTTTTTGAATGATCCAGTGGATGTTGGCAATTTGATCTCTGGTTCCTCTGCCTTTTCTAAATCCAGCTTTAACATCTGGAAGTTCACGGTTCATGTACTGCTGAAGCCTCACTTGGAGAATTTTGAGCATTACACTGCTAGCTTGGGAGATGAGTGCAATTGTAAGGTAGTTTGAACATTCTTTGGCATTGCCTTTCTTTGGGATTGGAATGAAAACTGACCTTTTCCAGTCCTGTGGCCACTGCTGAGTTTCCCAAATTTGCTGGCATATTGAGTGCAGCACTTTCACAGCATCATCTTTCAGGATTTGAAATAGCTCAACTGGAATTCCATCACCTCCACTAGCTTTGTTTGTAGTGATGCTTCCTAAGGCCCACTTGACTTCGCATTCCAGGATGTCCGGCTCTAGGTGAGTGATCACACCATCATGGTTATCTGGGTCGTGAAGATCTTTTTTGTATAGTTCTTCTGTGTATTGTTGCCACCTCTTTGAATATCTTCTGCTTCTGTTAGGTCCCTACCATCTCTGTCCTTTATTGAGCAAATCTTTGCATGAAATGTTCCCTTGGTATCTCTAATTTTCTTGAAGGGATCTCTAGTTTTTCCCATTCTATTGTTTTCCTCTATTTCTTTGCATTAATCACTGAGGAAGACTTTCTTATCTCTCCTTGCTATTCTTTGGAACTCTGCATTCAAATGGTTATATCTTTCCTTTTCTCCTTTGCCTTTCACTCTCTTCTTTTCTCAGCTATTTGTAAGGCCTCCTCAGACAGCCATTTTGCTTTTTTGCCTTTCTGTTTCTTGGGGATGGTCTTGATCCCCGTCTCCTGTACAGTGTCATGAGCCTCCGTCCATAGTTCATCAGGCACTCTGTCTATGAGATCTAGTCCCTTGAGTCTATTTCTCACTTCCAGTGTGTAATTGTAAGGGATTTGATTCAGGCCATACCTGAACAGTGCGTTCTCTTGGCAAAACTCTGTTAGCCTTCGCCCTGCTTCATTCTGTACTCCAAGGCCAAATTTGCCTGTTATTCCAGGTGTTTCTTAACTTCCTACTTTTGCATTCCAGTCCCCTATAATGAAAAGGACATCTTTCTTGGGTGTTAAGTTTATTTAGGTTAACTTTATTTCAATGAGATTTTTCAGTTTATAGTTATGCATAATTTGTTAGATTTGTTCCTAGGTGTTGATTCTTATTGTGTTGTTTTAAAAGTGTATATTATATAGTTATTTATTTCTAGGACATAAAATGTTAATGTTTGTGTATATTGCTGTCATATCCACCATTTTGTTAAACTCCGTTATTAATTCTGTGATTTTGTCTTTAGAGCCTTTGATTTTTTTGCTTACTCAGTCATTCGATTTATGAAGAATGACAGTTTCTTTCTTTTTAGTCCTTTGGGGCAGGGAGTGGAGGGGGGCATTGATTATAATGGCCAGAAATTCCAATAAAGTGTTAAATAGAAGTGATTGTAGATATCTTTTCCTTGTTGCTTATCTCAGAGCCAAAGGTTTCAGCATTTTACAACTAAGTATGATATTTGCTATATTTCTTTTGATAACTTCCTCTCACATAAAAGAAGTTTCCCTCTATTCTTAGCTTACTTAAAGTTTTTATTGTAAGTGTACGTTTTCTGCATTTGTTTAAGTAATTATACATGTATTCTTCCTTATGTTAATGTAATGAATTAAACTGATTAATTTTCTAATGTTAAAGCCAGTCTTGGATTTCTGATATAAACCTAACTTGGTTATGAATTTAGTCTGATTTGATAAGCTGATATTTGCTTTTGCATCTGTGTTTATCTTGTGATATATTTTTTATCAGAGTTTGTCTCAATGCTACTCATAAAAAGAATTAAAATGTGTTTTCTTTTTCTTCTATTTTATCAGAAAAATTTACTGATACAGCTATCCTGGCCAGAATTTTTATCTGTGGGAAGGTTTTTAGTTACAGATTCAGTTTCTCAAATAGTTAGGATTCTCTTGATTTTTCCATTTCTTCTTGTATCATTTTATCTTGATACATTATTTTTCTTAGAATTTATTTCATTTAAATTTTAAATGCATTGTTAGGAACTTGATTAGTTTTTTTCAGAAATCTAACCTTTGGCTTGGTTAATTATCTTGAATGCTAATTTCTATTATGATATTTTCCTTGATGGTTGGATTATTTACAAATATATTGATTAATTTCCAAACATTGTAATTCCCTATCTGTATTACTGATTTTCAGCTTAATTCTACCATCGTTAATTCACGTATCAGTACTTCTCAAACTGTCTTGATAGAGGACTTTTTTTTCGCCCAATCTCTGTTGGGCTGGTAACTTTTGTAAAATATAACAAAAATGATTTTATTAGAAAATTAAAAAATTGAAACACGATATGTAAGCTCTAAGCCCTGACTTTTCGTCATTCTTTGAGTCTGCAGACACCTGGTGTTACGCTCGGCTGTAGGATTTCCGGAGAGCTTGCTCTCAGTTTCCACACCTAGTTTAGCTCAGTGACTCTCACTGTGGTTCGGTAACACCCGCACCCCAGCACTGATCCGCGGAACACAACTCAGGTAGCACTGCTTATTGTGATTTGAGTCTTTGAAGTTTGTTGAAACTTGGGTTAGATCTCCGCACATGGGCGACTTCAATAAATGTTCTGTGTGCTGTTTAAAAGGAGGTCACTCTGCAGTTGTAGGATGGAGTGTTTTTTGTATGTCATTTAGATCAAATGTGTTCAGTATTTCTTTTTATCTAATTCTTCCATGGATTACTGAGAGAGGTGTATTAAATCTTCCATTGATTATGGATTCATGTGTTCCCCCTTTAGTTCTGTCCTTGTTTTTCTTAATATATCTTGAACCTATGTTATCAGTTCAGTTCAGTTGCTCAGTCGTGTCCGACTCTTTGTGACCCCATGAACTACAGCATGCCAGGCCTCCCTGTCCATCACTAGCTCCCAGAATTTACCCAAACTCATGTCCGTCGAGTCAGTGATGCCATCCAGCCATCTCATCCTCTGTCGGCCCCTTCTCCTCCTGCCCCCAATCCCTCCCAGTATCAGGATCTTTTCCAATGAGTCAACTCTTTGCATGAGGTGGCCAAAGTACTGGAGTTTCAGCTTCAGCATCAGTCCTTCCAATGAACACCCAGGACTGATCTCCTTTAGGATGGACTGGTTGGATCTCTTTGCAGTCCAAGGGACTCTCAAGAGTCTTCTCCAAAACCACAGTTCAAAAGCATCAATTTTTCAGTGCTCACCTTTCTTCACAGTCCAACTCTCACATCCATACATGACCACTGGAAAAACCACAGCCTTGACCAGACGGACCTTTGTTGGCAAAGTAATGTCTCTGCTTTTTCATATGCTATCTCGGTTGATCATAACTTTCCTTCCAAGGAGTAAGCGTCTTTTAATTTCACGGCTGCAGTCACCATCTGCAGTGATTTTGGAGCCCAAAAAAATAGTCTGACACTGTTTCCACTGTTTCCCCATCTATTTGCCATGAAGTGATAGGACTGGATGCCATGATCTTAGTTTTCTGAATGTTGAGCTTGAAGCCAACTTTTCCCCTCTCCTCTTTCACTTTTATCAAGAGGCTCTTTAGTTCTTCACTTTCTGCCATTAGGGTGGTGTCATCTGCATATCATATGTTATCAGATATATTCAAATTTAAGATTGGCCCTTTTAACGCTTTGAAATTTCTCCCTTTTATTGCTAGTGTTGGATTTTGCCTTAAAGTGTACTTCATCTGATAATTAGCATACCAGTGCCAACTTTACTTTCATTGGTGTGTGCCTTTTTATATTGTTTAAGAAAGATGGTCTCAAAAAAAAAAAGATGGTATCTTGTAACCAACATATAGTTTCCTGGTTAATTTATTCATCAACCATATTGAGATATAATTTGCATACAATAAAATATGTATTTAAATGCACGGTTTGCTGAGATTTGACAAATGCATACACCCATCTAACACTAGCATAATGAAGACATAGAACATTTTAAAGCTCAAAAGGTTCCTTGGTGTCCTTTCTCATTGCTAGTCTCTGCTCCATCTTGAGCAATCACTATTCTACTTTCTTCCAATGTAGATGTGTTTCATGTAAGTGGAATTGTATAGTATGTACTATTTTGTGTCTGATTGCTTTGAAGACAGGAAGCAGTGCAGAATGTTGGACTAATCACAGCACATTTCCTTATCTCCAGGGTCTTGACACTCAGGTCCTGGCTGACTTGGTAGACCTCCAGTGCCTTCATACTGATGTGTTTGAATTTTATTGAAGTCTTCTAATTGGTATCAATGGGAGGGGTGGTCTAAAACCTAATATTCCATGAGAGCCCAAAGCTGAAGAGCTCCAGTAGCCATATAGTGAAAGTACAAAGGTTCAGAGATAAAGTATGAGGGTGAGTATTCTAATTCAGTGGAATCCAGATGATTCCCCCAAGAAATCTGAACAGGACTGAAAGATTCAAAAGTGTATTTTTTCCATTAAATAAAGGATATGTATCCTATATATTTTATATCGGTCAAGATTTAGTGCCAGAAACAAGGTGTTTTAAGCAGAAGAGCATTTAGTGCAGGAAATGAATGGTTCTAAATTGTTGGGAGGTCTAATTTTTAGGCTTGGCTTGCAAGAATGGCTCCGCTGGTAATTACAGAGATGCTCTGTCAGAGGAGCTACTCACTGACTGCCTCAGGGACCCCCACCAGAACTGTACAAAAAGCTTAGTTGCTGCCATCACAACACCACGGTCTCACTTGCTAGCAGCAGTAAAAAGAGGCCCAGCAAGAAAGCCTTTCTCTTTTCTGCTTTCCAGATTTCACAAGAGTGCCTCCCACAGATAGATCCTAATTTGAATCAAACCCCGTTCAATGTGTGTGTGTGTGTGTGTGTGTGTGCGTGCATGTGTGTGTGGTTGCTCAGTCATGTCTGACTCTTTGTGACCCCACGGACTGTGGCCTGCCAGGCTCCTCTGTCCATGGAGTTTTCCAGGCAAGAACACTGGAGTGGGTTGCCATTCCCCTCTCCAGGGGATCTTCCCGACCCAGGGATCAAACCCAGGTCTCCTGCATTGCAGGCGGACTCTACCACTGAGCCACCAGGGAAGCCCCCAAAGGGAATATAGGAATTGTAATGTTTGGCTTAGGAACTTTCCCAAGTTTTAGGAAGATAGAATAAGGGTAGTATGAGAACTGAACCGAAAGTTTCAGCCATGCACATAAGTGAAAAGTCCAGTGTCCCTCTCACTAAACGAGGGTGAAGGGTAATTCAGTGTTATTCAAAATAAACTGTCAGTTGTTTCCTCTAGCATTCCCATCAATAAATATAATGTTTAATGAGACTTTCGATCTTCTGTGCTTTTTTTTCCCCTTTCTGTTAACTGAGCATATTATGGCCAATGATTGAAATATCCAGAATGCATTTCAGTCAATTAAAGGTTATGTTTGAGTTCAATTGATACTTTAATATTTGTGGAGGATATACAAGATGCCTGGCATTACCTTGGTAACTCTAAAAATGGAAACAGCTTATCACCAAGAGTGACATTACCTAATTCTGAGATCATTTTCAAAGATAATCCTGATACCAATTTATGTCATAACCAAGCGCATATGGAAACTCGCATCAATTTCATTTCTGATTCTTATTGTGTATTCAAGGTCGCTCTGATACATTCGTTCCGTAAGTGTTTATAGCAGTTCAGATCTTGATATGAAAATGTCAGTGATCTCCTCAAGGGTAGAAAGCTAAATATAGCTCCTTGAGCATTGCCCTTACGTTGCTGATTTGTTTCCTGCTTCCTTTTTCCTTCTAAAATGGATGGTGTGATATCAGTAAAAGGCTCGGATAAAGTCAGGACAGGACACACACCAGTGCTGTCTAGATGCTTTTTGTGTGGTTTGTTGTGAGCTACTGAGGTCTTAAGATGTTTTCAACAGCTGTGGATCGTTTGTACTCAAGGCGTAGAATAAAAAATAAAAACAAGCACAAAGAGACTGGTGAGCTGGACTGTTAGCTCGAGCACTAAGCATGAACGTGTGAAGGACTAGAAGTTAGAAGGCGTATGATGCGTAAATGTTTTTAGTGTGACAGTTTGGGGCCAGTATTTTTATATGTAAGAGAGCTCCTGCTTGTCATTTATAACAATTCTGAATTTGAAATTCACTTAAATTTTCCTCTTGCTCTTTACATTAGAAATAATTCATTGTGAAGAACTCTGATAACTGACTTTGTTTTATTTTTAAGGCGCAGTGACTCCGTCTGTGCTCCATAAGTATTCTAATGGGACTGTGTCAGAGAGCAGGGAGCATACCCTTTAACATTATTTTTATTATCACTGATTTATTATTTATCATAGTATTTACTAATATTTACCAATATTAGTAAAATACTTTTAGAGCTTGGCAGTATATAGTTGCCTTTTTAACATATTTTTGTGAAAATGTAAGGTTTGATAAAACTCTGAAGGCACCCTTGGATTGCTTTACCTCCTTCAGAAAGATAACTTCCTTCATAGAAGAATATTCTTTCCTTAAAAACAAACAAAAAAATGCAGTCTTGGAGAAGGACCGTTATTTTATTTACCTAACCATCCACTTCAGAAAATTCTCTGGTCAGATATTCGGCATTTGAAAGGTAATGTCTGACCAGTGAAGTGTTTGAGTGTATTTTAAATTACTCCTGATCATAAGTTTCTTTATTTTTCTCAGAGATTATCGTTAATGATTGTTAGGTATCTGTAGTGCTTCATTGAACGAGTTTAATTTATCCTGTTGTGATTTCTAGAGAGCTTATAAAATAATTTGTCAGGGCATGAATGTGTGGGGAAATATCAGAGAAGTCTAATTGAGTGTTTTTCTTTATTTGAGACTTTAAAAAATGTCAATAGTGAAGTGTCTTTTAATCCATTTTCTTCTCTGTCCTCTCAGGTGGATCTCCTTACTTAGCAATCAAAATTAATGAAGCAAAAGACTTGCTAGAAGCAACCACCAAACACTGATGGATACTCAGGGACCACTCTGACGGAGAAAAGGGGGACCTTATGAATACAGTCCTGCAGATTAATGTAGACCATGGCCTGCGTGATGTTCATACGTGTGCTGACCACAGTCGTTTCTTCCGTGACCAAGCTATGTAATAATAAAAGATGAGCAGTCTGCCTTTGTATTATCTTTCAAAGGAGCACATGAAAATTCTAGCACTGATCTTTCCCCCTTATTTTCTTCCTCCCTCTGATAGTCATACATTTGAAGTCCCCCTCCCCAGCACCTGCAACAGTATAGTTATCAGTAATATGATTGGAATTTGTGAGCAAGAGTGCAGAATTTCTTGCTGCTTATATTTATGCTCGCATTGTCCCTTGTTTCTTCAAAGGAATTTAGCACTCTGCCTACGTGAGGTGCTTTAAATGTTTTGAGACGAAACCCTGACTGCCACCCCAGGAAAGTGATCTGAAGCTTGATGGAATTTACAAAAGGGTGTTTTGTAAAGCAGTGGTTAGGAAAGAACACTGCTCTCCCAGAGATCCCACGGCTGACGCATGAGAACTTGGAGAGCTGCTAAAATGATTAAAGGTTTACAGAATGAGCCCTGTGAGGAAAGCCTGGAAGTTGCTGGGAGAAGTCTGAGGGATTCGTACTTAATTATATAGTCTTCTGGTACTGTGTATTTATTCAATTATTCATTCTACAAATATTTATTTACCACCTGTAGCCTGTGAAGCACTGTAGGGGTCCTCAAGAGTTCCAGGTGTGAACCAGGCACGGATCCTGACCCAAAGGAACTTACATTTAGAGGAAAGATAAACCACAGGAGTACTATTAGCGAGTCACAGATGATATGCCAAAGAAGTTCAAAAAAAAGAATATTTTACACCGGGCATCAGGGGGTGCTTCATAGAATCAGTAGCGTAGAGCTGGGCTTTAAAAACAGTGAGATATACCATATGATGGGTGAGTCAGCTCTTCTGAGATGAGTCAGAATTAGCAGAAAAAGGGTATATTAGTTCGATTGGAGTGCAGGGTTTCTCCAAAGCAACGGATGAACACACAGTCTGGAAGGGCTGGCCTGTAATGTGCAGTGCATTCAGTTTCTTTTTTTTTTTTTGCTCAACACAGCCCCTGGTCATCATCACTTTACTATTCTAAAAGGGACAAAAGAGACAGAGTCAGAATACCAGCATTATTTTCTTGTACTCCTTTACAATGATGAGTTCATCCCAGGTTACTGCATTTCATCTATCTTAAAATGCTTTTGTAATAATCTAGATGCATCTTTCATTTTATGACATCCTGTAGTTAGGGAGTTCTCAGCACTGGTGATATTGACTCATTGAGCTGCTAATTCCTCCTGTGGGGTGCTCTCCTGTGTATGGTAGGATGATTAGCAACATCCTTGCCTGCACCTAAGAAAGGCCAGGAGCTCCCCCTCCGTTGTGACAACCAAAAATGTGTCTAGATGTTGCCAAATGTTTCTTGGAGGGCAAAATTGCCCCAGGTAGAGAGCCACTGCTCTAAATGTTAACAGTGTTTTCCTTTGGTACATAAAATAATGGATGACCTGACCTGATTGATTCTCAGAGTCACTAAAATATGGTTCTTGCTTTAAAATCCCCATGTGTGTCACAGTTTTTTTGTGCTTTAGTATATTTTCCTGTCCACTGCTAGCCCTGTACCTTGAATGCCCTCCTGATACCCAGATCTCCACGTGTTCAAAGCCTGGGGATAGTTCAAGGCCAAGCTGAAATGTCTGTCCCTCCTTTTCTGGTGCTTCCAGCAAAAGTAATCCCGTGAATTGTCAGCTCTCAGCAAACAAGGACCGTATCTGTCTTGGTCACTGCTACATTGACACTCAATAAATAATTGTTAGATGAACGAATATATTCCCGTAGCACTTTATTCCTCACGTTTGGACCTTGTGAAACAACTCTTTGTGTAACATGACTTATTTCTTCTACAAAAGTACAAGAACCTTTAGAGCAAGAATCTTATCATTTGTCTTTGTAACCTTCTTAAGTCTGGAGCACTTGGGACTTTGTAGACATCATAAAGTTGTAAGTACTAAAAATGTTTTTTGAATACTGTGCTTCAAAAAATGTTACCACTACTTTTGAAATATGCAATATTGGGGTACCTGTTAAGAACATACCTGTTAATTCATATCATTTTCTAGTCCACACTGTGTTCATGAAAATTTAAGTCCCCAGCATTAGCTTGAAATTTCCTTCATTCTGTTCTCATTTATCTGCTGAGTGTGTGCCCCCAAATCAGACAGATCTGGTTTTAAGTACTATCTTCCTCTTGCATGATCTGGGGCAGTTAATCTGCAAGGCTTTAATTGCCTCATCTGTAAAATAGAGAAAATAATAACCCTATCTAAAAAGGTTGTTATATGGAATAAGTTTGTATAAAGCATTTAGTCGTATAGCAAATGCTCAAGAAATGCAATTATTGCTTCTTTTATCCCCTCTGTGAGAATACCTTGAACTAAGATTTGGTGTATGTTCTAGTAATCACTGATTTTACTCTTGAATTTGCCGTTTTAAGTAATGCATGGTAGAGACAGTTCATCTCCATTCATGAAGCATCAACTGGAACTGTTGGCTTGGAGGTTAACTGGGGGTGTCGGCCTGGAGCCTCTGCACCCCTGTACAGAGGTGTCATCGCATCACAGCAGCTGGGGTCAAAGAGACAGGAAGTGGAAGCTTCAAACTCAGCCTGAGTCTGAAAACTAGCAGTTTTGATGGAAAACTCATGGAGCCCCCTAAGATTCAAAAGGAGAAGACATATAGACAATTGTGAAAGAATTAGTGACCATTGAGTGATTATCACTTTAATATGTAGCAGGTCTGGATTTCCACCCCCCACCCCTTAATCAAATCAGCTAAGGCTTTGCCTTTATTGCCTTTAAAAAATTCTCCAGGAATATAGAATTTAAGTTCAACCAACTGGTGTAGTTTCAGGTGATACAACTCTTATTTTAGGTAGATATTAATTCAGTAGTAAGTCTCAGAATACTTATAAATGCCAGAATACTTATGAAATTGGCTAAGCAGCTACCCATCCTCAACTCCTTATTATCTGTAGAAAGCTTATTTGGATGGTTGCCTATGTTCGGTAAGTATTGCCTTTATATATTTGCTGTTATTGCAGATTCTTCTTAGTTAAGTTCTTTGTTGATGTTGCAGTTTTAGTTTATTCTTACATCTTAGATGCAGTCTGAGGGAGCAGGAAAGACCTTTTGAAAACAAGGCAGTTACTTCCCAGATTCCAGAGAAAGTGTAAGTCAGGCTGACAGTTAACTAAAGGGGGCACAGAATGCCATTTATGGTATGGTTGATGGTGCCAGTCTCCAGCTTGAAGTCAAAAGTAGAAGTTTAATAAGGACAAAAGTGTGTTCATTGTGGGAGACATTGTTTTATTTCATTTTCCAATCATTTCCTTCTTTTGGTTTGAAGTGCATTTTGGTTATTCAGCAAATAGAATATTTACTATATCAGGCAATGAAAATACAAAATTGGCTCCTTTTTAAAATGCGTTGGATTCTCAAACAGAAGGAAGAACAGATTCTTAGAGAAGTTTTCACCCTCCCCCGATGCTTTTGAATTAAGAAATACTACGACTTGTATGATTGGGTATGTTTGTGATTACCCAGCAGGGTCATAAGAAATAACATACTTTATCCCAAGTATAGAAATCCTCTGGTTGTCATGGGGGACCTTGAAAGAGCTTGCAATGATGAATCTGCAACACATTTGGTGATTAGCTTAAGGTAGCTTCATGACATTGTGGGGGAAGATGAATCAGCCAGGCTGTTAATGTCAAAAATACAGTTTCTATGACTCCACCCACTTAGGATGAACTCCAGAGGCTGCAGTGAGAAGTGAAGTACCCAAGGAGGCCAGCTCATTTCTCACAGGGGGAACTGTGCCATCCACAAACGCTCTGCACCTCGCCCAGCACCCCCTGAACAAAGGCCTCTGGCAGCCGGGAGGGTTTGCTAGCAGCGGAGTAGACGAGACGCGTCAGCACCAAGCCTCCCTCGTGATGGTAAGGCAGCCCAAAGGGCATGTGCTGTTAGCACCAGGTCAGTATCATCCGCTTGTCAAAAACAGGCCGTGAAGTATGAGACAGAATCGTACTTACAGTGGAGTTAGACACATTAGGAGATTAGTTAATATACTAGCTGGAAAACTTGATTCTCTGGGCTCATTTTTTAGGTGGAATCTTAGTGATCTGGATCACTGCCCACCAGTGAAATTGCTGGACTTGGTAGACAAAGAAAATGTTCCTTCTAATGATTTTTATGAGCTGAGTAGCTATTGTTCCCAGCTGAGTGCTCTTTTCCTTTTTTTATTGTTGCTGAGCAAAGAATTTATAAAAAGCTTTCCCTTTTTTTTTCTTTTTTATTAAAAACCCTGCTCAATTGAAATGGAAGTTCATTAAGTACTGTTCATTTCTCTTCCTGTCATAATAGCCCTACCCCCCTCTGCTGTATTCAGCAGTGCCTGGCAGCACTGGTCAACATTTTAAGTCTGAACAGACTATTATATAGATATAGATATGCAATATCCAACATCAAGAGGAAGTTTAATTTCACGTGGGCAGAATAGGATCACTCAGGCTAAATGTTGACCATAAATTTCAAAGCTTCACCTCAATTTAGAGGGTGGGGGATGCCCGTGGAAAATTAAATCAACAGCCGGAAACTGTTAGGCCAAGCAGCCTGCCTACATTGTCTCTCTCAGTTTTCACAGCACCTTTTAAGAGATAGGTACTTTTTATTGTCCCCATTTTAGAGATGAAGAAACAAAGGCTCAGAGGCGTTTAAGAGCTTTGCCAAGAATCCACAGCTGGTAAGTGGTAAGACTGGGATCCAAATCCCGTTTGGCTTGACTCTGAAGCACATGTGTTGTTTAGCTGCTCAGTCGTGTCCTACTCTGCAGCCTCATGAACTGCAGCTCACCAGGCTTCCCTGTCCTTTACTATCGCCCTGAGTTTCTTCAAACTCATATGTATTGAGCAGTGATGCCCTCCAACCATCTCATCCTCTGTCGCCCCCTTCTCCTGCCCTCAGTCTTTCCCAACATCAGGGTCTCTTCTTTTTCCTTTGCATCAGAGGGCCAAAGTATTGGAGCTTCAGCTTCAGCATCAGTCCTTCCAGTGAATATTCAGAGTTGATTTCCTTTAGGGTGGACTGGTTTGACCTTGCTGTCCAAGGGTTCACTGCACTAATTGTAGGTATGTGGGAATCATGGTAGAAGGAAGGGCCTTAAGAAGCTCTTGGCTCGATTTTTGATGAGCCAAGTTTGGGCAATAGGTTTATGGATGGATCCAGCATCACTTGGCATGAGCAGGGAGTAGTTAATGGCCTTCATTCTGGCTGGGAAGCTTGTGGTGTCCATCCAGCTGCTCACAGCAAAAGTTCAGTTGTAGAGTTTAGCAGTGTATGCTTCTCTAACTTAAAGTGGGGCTGGAGGGAACTTTGTTGAGATTTTATTTGAAACATTCACGGGCAAAAGCTTTCAAGGAGAATGTCTAGAGCAAGGTTCAGCAAACAGCTTATGAAAGTGAAACAGCAGACCTTGGGGAGAGAAGAGAAATGAAGAAATTGCTCAATATAGGACAGGTGAGAATAAGAAGCCTGCATTTATTGAAAGACATAGCGAGGCAATGAAAAAAGGTTAAAAAGAGGCAGGTGAACTAAAAAGAAATAACTTACAGCTTGAAAGGGAATTTGAGTGCTTGGTAGAACTTTTCAAAATTACTTTCCTGTATTCCCAAGTATGGACTGGGTTATTGGTTCATGCCATGCTTTTATGCCAAATTCCAAAATTACACTTTGCACAAAGAGTTGAGTTGACCCATAGAACTTGAGTCGTCAATCTGACTGAGTTTTTAAGGTTGTCACTTAACTTTCTATCCTTTCACCTGCTCTAATCAAATGGTGAAAAAGTTTAATTTCTAGAGATTTCTATCACTTCATGACTATAATACTCACAGCAGATTTGTGAGTTCCATGAACATAGGTATTCCTACATTAAAAAAATAAGAGCATTCCAAAGCCAACTCCTCATCCTTTCTATTTATCTACTCTTGGATTATCAGTGCCTTTGTTCTTTCTTTCTATGAATGTGGATTACCAACAGTTGACTTTAAAACTGTTTACATTTTGGCTTCCATGCCTCTGGAGTAGGACGAAAATATCTAATATTTTTTTTCCTGTGGTGAGCTGTCAGACTCTATTTGCACAGTCTGCATCTCCCATCTGGCCTGGAATGTTGGATGGCAGTGTTCAGAAAGAGCAGTGTGTACATACAGAAATGCAACCTTCTCTCGTTGACCCCCTCGGAGCTGATTTATGCTTTGTCCTCAGCTTCTTGGTACTTAGCTAGTCAGTTTGCATTCCATTTCACTGCATTTTGTACTCATATACTGCATTTTTGTTGGCTTTTTTTCCTCTTTGTAAGCAGATTTTTTTAATCCGATATATGAAAGTAAATTAATAATAAATACTCCCATGTTTGCTTTGCTTTAAAATTGTAAAGAATAAACTGTAAGATACTTTCATCTATTTTGTTTTCTGAATACAATCAATTAAATCTGACTTGCTAAAATTGAATTTATACTCAATTTTTCTGTTACACAACTCTTGAAGAAAAGACACTGACCTATGTGTTATGTAACTTCATCTGCCCCGTGAGCCCTCATACAGACCCTGCTCTAGTTTTTTTTCAGCCCTCCCTGCTGCAGGAGATGTTGGGCCCCATCGTCTCTCAGGACACAGTATTGATGGGTTCACTTCTAAAGGCAGCTATCGGAAACCAAAGTCATAGATGTGTGGATTCTCTCAGAAGCCATGAATGAAACTTGGGTTTTCACCTCTCATACCAAAACAGGCAAGGGAAAACACAGAAATCAGCCCAAGCGTACTTTAAAACTAATTTTAGTATTTATCTCATAAGGCAAATGGGCTTCCCTCGTGGTTTCTGCTTGCTTGTTGTTTTTTTGTCTGAGGTATCCTCATGTCGGGCACGTCCCAGGTGGTGCAGCGGTAAAGAATCCACCTGCCAAGGCAGGAGACACAAGAGACGTGGGTTCCATCCCTGAGTCAGGAAGATCCCCTGGAGATGGGCGTGGCAGCCCACTCCAGTATTCTTGCCTGGAGAATCCCCATGGATAGAGGAGCCTGGTGGGCTACAGTCCGCGGGGCCACAGTCGGACGCAACAGAGCACACAGCAGACACAGCACATCCTCATGTCAGTCTTTGGCCTGCAGCACTTTGGACTGCATAAAGAACTGTAAACATAGGCATTGGTAATAGAAATGCTGACACGACCCGACTGTCACCCCTGGAATATGTTACTGAATATGTCTGCACACATGCTGGGATCCTGTACTTGATGCAAGTGGAGGATAAGGTCGTTTCCAACGTCTAACAGGGAGAGTCCAGACGGATGTGCCCTCTATTTCTCCCCGCCCCAACACACACACACACACACACACACACACACCCGCGCCCCAGGGAATGGCCACACACACACACACACACACACACACACACACACCCGCGCCCCAGGGAATGGCCACAGCTTAATTATTAGATCTTAATGTGTCACCATCTTCCTTTTGGATTGATTTTTTTAAACAGAGCGATAATGCCTCAAGGATGGTTCCCAGGGTCTGGCATGTGGTTGGAGAACGTGCTGTTGGTTACAGCTTCTCCTCTCAGGGCTCCGAGTGGTGTACAGTGTCAGTAGGTCTGATGGCCTCTTGTATTTCTTTTTTTTTTTTTAATTTAAAGTCTTTATTAAGTTTGTTACAATATTGCTTATGTTTTTGCTTTTTTGGCCGTGAGGCATGTGGGATCTCAGCTTCCCAAGCAGGGATCAAACCTGCACCCAGTGCATTGGAAGGCAAAGTCTTAACCACTGGACCACCAGGGAAGTCCTCCCTTTTGTATTTCTTAACATCAAGGGGGTAGGGTGTTTTCCTCCCATAGCCTGGCTGACAGGCTTCTTTCCTGGGGAAAGAACAGTTGGGCTAAACTGGCTGGAAATATCTGGAGCCGTGAATACCTCGTTAGCGGAGGTCAGCAGGTCAGGTGGTAATTGCTCAGAGCCCCATTCAGGGCCAGCGATGGAATTACCATAGTATAAATTGGCTTCAGGGGACAAATCGATCAACCGAAAGAGGTTTAACGATTTTTAGTGTTCAGTTACAATAAGGGTTCGACTTTCTGGATTCAGTGAAGGGATGTGTGGCAGTTGACTCTGCTTAATTTTAGGCTGTGTGTCCCCCATCTGACCCCCAGCAGCACTATTTCTCGTTCCCAAGGCTGCCTCAGCCTAAGACAGCTCTTGGTCTTTGCCTTCTGGGAGTTCCACATCCACAATGGCAGCGAGCATCCCTCCCTCCCCTAATGAGCCCATCGGCTTTGTCCTCTCCTACTCTTGGCCTTTTTTCTTTCACTCTTGCACCAGTTACGCCTCAGGACCCTCGTCGCCTCAGGGTGCCCGGGTGACATTCCTCCTGGTCCGTCCATGAGCCCAGCCTGCCTCGCCTGCTTTCTCCTGGAAGACCTCCTGCCCGCCTGCCCATGGAGGGAGGTGGTGAGGTTAATGAGAAAGGGATGAGAACCGAGGAGGAGAAATGCACTGACTCTTCAGGACTCCTTGGAGAGACGTGTTTGTTCAAGGCATTAGTAGTATTTTTGCAGGGAATAGCAACATTGATTTTTTACCCATGAACCATTCTGCCTTTGCACAGAGTCACCAGAGCGTTGAACCTTTCTCTTTTGTAAATGGGCAAGGTGCCTCACCCATGGCCTAATAGCATGGACTTTGAGCCTGGTATTTTTTTATTTCCATCTCCAGGCATGAATCTTTGCTCCATTTTGCAGGTGGCTGGGAGCTCTTCTATTCACCAAAATCTGTCTTGGGTAATACCGCATTATTCTAAGCTTTCTCTCTGGAGCTCGGTGTATGAGTTCGCTGATGTTAAGCTCAGGCTCTGCTGTGCACAGAATGCTCTGCATGCGTTCCAGGCTGCAGAGCGACCACGCTGATGAGTTTAAAATTTCCCTTTGCAGCCCAGCCAATCAGGTGTCCAGCCAAACCCTGATGCCAATTAGTGTGTGTCGCAGAGCCAGCTGTGGAGCTGCCGGGTAACAGCTGCAAGCCAGTGGCACTGCTCTAATGGGATCTGCAACACGTTGGGCTCTGTGCAAAGATGTCTTGTTCTCACTTGACGGGGAGTCATCGGTGGTCTGGTTCTCCACCCACTCCGTTAGGCAGACACACCCACGCGTGTCACCAATTTGATCCAAGTTCAGAGGACGTACCTGGTGTTGCTCTTCCTGCTGCTAATATTTATGGTGCTGCCTCCTGGGAAATCGCATTCACCCATCCAGAGTGCTTTCAGAGGGGCAAGGGCAACAAATCTTTGTTATTATCAGGGCATTTTCTGATAATACTGCATGCCTAACCTAAATTATCCCATCAAGATTTATTTGAGAATTTTGTGCTCTCTTCTTTAAAAATATATTTAAAGGTGCCAATTTTTTCTCAAAGAACACCTGAATTCCTGTTATCTGGGGGCTGGAGACATGGGTTCTGGTCCTATAGCTCTGCAGCTAATGAGCTGTGTGTCTGGGCAAGACACAGCCTTTTCTGAAGCCCTTTGAATTCGCTGTTGTCTAAGGAGCACGGAATATGTAGAAGCAGCACAGAGACCTACGTGTAAATCCCTGATCCACATTTTGTTAGCAGAGTGACCTGGTGGAAGTTTTGTAGCCTCTCTTTTGGTTTTCTGACCCATAAAATGGGTATAATATGTACTTCTAAGAGTTATTTGGGGAGTTTAACGATTTCATAGATAGTGATACACCAGCCTAGTGTCTACACAGTAGCTTTTCCCAAAATGTCCATTTTTCTTTGTCCTTTCTCTTTGGCTTTGCTGTTTTTTTATTTCAAGATGTTACAACAACAATAAATGGATTTCTTTTTTAATTCGGCTGTGTCGGATCTTAGTTATGGCACTCAGGATCTTTGTTGCATATGTGGGATCTTTTGTTGCGGCACAGAGACTCTATAGCTGGTGTTACATGGGCTGCAGTAGTTTCAGCAGGTGAGCTCTCAAGTTGAGGCTCCAGAGCGGGGCTCAATAGTGCGGCAGTTGTGTGGGCTATTCCTCTGCTACGTGCAGGATCTTAGTTCCCAGACTAGGGGTCCAACCTGCGTCCCCTGCATTGCAAGACCGATTCATAACCACTGGACCACCAAGGAAGTCCCTAAATGGAATTTTTTTTTTTTTTAAAGAATGATTTACAAATTACCAATGCAGTTGGCCACTGAAAAAATGAGGGTCTTGGGCACCAATTCCCATCCAGCACCCCACCCCTAGTGGAAAATCCTTGTACAACTTTATAGTCAGCACTCTGTCAGCAGTTCTGCATTTCTGAATTCAGTCAACTGCAGATCACATAGCACTGTACTTACTATTGAAAAAAACTCCATGTACAGTCGATCCATGCAGTTCAAACCCATGTTGTTCAAAGGTCAGCTGTAATTCCAACATCCTAATATCAACTGTTTTCCCTTTTTCCTGAGGCTCCTTCCAGTACATCTTAATATAGAGCCTTAGGAATTTGCCTAAGGAGAAATATGCAGAAATAGTACAGGAGATGCCTATGGAGAAGTATATAGGTCTCTCAATTGGAAATCAGAAAAATTACACTATTTTATAATGAGATTATAATGAAAATTGCTTTACTAAAATAAATGATTATCAGTACTGAGAAATAGCTGAAAAATCAATCCCAAGATGATTCAGAGAAGAAAAGAAACAGTCCTTTGACCACGTTTATGGCAAAGCAAAGCACAATGCTGATGTGGGAGATAGATGGGCACCTGGACTGTGCAGCTGCTGTTTGTCAAGAGGAGCAAAGCTGAAGATCTGGCTTACAGCCAGACAAGAACAATGCCTATTTCCTTTCCTCCATTGGTATGGAGGGAGTAACTAACATGGGGGAATTTGTTGCAGCAAAAACAGAAATGAGTGAACAGCCTTTGGCACATAACAGCCAAAAAGGCCTACAAGAGTTATGCAATCTTGGTTGTTCTTTAGCTGTTACTAACAAACACTTGTAGCTGGACTTGTCCTTCACAAAGCTAATTACTCTCTGACCCATATAGCTGACACTCTGCACCAGGCATTCTTTTCCCCACACTGTCTTGTGGCATTCTGCATTTCCAAAAGAAGGTCATGGGCTCCTAACTTCAGGGACACAAGATCCAGTTGCTGATTCATCTGATGCCAGCTGTGGCCGTTTTGAAGCTTTGCAGGAGAAAAGTGCTAGACCTTCAATAGGACATAAAACCTCTCCCTGTTCCCAAGAAAGAGGGGGCACAGTTCTTGAGGCACTGGCCCACTGTGTTTGCCTTTGCCTGGCAAAAATAATAAAGCCACTCTCTCTCTTTCCTTCAAACTCTGTCTCCGTATTTCTGTTTGGCACTTGTGGACAGGGAGCCAAGATTTTGGCAACAATACTAATAGCTGTCAGTTACTGGCCTGATAGTTGTGCCAAACATTTTCTATATTCAGTATCTCTTCAGTCCTTAGAGCAACCCGGAGCTAGGTATTTTTATCCCCATTTCATCCAGGAAGAGGGCACTCAAGAGCTTAAGCACCTTTCTCAGCGTTTTAACCTTGAAATTGGATCTCTTTCCCCTTACTCTGCTGCCTCCCAGGGCACATGCCCAGCTGAGCCCCAAACTTGCCCTTAAAATTCTTAGCCTGAGTTCCCAAAACCTTCCGTCCTGGCCAGAACTTGGATGCTGGAAATTTTATTAAGTCTCCACAGGGTGGTCATTCATTCCAACCTGATCACAGTCCAAGGACCTGCCTCACCTCTCAGGACATTAGTCACTTGTCATGTTGCATTTAGCACACCAGAGGACGCATCCAATGAAATGAACAGGAGGCATGGTGACAAATTGACTTCAAGAGCTGGCGCTGGGACCAGAAAAGACCTTATAGATCTTCAGGCGTTCTTTAGGCATGTTTGATGGATTTCCAGATCCACAGTATTTTTTAAGCGCGTATCACAGCAAAGAGGATAAACACTGTGTGTTAAAAGAAGACAGCATCAGGTCTGGGGGCAAGAGAGAATGTTACTGTTTGATGGCCCCTCAGTGGGAAACAGCAAGATTCTAAGAAGTCGGACTTCCCTCTGTATTTCACTCCATCCCGACCCTGCCACTTTGCTCTGCTGACGGGAACATCACGTGGGCAGAGTCAAGAGCTCTCCCAAAGCCTCTCGAAGGCCGCATCTATTGTCGTTTCCTTATCTGTGTGCCCTTTCATCCTATCAAACAAGGATATTAAATTGGCTTCTGGCACCACTGGCTCTCCAGAAAGCTCCTTTGGCTGCTCAATCTACCAAAGAGGGCGGATTTATTTGGGTGTTTCCTTTGGGAGTTAGTGGGAAAAAAAGAAAAAAAGCCACCCGCAGGTGGTGGAAGGCATGAGCTGCTATGCCAGACCTCTGTCAAGAGGATGGCGGCCAAATGGGCAGATGGGAACCACGCAGGGCCAGCGGAGAGCCTCTTCGTTTAGCCTTGGAGTTGTGTCCCACTCCGCTCTGGGAAATAGGAAAGCTGTGGAAGACAAGAACATGAGTCAGAGAAACCATCCAGGAGCCTGTGTGTGAAAAGCTCACCTCCAGATTGCACCAGCGATTGTTGAGAAGAGCTGAAAACCAGAATTCAACACTGGTTTTTCTCATGCGGCCTGAGAGGCTCTCCCTTGCTTTGTCCTTTTTGCGAGTAAATGTCTACCTCTCCAGGGCTTTCCCTGTGGCTCAGCAGTAAAGAATCCACCAGGCGATGCAGGAGACGGAAGGGACATGGGTTCCATCCCTGGGTCAGGAAGATCCCCTGGAGAAGGAAATGGCAATCCACTCCAGTATTCTTGCCTGAGAAATCCCATGGACAGAGGAGCCTGAAAGGCTACAGTTCGTGGGGTCAAAGAAGAGCTGAGCGGCTGAACAACGGTAAATGTACCTCTCCATCTTTCTAAGGGCACCCCCTTTTGGGGGCTTTCCCAGCACTGCCTCCCCGCTGACTTTGCAGGCAGAGCCTGCTGACCCTTCTTCATTCATCCTTAGCACAGTGAGATGACCTCTTGGCGCAACTGTGTGGGTGCATGTTATTATATGTATTTGTATTTTGACATATTCCAAAAAGGAGATACTGTAGATTACAAATGTATAATTAAAATGTAAAATAAACCATTTACTTTAGATGACAAAATCAAAGGAAAATACAATTAGACAGGTAAGAAAAAACAAAGAATGAAGTTTGTGCATAAATTCCATGCTGTGCGTTCTTCTACTCAGGGTTCAGGTGGGCTATTGCATCTACCCTAAGCTTTCTGGCAGCCAGCTCAGCTCTGTTGAGGGGTTGCGAACAATGTCCTCAACAGTATCTTTAGAAGAGACATCATACACTGCACGGGGCTGTGTCATATAGCATCCTTTCCTGTTCAGTCATGGCATCACACTTGAGTGCCCTTTGGAGAAAGTACTTCTGCAGGGCAGCCAGTACAGTGTTGGCTTGGTTGGATTCACAGATGGGCTTCATTGAATCAGGGTAATTGCAGATCTTGCTGACTTCAGTGGAGATCTGGATACGTGTTGTAGTGGCGCATGGTGTTTGTGAAGGAATATTCATTTATTTTCATCACCGAGCATCTGGGCCTCTTCTTAACTTGGTGGACTTCCCTGACCTAAGGTGGATCCTGCCTCCCATTGTGGAAACTGAAAGTGGCAACCACTTGCTTTGCCAGACCCCTTTGTAGCCAGCAGATGAGCAAATGACCCGGCCTCCATCGGCCTGCCCCAAGTGAGGGCGCTGGCAGCAGTGAAATTTCTGAGCGCAGCACTGGCACCCTGGTCTGTGCTATCTCGTCGTTAATGTCAGAAGTATCAGTACCAGAGGCTCTGACCACCCCCCAACCCCACTCCCTACCCCCCACCCCTCCAAGCCCACCCAAGCCACGGTGCTTGCTGCAGGGTGCTGAACCTGGCTCTTCTGCCTTCTCCATGATTCTGTGCGCCCGTCAGTATCCCTGTAATGAGTTCCCTTTCTGCTTAGATCAGCCTGCGTTGGTTCCAGTTGTTAAAGAAAGAACCTGCCTGACATACAAAGCTCTTCTGCTCTGCCTCCCACCACCTACACACAGAGGGAAGGGAAGTCAAACTGCCGTGAAAACCAGGGCTGCATAAGTGCATAAGGACACAGTCCAGGTCTGTCCACGGAGAGTGACGGAGAGGCACAGCTAGGAAAATGGGGCAAAGGGAGACCATTCTAGTGCCGGCCTCCAGGAGTCTCAAAGCCTGGAAATATGCTGTCCAATACGGCAGGCAGCAGCTACATGTGGCCGTTTTAATAGAAACTTAAGTTATATGCAATTAAATTAAAATTTGTTATTGTTGTTCAGTCGCTAAGTAGTCTCTGACTCTTTGAGGCCTCTCTGGACTGCAGCACACCAGGCTTCCCTGTCCTCCAGTATCTCCCAGAGTTTGTTGAAACTCATGTCCACTGAGTCAGTGATGCTCTCTAACCATCTCATCCTCTGTTGTCCCCTTCTCCTCCTGCCCTCAATCTTTCCCAGCATCAGCATCTTTTCTAATGAGTCAGCTCTTTGCATCAGATGGCCAAGGTATTACAGCTTCAGCTTCAGCAACAGTGCTTCCAGTGAATATTCAGGGCTGATCTCCTTTAGGATGGACTGGTTAGATCTCCTTGCAGTCCAAGGGACTCTCAAGAGTCTTCTCCAGCACCACGAGTCAAAGTCATCAATTCTTTGGTGCTCAGCTTCCCTTATGGTCCAACTCTCACATCATATATGACTACTGGAAAACCCCCTAGCTTTGACTATGCAGACCTTTGTCAGCAAAGCAGTGTCTCTGCTTTTTAATACACTGTGTAGGTTTCTCATAGCATTTCTTCCCAAGGAGCAAGCATCTTTTAATTTCATGGCTGCAGTCACCATCTGCAGTGATTTTGGAGCCCAAGAAAATGCAATCTGTCACTGTTTCCAGTTTTTCCTCATCTATTTGCCATGAAGTGATGGGACCAGATGCCATGGTCTTATTTTTCAATGTTAAATTTCAAGCTCGCTTTTTCACTCTCCTCTTTCACACTCATCAAGAGACTCTTTAATTGCTCTTCACTTTCTGCCATTAGAGTTGTGTTATCTGCATATCTGAGGTTGGTGATATTTCTCCCAGCAATCTTGATTCCATCTTGTGCTTCACCCATCCCGGCATTTTTAATGATGTACTCTGCATATAAGTTAAATAAGCAGGGTCACAATATACAGCCCTGACGTACTCCTTTCCCAATTGTGAACCAGTCTGTTGTTCCATGTCCAGTTCCAACTGTTGCTTCACATACAGGTTTCTCAGAAGACAGGTAAGGTGATCTGGTATTCCCATCTCTTTCAGAGCTTTCCACAGTTTACTGTGACCCACACAGGTGCACTACCCACAGGTCAAATGTTCAATAGCCACATTCACCTCGTGGCTACCATTTCGTACAGCAAACACATAGAACATTTTCATCATTAGAGAAAGTTCCATTGAGCCACACTGGCTGAGAACCTTGAAATTCCAGGCTGAGTGGCAGAACTACTGCCTTCTTTGGTCACACCTGTCCTTTCTGGTGGCTGATGGTCAGAGTATGAAGGCCGTGGAGCAGCAGTCATACGCTTCTCCATCCTGATGGACCTCAAATCCACAGCAGCTGGCAGGACCAGGAAGCCCTGGGCATGCCCTGTGAGAAACCTCAGCCACACGGGGAGCCCCCTTTACTCTCCTGGTCTTCATTCTGTGTCCCTGTATCCTGCTTTTTTTTTGTAGGCTTCCCTGGTGGCTCAGACGGTAAAGCGTCTGCCCGCAATGCAGGAGACCCGGGTTCGATCCCTGGGTTGGGAAGATCCCCTGGAGAAGGAAATGGCAGCCCACTCCAGTACTCTTGCCTGGAAAATCCCATGGATGAAGAAGTCTGGTAGGCTACTGTCCATGGGGTTGTAAAGAGTTGGACATGACTGAGCAACTTCATTCATTCATAGTGCTTTTTTAGGTTGACTCAGGGGAAACAAAAGTAAAGGCTTTTGTGTCTAGTGTTTGCATCTAGTCCTCACCTTGTGTCTAGTCCTCGCCATCATCCTCATCTTTCTGGGACCTGGACCATGCTCTGCAGCCCAGGCCAGTACAGAGTCTGCCTAAGGGATGCAGGGCTTGTGTTAGTGGCAGGGGCGATGTGCTCACCCAGGACCTAGCATGGTGCGCGGCGTACTGGAATCACCCAGCAAAATTCACTAGGTTGACATGGATCTAATGCAAACTCCAGGGGACCTGATGTAGGACAGTCAGATTATTTTCATGCCAGATATCTTTCACCCAAGGGGTGAAGGAGACACTGATGATGATCATATGATGGTGCAGGTGTGGAAAAAGATGGGACTAAAGTATATAAGCTCATTATAACTGGAATTATGCAAAATAGGGTACATATGTTCAGATAGAGGTGATTCCTTCTGGGAAAAGGCAGTACTAGTACCTACTCATGGATATAGTAGGGGCTTCCCTTGTGGCTCAGCTGGTAAAGAATCCACCTGCAATGCGGGAGACCTGGGTTCCATCCCTGGGTTGGGAAGATCCCCTGGAGAAGGGAAAGGCTACCCATTCCAGTATTCTGGCCTGGAGAATTCCATGGACTGTATAGGCCATGGGGTCGCAAAGAGGTGGACACGACTGAGCGACTTTCACTATCCACTATCCACCCTGGTGGCTCAGATGGTAAAGAATCTGCCTGCAGTGCGGGAGACCCAGGTGCAATCCCTGGGTAGGGAAGATCCCCTGGAGGAGGCAATGGCAATCCACTCCTGTATTCTTGCCTGGAAGATGCCATGGACCGAGGAGCCTGGCCAGCTATGGTCCATAGGGTTGCAGAGTCAGACACGGCTGAGCAACTAACACTTTCACTTTTCACAGATTGTATAAGGACTAAGTGAGATAATGCAAGAAAAACATTTAGGATGGTCTTTGGCGCCTAAATACGGGCTTCCCTGGTAGCTCAGCTGGTAAAAAATCCTCCTGCAATGCAGGAGACCTGGGTTTGTTCCCTGGGTTGGGAAGATCCTCTGGAGAAGGGATAGGCTACCCACTCCAGTATGCTGGCCTGGAGAATTCCATGGAATGTGTATAGTCCATGGGGTTGCAAAGAGTTGGGCACGACTGAGCAACTTTCACTTTCACTTCACTTTGGCACCTAAATACTAAGTACGAAGTGGCAATTACTGTTATTTTTTGCCCTGGAAATCTGCAGGATAATAAAAGATCGGGGACCCTGGGCATCCCTTCATGTTGTGGCTTCGGTCTCCCTTCCTGTGGGGCAGGGAAGGGAAGGCTCTGGACCTGGGGACCCGTCTGGCACCTGAGAGCCCCCAGGCCTCTACCCACAGGGAGCTGTAATAAGCCTCCAATGCATGTTCCCTGCCTGAGGATGCTGCCAACCTTCTCAGGCTTTTTTAGGCTTCTTGGCTTTAAGCAATAGGGGTTTGAGGGATTTAAAAAGAAAAAAGAATTCCAGGCTTGTCATCTTTGCCCTTTGCAGCAATTTTACCCGAAACAGAGACACCCTCCAGCTGTCTCTCTGTGGCTCCCCTCCTTCCTTCTGGTGAGTCCTGCAGCTAAGAACCAGGGCCTCTCTCAGTTTCCTGGGAAAACCCGAAGGGCTGCTTTTTCTCCATCCCCCGCTCTCTCTGTAGGTCTCTGTCTTTCTGTGCGTGTGTTTCTGTCCTTCCCTTCTCCCTCGTCTTGGGCTCTCTGTGTCCCTAGAATCCTCTCCACCCCTCCAGGGGCTGTGGTCTGGAGTGCAGCCACTACTAAGGACCATGCCCCCCAGCCTCCACCGCAGCTTCACCAGACATTGGCTGGTGACGTGGGGCGGGGCCCCCCAGCAGTAAATGGATTCTTCGTTCCTGGGCCAAGATAAAACTGCATCTCCCTTCTACCAGCCCCTTTCCCTACAGAGCAAATACAGTATACGGGGTCCTGCCTGGAAAAACTGGTGGTGAGGAAGTCACCTGGCAAGTCTTGCAAGACAAACTTTGGAACAGCCAGGGTAATGAAATACAATCTCAGCAGCTGTCTAAAAGATGCAGTCTGCTTTTAAGCATGCAAAATAACTAAGAATAAAATGATTATAATGAAAGCACTGCACTTTATCTGAACCGACTCATTATCCTTTTTTTGCTATATATTCTTCCCCTCTGTGTTTCTCAGGATAACCTTTGGGGAGGTTGTACTATGATTGTCTCCATTTTTTTTTAATGTATTTATTTTGGCTGTGCTGGGTCTTCATGGCTTTTCTCTAGTTGCAGCAAGCAGCGACTGCTCTCTCGTTGCGATGCACGGGATTCTGGTTGCAGTGGCTTCTCGTTGCAGAGCGTGGCCTCTCCAGCGCGAGGGCTTCAGTAGTTGCTGCTCCTGGGGTCTAGAGCACAGGCTCAGCAGTTGTGGCTCACAGGCTTACTTGCTCCAAGGTATGTGGGATTTTCCCGGATTAGGGATGGAGCCTGTGTCTCCTGCATTGGCAGGTGGCCACCAGGGCAGCCCTATTAGCTCCATCTTTAAAAGTGGGAACTGGGGCTCAGAGAGCCATTGTGATTGGCACTCTGTCGCAGACTTGGTTTTACTGCCCCAGGACCCAGATTCTCATCTACTAGGGATGGGCTTTCAGCCCCTGTCATTCCCTCCACGCCCCTGTCAACTCTAGGACTCTACAGTTACCACCAGAAATTCCAAGCCATGCAGACCACGCTTGCCCAAGAGAATCTGTGTGGCTTTGATGCATGTGGTGCCCTCTATAAATCACAGTCACCATGAGATGCTCCTGGGGACTCTGGGCTGAAGGACCATTCAGAGCTCTAATCATATTCTGGGTCTTAGTCCACCGCCGGTGAGTCTTAGAGCAGAGCACCGAGGGCTGAAACCGTAAACCCTGGTGACAGAAGGAGCTCTCTGAGGTTTCGGTGGAATAAATGACTCCACCGGTTGGATTTCTCTAAAAGCAGTGAAACGCAATTCCTGCTGTGATACTGGGATAAACAAAATGTAATCTACAGCATTGTCCTAGCTCATCCAAATTGTGTCTTCCTTTTTCATGTAAGTAATTGAAAAAAAATTGCAGAGAGCTTCAGGAGCGTTATCTTATTTGGATCCGATTTTAAGCAGAACGCCGAACATTTCATACTGAAGGCAACTGCAGTGTTGCTGTAAACGCTGGCGAACTTCAAGGTGAAGGAGCTCCCATGTACAATCACAAATGCAAATGTTTAAAGCTACTTGACAATTTTCTACTTGCAGCTGCCCATTTTATCTCTTGCGAAACTAGTAATGATACAAGCAGTTGATTATGGTTTACAATAGCAATAAACCTCTCACAATTGGCTGTTTCCAAAATAAATAGCCATTCTGTTAAATGTTAAATAACAAGTCATAAACGGTTGAAAACAACCAATTTCTTGTGGATTATTGCCTGAATAAATTTCAACAGGAATGGCAGATCATTAAGCTGTAAATGCCACAGATCAAAATCCTTGAAAGTTTTTCAAAAAATCAGTCAATCAAGGAATCCATCAAGAACTCCCATTTTACAGACCAAATCACACCACACATTCCAGCGTTCTCTTCAGAGCTTTTCCTTTGCTGGTCATGGTTAGCTCTGCGGCTGCTGCTACTGCTAAGTCACTTCAGTCATGTCTGACTCTGTGCGACCCCATAGACGGCAGCCCACCAGGCTCCCCCATCCCTGGGATTCTCCAGGCAAAAATACTGGAGTGGGTTGCCATTTCCTTCTCCAGTGCATGAAAGTGAAAAGCGAGAGTGAAGTTGCTCAGTCGTGTCTGACCCTTCACGACCCCATGGACTGCAGCCCACCAGGCTCCTCCATCCATGGGATTTTCCAGGCAAGAGTACTGGAGTGGGTTGCCATTTCCTTCTCTGCATGGTTAGCTCTATACTTGTCCAAATTCTTCCATACATTTTCAGAATTAAATAATGCTTTTTTTTTTTTTCCAGTCATGTTGGTGCCTTGTGGGATCTTAGTTCCCCTACTAGTGATCGAACCTGTTCTCCTCCCCCAACATGATACCTAGCCTGGTAGTTAAATTTGCCCATTCTGAGAGCATGCAGTTTCACTCAGCTGCATTCTACAAGCCCTGCATTTAAAGTCTACGATATTGCAATTGAGAAAACACAGACCTGTCCACTAAGTTAAACATTTGAGTCAAAGCTCAGTGGCAAATATATTCAAACCGCAACTCTAATACAGGCTGTTCTTGTGAGAAGAGCCAACTTCATCCGGGTGATTGACAGAAGATTCCTCACCATAGCAACCAGGGTTCTCTCTCTGGAATAACAACATTAACCTCTTTCATAACCAGTTTTTCATCCGTAAGTTTAAGAGCCAGTTGCATGCATCTTCTGTGATCCTTTGTTTCTATTTTTGAATGAACAGTTTGAACTTAGATAAAAATAAAACAAGATGCAGGGAAGCCAAATTAATTTCTCATTCCTCCTGAAAAAAGCATTATAATGGGTCTTGTAGGCAGAAGAGTTAAAGGGCAGGAAGAGTCCCCGTGTCTTCTGAGCGCAGGGTGATGGCAGAGAGATTTCTATTCATCTGCTGCCTCTGAGACAACCCTACAGCATTGATTTGGTTTGTCCTGTCATGGGACCAGTGTAAAGAATTTTTTTTTTTCAGATTTTATTCCTGCTTCGTTATTTGAGGGTTTCCCTGGTGGCTCAGCTGGTAGAGACCCTACCTACAATGTGGGAGACCCAGGTTTAGTCCCTGGGTTGGGAAGATCCCCTGGAGAAGGCAACGTCAACCCACTCCAGTATTCTTGCCTGGAGAATTCCATGGACAGAGGAGCCTGGCAGGCTACAATCCATGGGGTTGCAAAGAGTTGAACACAACACTTTCACTTTAACACTTCATTATTTGAGCTCATAATCCCTAATGACACAGACACACACCATACAGACACACCCCTACTTAGGTGTGATCCAGTGCAAAGCAATAAATGGTCTGTAGAAAATGGTAGGAAAATATATATTCTCTCTGGAAAAACATGCATATTCCATCATCCTTTTGAAATTGCTAAATAGATCTGGAATCACCTCCTCTGTCTTATATCTAATGTTCTGGAGAACCATGGACATCAGAAGTCACATAGTGACTTGCTATGTCACTGGAGTATCTCACCAGCCCCTCATGGGGATGCTGTGATAGCATTCCGAACTGGATTCTTTTTTTTTTTTTCTTTTAATATTTATCTATTTGGCTGCTCCAGGTCTTAGCTGTGGATTGTGGGCTCTTTAGTTGCAGCATGTGGGATCTAGTTCCCCTACCAGGGACTGAACCTGGGTCCCCTGCACTGGGAGCCCAGTCTTAGCCACTGGACTCCCAGGGAAATCCCTGGACTGGACTTCTAGTCAGAGACTTTGGTGAAAATCATGGCACTCAAGCCTCAGGGAACATGGAGGCTGTGATGAGGAGAGACAGACCACAGCCCTAGATGGGCCACTGCCAAATTCTCCCCATCTCTTGTCCCAGCTGGGATCCATTTCCCACTGGAGCCATCGCGATTGCAATTGCTCCCTTGAGAGGCTGAGTGGTCTTTCTACACACTTGTGTATCACTCAGAGCCACAGTGTTGAAACCAGGACCTCACTGGAACCTTGGAGACCTTTGGTCCTCTGCTGAGGAGCGAGCAGGAGGGAAGGAAAAAAGGTGCTGCTTGGGTCAAAGGAAGAGGGATCTGGAGAAATGGATTCTTAAAAGAGCTAAATCATGTGGGCGTAAGGAGGTAAGGGTAGCCATCCTGCAGAATCACTCCAGGTGAATCTCTGCCCTGATTTGGAGTTAAGGGAAGAAACTCACAGCCAGAAGGCATGACAAACGGATCCCAACAAGTATTCTGTATAGCAGTTTTATCCTAAGTTCGGAAGTAGGAAGAACTCTGAGATCCCTACTGTCCTGGACACAAACACTGCAGGCCTCCTAAGACCCTCTTGGTGACCACCTTATTTCCAAAGATGCAGCCAGGGTCAGCCCCTCACTGAGCAACGCTGTGCAGGGCAGCACCCTGCTGTCACCTCGCTTCTTGTCCTCCCTGCCTTGTCCCCCTTTAGCCCTCTCACACTCACCTCTCCAGGATTTCACTTTCCAAACAAAGGAGCTGCAATGTCATCCTCGCCTCGGGATCTGTATGGAGGCGGGTACCAAGAAAACCACCTGGATGAGATTCAGGGTCGGGCAAGGTTCTCTGAACACTTTATAGGCAAAGGAGTGGGTGGTGAAGGGCATGGCCCTTCTCTCTGAGGGCATCTGAAGACTCCCCTTCACTTGCTAAATGACCCCTGACTTTACAGCCACCTGGGGAGGCTGCCAAGGCTGAGGTTTGAAGAAGGTTGCCTGAACCACTTTTTAGAAATAGGGTAATGGGGAGACTTCCCTGGTGGTCCAGTGGTTAAGATGCCCACTTCCACTGCAGGGGGTCGGGGGAGGGACACGGCTGCCATCCCTGGTCCGGGAACTAAGATCCCAAATGCTGTGAGGCTTGGCTGAAAAGACCAAAAATAAATAAGAGTAAAAAGCCTTTGATACATCAGCTAAGGGTCAAACAGGGAGAAAATTAAGTCTCCTTGCATCCAAAGTGTTTGCAAGGTGTTTCTCCTGAAACAGAACTTTCTTTTAATAGTCAACAGAACAGCAACAGCAGAAATTGCACAGACGGCTTGATCCTCAGGCGGGGAGCCCGCAGGCCCGCCCGGAGCACAAGCAGAGGTGGGGCCCCAGGGCCCCGAGGAAGGAAGGCGGGAGCCCCACGCACTCAGAGCCCTCCCCTGGCAGTCCTGCTAGACCCTGCGGCTCCTGTGCTATTTCAGTATTTACGGGTGTGCTGGTCGCTTCCTGGCCCCGGATCCTGGGATTTCCTCTCTGCTGCAGAATCGGTGAGGGGCTGGCTGCTTGCAGCTGGTGCTAATAAGGCCACTGTCTGGGTTCAGTCCCCATCGGGCCAGTTCACTCTGCTCCAGCCGGAGGCCGAGGCTCCTGCTCACTTCTGGTCAAGGGCACGTGGCAAGGGGGGCGGGCGCACCTCTCGGGGAGGAAGTTACTCCCCGTGCTGTCTTCACCGCAGCAGACGTCAGCACGGTTTTCTCCCATATTCTCTCCTCTCTAAGGAGGTATGTGTTTTAGAATTTGCCTTTTCCACTCCATCAGCGAGTACTCACCAAGCACCTGTTATGTATTCAGGACAGCGAGGCACTCCCTTTGTCTGTTTGATCAGCCATCCTTCATTCACTAGAATACAGTCCCCTGGAGGGAGGGGCATTCTGTGCATGTCAGGAAATAAGCTAGGTGGGGTTACAGATTTTTTATAAGTTTTTGTATAGTGTAATACACAGGAATAGACTTACTCAAATATTTATTGACTATTATCTCTTGGACACTAGGAATACAACAGTGAAACAAAACTAATTAAAACATCTCTGTTCTCATGGGGTTTATGTTCCAGTGTGGGGAGTGATAGGCAGTAAAGGAAAGCTAGTAAAAAATAATAATAATAATAATACGTATGTTCCCTGATGATAAGTGCCAAGGAGAAAGAGCAGGAGCCGAGATGGAGGTTTCTGGGGAGGATCCTGCGGTCATAAACAAGGCGATCAGCGCAGACCTCGCTGAAGTGACGCTATGTGAGGACCCCCAAGTGTGGAGGCAGCTGTGTGGGCAGCAGAGGGGAGAATGGTCGGGCAGAGGAAGAGCGAAGGTGGAGCCCACGGCGACGGCGCGTGCATGCCGTGTTCTTGGAAGCGCCCGGGTGCCTGGGGCGCAGTGAGTGAAGGCTGGCAGTGGAGATGCCCCACGAAGGAGGGCAAGGAGGGGGACCAGGGAGGGTCCACGGGCACGGGGAAGGGCTCTGCTTTCTTTCTGAAGAAAGAGGCTCCTCCAAGGTGGCGCTTTGCAGCGCGGTAAAGCTGGACGTGAATGTGTTCATCCGCCTTCCGACGGAGGGACTCGGTGATGGTGGGCGTTTTCAGACTTGAGGGCTGAGCGTGGCTCCCTGCCCCACCCTGACCCCCACATGCTGCAAGCCTGGGAGTCACGTGTGGTCGCATCTTGGGAGCCCCTCCGGAACCTGGGATTACTTGATCCACCAGCCAGGCAGGTGGGAGCGCAGAACAGACACGGAAGAAGAAAGGCTTGAGTCGTGTCTTACCTTGTAGATTACAGCCGGGAAACGGGAAAGTGACTCACCTTGTGACCCAAGGCCACGTGAGTGAAGGAGAAAGCACCAGGTTCCAAGAAGGAGGTTGTTGCCTTGGGGTTCTGGGGGGCGGGGTGTGTGGTTAGAACCCTTAGAGAAGGGGACAGATCGGAGCGGGTCCTGAAACCTGGGGGCGATGTGGGTCTGGGACCAGGAGCTGGGAGGGCATCGCAAGTCTGTGTCCCTGAGCGAGGGATGGTAAGACATTTTGGACCCATTCGGAGGTCAGAAATAGGACGATCTCAGCTGGAATGGAGGGGCCTTGTTGGGAAAGAGGGAGGAGAGGGTGGCAAAGAGTGAGCCGGACCGTGGGACCCCTGGCGTGCCAGCCGGAGAAGTGTGGACTTTTTCCTGTGGGTGCTTCAGACAGAACCCTGTCAGTTTCCTTCATGCCCGTGTATGTGCACGTGGTAGCCTTGCCAGATGTAACAGAACAGGAGGCCCACTTAAATTTGGATTTCAGATAAACAGTGAATATTTTCAATATAAATATGCCCCACAAAATATTTGAGACTTAAATACAGGTACATTTAAATTTCAGATAGACAATGGACAGTTTTTAGTATAATGCAGTATTATGCAATATTGGGGGTGTACTTACACTTTAGAAAATTCATTTTTTATATGAAATTAAAATTTAACTTGACATCAGGTATCTTTTTATTTAAGTCTGTCAAGCCTAGGATGTGAAGCTGAATCAATGCTGCTCTGCGATGCTATGAACACCAAGCCAGAGTCCCCTCCTGTTACACTAATTGGCCTGGGCAGCTCTGCCCCCTGGGAGCTGATTCCTTGGCCTCCCTCCGTTAGGGCTCAGCTAATAGCTCCAGCCTCTGAGCTGCCCCAGAGAACTACCAGCAGGCCCCCGTCTGCCTCCCCAAACCTGCCTCTCTAGACATAGAATAGGAATCCTGATTTTGCCAGCAAAACAGTGGCAGCCCTGAGAATCAATATGGGCCCTGATGTGCGGAGTGGGTTGCTATCCTAAGTCAGTATTGATTGTGCAAGCCGGCTGTCATCACCCAATCAGGCATACTGAAATGAGATGTTGGTGGCAGCCTGCCTCTTCCTGGGGAACTCTTCAAACACCCCTCAGACTCTTAACAGGCTCAAAGGAAAGAGCAGTGAGTTCCAGTTCTTTCCTTTCACTAATACAGTGCCTTGGGGAGCTGCATCATGTTCTTTGTTTTCTTTTTTTTTTTTTTAATGCAAAGTTGAGAGGGGGAAAAAATCTCTAGCGGCCTTCTCTCTTTGGGAGAAGTCTCTTTGGGACTCTCTTTTAAATGTGATCCGTTCAGTTCAAGAACCGAAGCACAAAGACAGAAAAAAACAATAGAATTTGCATTGAAAGCCTCAGATGTGTTGGACTCTGTAGTGAGCATTTAGTATGTGTCGTGAGGTCATATCCTTAGAAGAATTCTGTGAGAGAGGTATTATTCTCCTCATTGTGCAGATTTAGAACTAGGGACTCACTGAGGCTCAGTGATTTGCTCAGGACCACACAGCCTGCCAGCGCGTCAGTGTTACTCAATCATGTCCTGACTCTGTGACCCGGTGGACTGTAGCCCACAAGGCTCCTCTGTCCATGGAATTCTCCAGGTAAGAATACTGGAGTGAGTAGTCATTTCTTTCTCCAGGGGAATCTTCCCAACCTAGGGATCGAACCCATGTCTCCTGCATTGCAGGTGGATTTTTTACCATCTGAGTCACCAGGGAAACCTGCCAGTGGGTCAGAGCCTTGGTTTAAACCCAGGTCAGTTTGACTTGTAACAGTCCTGCTGGCTTAAGGAGCTGGTCAAGCTGCATATGCACACAGCTGGTTTTTCGGGCCAGCTTGTCCTTGAAAATTCTGAATTACCTGGTGGTCCAGTGGTTAGGACTTGGTGCTCTCCCTGTGATGGGCCTGGGTTTGATCCTTGGTTGGGGAGCAAAGATCCTGCAAGCTGCTCGGGTGTGGCCAAAAAGAAAATTTGTAACTGATCAACATCCTCTGAGAACCTGTCTCTGGTTGCTCGGAAAACCTCAGCTGCTTCTCTCTGCTCTCACATGATTTCCGTTCCACCTGTGTTGCACAGCCTCTACCATTGTGCTGAAAAAAAAACACCCACCTTTCTACTGATCCTCAAAGTCCTCAAGGTCAAAGTCTTCTTTCTACCAAGTGTGTGTCTGTCTACATTCAGGGACCAGTGTATTGTTTGGCACACGGTAGACTCTCAGTAAATATCTGCTGTTGGATACTATTATTTCCAATTCTCTTTTCCCATTTGTTCAGGGAGTCCAAGAATGCTGTTGTGTTGGTGTGTGGCATTTGTCACTGCTGGCCTTCTGCACTCCTGTCTATTTTCTCTCACTGAGTTTTCTATTTGCCTGTCTTCGCTGGTCACTCAGCTAACTGGCCAACACCAGTACTGATAAGGGCTTCCCTGGTGGCTCAAATAGTAAAGAATCTGCCTGTAATGCGGGAGACCTGGGTTCAATCCCTGGGTTGGGAAGATCTCCTGGAAGAGGGCATGGCAACCCACTCCAGTATTCTTGCCTGGAGAATCCCATGGACAGAGGAGCCTGGTGGGCTACAGTCCATGGGGTCGCAAAGACTCAGACATGACTGAGTGACTAAGCACAGCACAGTACTAATAAAGGATTTTTCTGCGGTCAAAAGGTTGGAGCAGCAGGGATGCCAGGATGTGTATATTTGCAGAAGCCTGAGATGGTCTTCTCAATCGTTCTTCCTTGTGATCTGATGGAAAGATAGTGGGCAGAGTGAGCCCAACGGAAGGCCTCACTTCCCAGATTTAGGGTCTTAAGGCTGATGTATTGGGTTGGCCAGAAGTTTGGGTTTTTCCATAATATCTTAAGGAACTTTTTGGCCAACCCAATGTTTTCAGTCATAGCAATACAGGGACGGAGTGTCTAGAGAAGGATGAAAAATATGCCAGTGAAAGAGGGTGACAGATTGGCTCTGATCCTGTCTTCTCACAAAAACTTCTTAGAAAGTCACCCTGTTTTTGAAAAGAGTACATGTTCCCAGAAAACCTCTTTCAGGAAGTAGATGGTACATCATCCCATGATTCTGCTTCCAGAAGGAAATGTGGTTAGAAAGGGAATTGTGGGGGTCTCTGTGTCCTCTGGCCCTTTGGGTAACTGGTGTTCATGGACAGGTATTGGCTAAGAGGGTTGAATGCGTTCCCAGCCTAGCCACCGGGAGCTCAAACACGAAGGAAGCATGTAAATGGAGATCCAGCCTTTAAACACTCCTGGCTTTTGTGTTCTTCTGCAGATCCGAGGTCCTTCAAAGGGTTTTATGACTAAGTGATTGCCCTGTCACATTAATTCATCTCGCATAGGCTATTTTTCTTCCAGGTCCTATCTGGGGCAGAGATGACTGTGTTAAAAATCGGGGCTTGTTCTTGCTGACAGAGTTAAATTTGGTCTGTGTTTCTTCTGCACAAGAAGCAGAGTCTGAACTGCGCCCAACAACTGTCTTGAGGGCACGTCCAGGCTGAGTTTGTATCTCTCATCTTCATCCCTTTATCGTTTTCGTTACAGTATATATTTCAGTGGTGTCAAGATTTTTTAAGGCTCCACCTTGGGAGAAGCTCAAGAAATGGCCTGTGTTAGCATTGGTGAGGCTCAGACAGGTTTATGCATATGAGCTGGGCTGTTTATTGATCCCTTGAAATAAGAACCATTTGAAATATCCTGGTTGTGTGAAATATAACCCTTGACCAGCCAAGGCCATTTGTCTGCCTTGCCTGTTGAGAGAAGCACATTTAAAATTCCACACCTGGGAGGAACTTCTTGGAAAGAATATTTCACGCAAACGAATACATTCTTTGGACTTGCACTGCAATTTGGATTAGAAAATATGAGCTTGTTATGCCTGGACATAAATTTTGTTAGAGGCCACCTTGAGAACGAGAGCATGGATTATTCCGGGGGTCTTGTGTAGGATCCATCACAGAGTAGGTTTTGGATGTATTTGTCTCCACATCCTGCGTGAGGGGTTTGAAGCTTGAATTGCTGCTGCTGTTGGTTTAATGCTGTGTGTTGCTAGGGAGGAGGCCCTGCAAAGTTCAGAATTTTAAAATAAAGTGCTGGAATCTGCTGGGAAGAAATGGAGAATGGTTCTTAATTCCCATCTTGAGAGCTTTATGTATAGTTACTGGGGGGGGAAAGAACTTCCAACAGTTAAAGTCAGAGATTAATATTTTGTACACGTTTTGTATTTGGGAGAATGTTATGTTTTCCTCCAGAGGTTTGACTTTATTTTTTAAGCTAGCCTGTGAAGTATGGCTCAGGAATACTGGAGAAACTTCAAAAAGTTTCTAAATAATGTTGAAGAAACTTCCAGTCAAGACCAGGGACACTATCCTGCCCCAGCATTTCTTTTTCACAACCTGCCATTTCTGAAGGCCTGAGCTTGGCAGGCAGCTGAGTGTGGTTTGAGCACCTTACCAGAGAAAGCACCGGGACAGCCTTGCTGTGAGGTCATGGGGGCTTCCGGCTCTGGGCAGAACTTGGTTATGAGTCTGATACTGCCGTGCGCTTGGCTACGCGCACTGCAAAAACTTTATAAATTGAAGAAGAGGGAATTCCCTGGTGGTCCGGTGGTTAGGACTCCATGCTTCCACTACTGGGGCCCAGGTTTGATCCCTGGTCAGGGAACTAGGATCCTGCAAGCCACTCAACATGGCCAAAGGAAAAAAAAGTAACTGAAAAAAAAAATATATATATATATAAAATTATAGTGAGTGAAAATCGCTTAGTCATGTCCGACTGTTTGTGACCCCCATGGACTATACAGTCCATGGAATTCTCCAGGCCAGAACACTGGAGTGGGCACCTTGTGGGGAATTTCAACAGGAGCTTTTAGCTGGTAATGACCACACTGTTCTAGGTGCTACAGGACATGAAGATCATCAAAATAACCCATTGTCAGTTATCAGAGTTTGTCAAGGGCTTTTCTCATTCTTGATCTCATGAACTCTTCTCCCTCAAGGAGAACTCTAGTTCTGAGCCTGAAGGTGGCCCTCCCCTAGAAGGTCCAGATAGCCCTCTTCACTGAAGTCTCCTTGTAACTTCTTGCTCAGTGCATCCATTCGAATTTTTCCTGAGTTCTCAGATCATCTTTGCTCTAAACTCTTTCTCGGGTAGATTGACGATGTTCACTTCATTTAGTTGTTCTTCTGGGGTTTTATCTTGTTTTTTCATTTGGAACATATTCCTTTGCCATCTCATTTTGCTTCAATGTCTATGTGTATTTTTATGAATGTAATAGGTTAGTTGTTCTTGACCTTGGAGAGGTGGCTCTCTGTAGAGGATGCCCTATGGGTCCCAGCAGTGCCCTCCTCTCTTGTCCCCCAAAAGACAGGGACCAGCTGGTCCCAGGGTGGGTTCTGATCTGCGTTTGCTGACTTGGTCCCGCATGCTGCTGGACTGTAGTTCTCTCGTAGTTCTGGTGTCTGCCCCTTTGTGGGTGAAGCTGGCTTTTGGCCTCTGGTGGGCAGGGCTGTACCTAGACTCAGCTGTGGGTTTAGGAAATCTTTAAGCAGCCTGTCTGCTCAAGGGTGGGGCTGTGTTCCCACTGCATTGGTTGTTTGACCTGAGTTTTCCCAGAACTGGAGCCTGCAGGCTGTTGGGGGGGCCAGGTCTCCAAAAAGTGTCAAGGACCCCAGCAAGATGTCTGCCCTTGGCCAGAGTTCACATAGATAGATACTCCCTGGGATCTCCACCAGCTGTGTCCGTGTCCCCGGGAAGAGGCACAGAGGCCCCCCACTCCCTGCCACCAGGAGGCCCTCCAAGGCCAGCACGTGTCTGTCCAGGCTCCCGTGGTCACTGCTTTTTTCCTGGGGCCCAGTGCACCTCGTGTGCCCCTTCAGGAGTGGCGTCTCTGTTTCCCCTGGTCCTATGGCGCTCCTGCGCTCAAACCCCACTGACCTTCCAAGCCGAGTGCTCTGGGAGATCGTCCTCCCAATGCCAGAGCCCTCAGCTGGGAGCCTTTTGAGGGGCTCGATGCTCCCACTTGTGTGGGAGAACTTTTGTGATATATTGTTTTCTAGTTTGTGGGTCACCCACCCAGGGGGCATAGAATCTGATTATAGACACATGCGCCCCTCCCACCAGTTTGTTGTGATTTCTTCGTTATGTCTTTGGATATAGAATATCTTTTTGGGGGGCAGCTTCCAATCTTTTCTATCAGTGGTATTTGGCAGGTATTTGTGATTTGGGTGTGCTCATGAGCGGAGGTGAACTCTGGGTCCTTCCAGGTGGCCTTTTAGTTCACATAAGAAACCTTCTAGATCTGTAGTCACCTGTCCAAGGAGCCTGCCCACAACAGGCTTCCTCACACAGTTTTGTTCAAATTAGTAGTTCCTGGAATTGGAACGTCTTAAGGCCCCTGGGAAATGATTGGTTAATGTTGAAAGAGGACATTCAAGGGTTTGAAATAAGATGTTATTGTGGAAAAGAAAGAAGAGAGAGAGAGGAGAAGGGCCCATGGTCCCCAGTGGCTGGACCTAAGTGCTTTTTGGCAGGACTTCCCTGCTACTCAGAGGACAACGGTCTGACCAGAATCAGCAGGAAATCCTGACCTGTTGACAAGATGGGCCAGATTGCCTTCATGCCTTGATTCACATACAGAGAGTAAGGTTTTAATGCTTTTCCCTCATTCACAAGAGTGCATCAAGCTTTAAAGATCCATGTGTTACAGGTTGAACTGTGTCCCCCACAAAAGGGGTGTTGAAGTCCTAACCCCCCGGTGCAGATGTGACCTTGTTTGGAAACCAGAGTCATTGCAGATGAAATCAGTTAAGATAGAGTCACATTGGAGTACGGTGGGCCCCTAATGTAATACAACTTGTGTCCTTACAGAAAGGCCATGTATACAGAGAGACACGCAGGGAGAACACCATGTGATGATAAAGGCAGACTGGAGCGATGCACCCACACGCTAAGGAGTGCTGAGGATGCTGACAGCAAATAGAAATTTAGGAAGAGAAAGTAATAGACCCTCCCCAAGGGGCTTCAGAGAGAGCATGGCCCTGCTGGAACCTTGGTTTTAGACTTCTAGCCTGCAGAAGTCTAAGAGAACAAACCTCTGTTGTTTTAAGCCTCCCAGTTTGTGGTACTTGTTACAGCAGCCCTAGCAAACTAATGGTTTGATCTTATGACCCGGACAGCAGACTCACAACTGCATGTACTTGTGAGCAAATTTGATCTCATTCAAGAGTCTAGGAGCTCGTAAGCATCCCTAGAGCCCCCTGCCTAACACAGACCACAGTGCACGCTAGTAAATATGGGTTGAATGAATACATTTTAGGAGTTTAGATCTCAGTGGTATATTAAATACAAATAAAATGTTAGAATTAACAAGGGAGAAATGAATGCCTAGATTGATGTATGTATTTTATTTATAACACTATATAATCTCATTTACAATTTGCAGAAATGAATATTATGCTATACTTTGAAACCCTAAATAGTGGCTTTCCTCCACAACTCGAGTGAAACAAAAGCCTGTATCTTGTCTCTGAGGTTGAAGATGACTGCTATGTTAGTCAAACAAGAGACCGTGGTCTTTACCACCTCTTTAACTTCTTAGTGTCTTTTCTGGTTTCTCACTGGAGCTAGAATGGCTGCTGAGGGACCCTCCCTGCCTGTGAGATTTACATTAGTGGAGATTTAAACCAAACACTACTTCAAAACTAGCAGTAACTTCAATAATTGACTGAAGTTAATGCCCCGAGGCAGAATCTCAGATCATCAATTTAACTTACCTGGTTCTTAATGGCTGGGAAAGAGCTGGCATCTGGGTAACCGCTGGGTACCTAGGAGGCCACAACTGGAGGGACCCAGGGCCTTGGAAGAGATGTGTGATGTTAATCTCATTGGATCTTTGTTTCTGAGTAGCAATTTAGCAGATACTCGGTTGAGAGGGACCATTGCACATATATGTTTGCATGTGTGTCCCTAAATGAACCAAAACCAGCAGAGGTAAAGGGTTACTAAGGATCCATACATACTGTAATCACTTATTGAAGATGTACAAGAAAACATATGGGAGATAAGAGAAAAATGAATTAGAAAGGGTCTCAGATCCTTTAATGACTTTGTCCTTCTTTTCACAGTTTATCTATTCTTTGTACTTAAAGATTCTGGTTCCATTGGGTGCTGTCATTTACTTCTTATTCAAAGGAGATCAGCAGTGACATTTTGGGAGATTTCCTCTTTTTTAGACCCTGAGAGAGCGCACACCATCAGTCTCATCCTTAAGTTTATCGTCCACAGATACATCTTACTCAATCTAGGTTTTAACTTCCTACCTTATGCCAGGCTCAATGCTTGACAGTTGAATGCAAAGATAAGTCAAACAGCTCCAGATTATGAAGAGTTTATGATCTAGAGAAGGGATTAGATGTATTGTGTAGATATGGAAACGTCCCTTTGTTTTCTGTTCTTAAGGATCATCTCGGCCAGTCCTTGGAGGGCAGTCAAGAAGTTGAGTCACATTGTCTCCCAGATCTGGAATTTTCCCTGCCATCTCCTGGTCGTGAGTCTCTTCTCTGTAGCTGTGTCAACAGGTAATCTCAGAAGTCACCCACTCAAAGGGCTGGACGAGATCCATCTCTCCCAGGACCACTCAATGTTTCGGTCCCCATGAAGTCCAGTAACTCAGGTGACAGTGTAGACATGTGGAGTTCTGTCCTGGTTAACTGAGTGGAGGTCTCATTTGGGTTCTAACCTTTCCGGAGACGGTACAGGTTGCTACCCGGGGATACAGAAGGTGAGATCTACTTGACTGTGGGCCCAGCAAGGGCTCAGTGACAAATCCAGGGCTTCTGGGTCACTTTGCATAACAGTATTGTGAGCGTTCAGGGCCAAAATGTGCCCTTTTGCACCCTCCCCTAGCTGGAGAAGGAAATGGCAACCCACTGCACTATTCTTGCCTGGAGAATCCCATGGACAGAGGAGATTAGCGGGCTACAGTCCATGGGGTTGCAAAGAGTTGGACACGACTGAGCGACTTCACTTTTTCACTTTCACTAGAACTAGGGCCAGCCCAGCCTCCCTAGTGACTCACATAAGGAGGAGAAGGAACTAAGAGGGCAGATAGCTGGCTGGCCCTCCCCAAAGGCAAGCCTGTCCATGACCCCCATCTCCAGCCCCTGGGAACATAACGGACCATTGGCCTGAGAGAAGGAGAGGGACTGAACATGCCCCCTACTTTTAAGGGAAGCACCCCCACCCATTGCCATGTAGGGTGTGCACCCAGGAATTTCCCTCTCTGCTCATCCATCAGGTCAATTCTCCCTCCTTTGGTCAAAGGGCAGAGATGATGAGAAAGGGAACTAAACTGCATTCCAATCCTTCCCTCTGATCTTGGGGTGGAAATTTCCTTCCCTCCATGAAAATGAACACGTGCTTTGGGTACAGAAGGCAACTAAGAACGTCCTGGAAGCGAGGCAAGACAAACAATGGCCAGACAGACCCTCCAGAATATTCTGAGTTGGATGGCATCACCAACTCAATAGACGTGAGTCTGAGCAAACTCCGGGAGACAGTGAAGGTCAGAGAAGCCTGGTGTGATGCAGTCCATGGGGTTGCAAAGAGTCAGACATGACTTAAGGACTGAACAGCAACAGAAAGGAGATTAGAGGTGAAACTCCAGGTAGACATTTCTTTCTCCTACACCTTTCAGACCCGCATGAGGGAATTCTCCTGTCACACCTCCCCACCCCCTCTCACCTAGCTCTGGCCTTGAATTCCACCCCCTAGCCATCCCTACAGTGACCCTCCCAGGTCTCAGCACAGGGACCCCACGCCCGCACTGTGCCTTTCTGAGGGTTTCTTTGAGGATCTTGTAATGTACATCTTAGCCTAGGTGTTCCACGATGTTTCCTTCTTCATCATCACAGCTGCTGCAAGGCGTGGGCCGGGGACTCTGCCCTGTGGCCCAGGAGAGCTGCGGGCGGGCTCACCACCTCAGCGGATCATACATGGAGTTTGCTTGATGAGACAAGCCCAGACTTTCCTCAGAGAGCGCACAGCCTCATTCTAGACTCCTGCATGGAGAGAGGGGCGTGCTTCCCATTGCTGGCTGTGGGCCTTGACTCTTAGGAAGAGTGGACACTCACTGTCCTGTCCCTCCCAGACCCTGAAACCTTCAAGAGGCCACAGGGAGAGGTTCACTGTAACGGAGTAAGATGTGGCAGCAGGCCCGGGGCAGTGCCTCAGATTAAATTGTTCTGATTCAGGTTTTCTCCTAATGAGAGCTCGTAAGAAGGAGGGTCTCCAGGTGCACCCTAACATACAGACAGGGAAGCCAGGCGTGGTGCCGTCCATGGGGTCACAAAGAGTCGGACACGATTGATCAACAACAGAGATGTAAATCAATGAGCTTATTCAGGGGAGAGAAGGTTGAGAAACGCACAGAAATTATTGAGTTTTGAAGCTTTCAATGGTTTAAAAGCTTAAGTGTAGGCAGGCATCAGAGGATGCGCTCTGGGGAGGGAAGTAGGGGTGGAAGATACCCCAGGAGCAGAGGCTTGGAAGTGAAAAAGCAAATCTAGCCTGTGTGGTTTAGTGAAAGTGAGGGGGAACATGAGGTTTGCCGTTTGGCTGGGTGTAGGGAGTAAGTAAGGAGGTGGGAAGACTGACAAGAGTACCAGGGTTGAAAGCCAGGCTGTGCAGCTCCAGCTTCATACGGAAGGCATCCCGCAGTGATGGAAGATGATGGAAGAGAGCACGCTGATCAAAGCAGAGCTTTCGAGATTAATCCCGCAGCCGTGTGGAGGAGGGCCTGGAGGTCAGATTAGGATGCTGCTGGTGGTAATGAGGAAGACAGTAAAATTTATGAAGGCAGTCATGGTTTTCAGCACTTGACATCCTTTACCTTCTGTAATCCCCTCAACACGCCTGTGAACAGAGATGACTGTTTTCTCTGTTTTACAGATAGTGAAAGTAAGGAACAGATAAGTTTGGTAATTTATCAGGTCACCCAGTTAATAAGGGAGAGACCTGCTAATGAGAACTGACTGTACAACACAGGGAGCGCTGACCTAAATGGGACGGAAACCCACAAAAGAGGGGACAGATGTGTACATACAGCCGAGTCACTTTGCTGCAGAGCAGAAGCTAACACACTGTAAGGCAGCTATACTCCAATAAAAGTTACTGTAAAAAGTATGGATTCATGAAACCACGAAATTACAGAAATACGGAACAACAACAACAAAAGGGAGACCTAGACACAGCCAGGGGCTCTCATCTATTCATTCAGACCGACCGCAAGGAGAGCCGGAGCAGAAGTGGGGTGGTGGCCCCAGAAAGGCAGAGATGGTTGGGCTGTCGGGGACTCAGAGGCCCCCTGACAGCAGGAGACGGGAGAAGGAACAGTGGAAACGTCTCCCCAGTCACTGCCACAGGTCTCTGCACCCAGTGGTTATGTCACTGAAATAGCGGCACCCGGTGGAGGCGCTGGTTTCCAGAGCCAGATGGGGCACTGAGGTCGCCACTAGCACTTCTGCCCCCAGCCCCGGAAGTCCTGCAATCGGCGTCCCACTGCTGTCTCTCCTTCCTCTCTGTTCTCACCATCCACTCTTTACACGGTGATGTCTACCCGATGGAAAGCAGATCACATCGCTCTGCTGAAATCTTCCAGTCTTCACAGCACATCGGTCTAAACCCCAGGTTCCTTACCCTATCTGGCAGACCCTACACGAAGTGGCCACAGTCTCTCGGACAGCGTCTCACAGCCCTGTGCCCGGGTCGTCTGGCTTCCATCTCCCTGGCTCCCCAGGGCTCCCCATGCCCCTGGAGCCACGTGGCCCCCACACCCCACCCATGCCCCTGGAGCCACATCCTCCCACGCCCCCCCCCCACGGCCCTGGAGCCATGTGCCCCCACGTCCCCCCACGGCCCCCCATGCCCCTGGAGCCACGCCTCCCCACGCCCCTGGAGCCACGTACCCCCCACGGCCCTGGAGCCCCGCCCACCTGTGAGCCTCCACGTGGCCGCCGGCCGGCCTCTCTCCGCCTTGCTCCAGGCTCGCAGGCCGGTGCTGAAATGCTCACCACGGAGCTGTGTGCGCTGAAGAGATTCCTCCATTTATCACATTTCTCAGTCTCATTGATCGCCACGACTGTCATCACGTTCACATACGTGTGTATGTATTGGCTTCCCAATGCTATGGAAATGAGTGACCACACTTGGTGACACAGAAATGTGTTCTCTCATGACATGCAGAGCAGAGATCCAAGATAAGCGTCCTGGGGCCATAGTCAAGGTGTCAGTCGGCAGGGCCACATTCCTCTGGGGCTTCTAGAGGAGAATCTTTTTTTTTTTTTTCCAACAGATGCATTGTTGTTGCTTATTTGGAAAACTTTCTCACTCTTTTTTTTTTTTTTTTTTGGTGCCCCCCCACCTCTTTCATTGTTTTGTTTTGTTTTGTTTTTGCTGCCCCAGGTCTTAGTTGTGGCATGCGGGATCCATTAGTTGCAGCCTGTGGGATCTAGTTCCCTGACCAGAGATTGAACCTGGGCCCCCTGCATTGAGAGCACAGAGTCTCAGCCACTGGACCACCAGGGAAGTCCCTGGAAAGTTTTTTTAAAGCAGGTATTATTTATCACTTTTCCATTTGTGTTCTTTTCTTATTTTTTAATATTTATTTTTTTGAAATATAGTTGATGAGCCACCAACGAAGCCCAAAGGCAAGGGAAGTATAGTTGATTTACGTGTTAAACTCTGCTTTCAGCAAAGTGATTCAGTTATATATACTTTCTTTTCTACCTTCTTTGCTGCTAGATGTATCACAGGATATTGAATATAGTTCCCTGTGTGTATAGTAGGACCCTGTTGTTTATGCATTCTGTGTATATATAGTGCTTTGCGTCTGCTGATCCCAAACTCCAGTCCATCCCTCCTCCACCCTCCCTTTCCCCTTGGCAGCCACAAGTCTGTTCTCTTAAGTCCATGAGTGTGTTTCTGTGTCATTGAAAAGTTCATTTGTGTCATATTTTAGATTCTATGTATAAGTGATATCACATGGTATTTGTCTTTTTCTTTCCTACTTACTTCATACTGTTCACGGGGTTTTCAAGGCAAGAATGCCGAAGTGGTTTGCCATTCCCTTCTCCAGTGGACCACGTTTTGTCAGAACTCTCCACCATGACCCTTCCATCTTCACTTAGTAGAATAATCTCTAGATCCACTCATGTTACTGCAAATGGCAGTGTTTCATTCTAGGAGAATCTCTTCTTGCCTCTCCCACTTCCTGATGGCCGCTGACATTCCTTGGCTTGTGGCCTTATCACTCCAGTCTTCAAGGCCAACATCACTCTGTGCCGTCATATTACTTCCTTTTTTGTGTGACAGTGTCAAAATCTCCCTCTGCTTCTGTCTTAGAAGAAAACATGTGAATGCACTTGGGATCCACTCTAATAATCCAACATAATCTCCCCATGTCAACACCATTAACTTAATCACATCCACAAAGATATTCTTTCCATGTTAGGTGACATTCACATGGAGAATTCTGCGTGGGGAAGGAAGTTGAGCATAATTATCTCTAAGGATTCCTTGGAAAATTCTATGAAAGAATGAGCCCATTAAAAAAGGAACGTACAGAGAGGGAAATGAGGAAAGACACTCCACTCTGCTTTGCTGTATATTTTGGTCTAGGGATTAGAAACTGATCTTTGGGGGGCCATTATTCAACCTCCTACAATTTCTGTTTCCCTCCACTTGCTCAATGGAATAAACCTACTGTATCCTACATACCTAGAACATGGCAGGTGCTCAATTATCATTTATTACATCAATAAATAATATAGCCAAGTGTATTTTATTCTAAAAAGTATTTTTCATTATATGTTCGTCATTTAAAAATAACCCACCATACAATTCCAACTTCTATAACAATAAAATAGCTTTGATATAACAGTCACATAAATGAAAACATGATTTAATGAAATGGCATTTTATGAGCTTTAGGCAAGCAAACGTTTGAATTATCTTGTTTAAATTAAATGGCTCTTTTGTGTTCAGTAGTAAGCATCACTAAGTGTGTCTATCTTGCTAATACAGTGGCATCATTATATTCTGAATTATACAATTTAATTACATGTAACTTGAAATTTAAACTGAAGCATTGTTGGGGTATAAGCCTGACCTTCACATCCACTCATTACAGTTTTTTTCCAAATGATGTGACACAGAGAAACACTTAGCAAAATCTTAGTTTTTCAGTTGCTTAGAAAAACCTCAAGGAAAGGACGACTCTGGTTCTCACCCTTGCTTTGCCACTTATAGGCTGCATAACCCTGGGCAAGATATTCAAGCAGCTAAGATACTCAGACCCCACTCTATAAAATGCAGCCCTTGAGAAGCCTGAGATGAGGTATAAGATAAGCACTTCAAATATGCCTGTTCACTGTCAGCCAGTACCAGCTCCCTCTCCCTCCATCCTTTCGCTCAAACAAGCCAGAAAAAAATATCTTAGATCTGATAAATAACTCCTCAAACCCGTACTACCGTACGCAAACGTATTGGCTTAAAATATCTAGGCGGCACACACTGCATGAAGTCCTGACCATCCCAGCGAGAGCTGTGCTGTATGACTCGCCCGCTGTGTTGTGCCCTGAGACGGTGCCCCTAGCTGCTCCATGGAAGCTGACGCCTCCCCTGGGGACCAGAGCTTGTTGGTCCCCTGACGGGCTTGTTGGTTGGGGCTGCCCTTGTAGCTCAGCTGGTAAAGAATCCACCTGCAATGAGGGAGACCTGGGTTTGATCCTCTGGGTTGGGAAGATCCCCTGGAGAACAGAAAGGCTACCCACTCCAGTTTTCTGGCCTGGAGAATTCCATGGACTATGGAATCACAAAGAGTCAGACACGACTGAGCAACTTTCACTTTTACCACTTTCACTTTCCAAGGGACCAGGGTCCAGGAGTGAGGAGTGAAGCTGAGCCCTTTTCAAAGAGAATATGCTCCTTTAGTTATCTGGTGGTTAATAGATGTTTCATACCACAAACCCCCTCCATGAACCACAAACTTGGTCGTGGTGAAGGGGTCTTGTGTAACTCAATGGGAGGACTGATGCTGAAGCTCCAATACTTTGGCCACCTGATGTGAAGAGCCAACTCATTGGGAAAGACCCTGATGCTGGGGAAGATTGAGGGCAAGAGGAGAAGGAGGAGACAGAGGATGAGATGGTTGGATGACATCATTGACTCAGTGGACATGAGTTTGAGCAAACGCCGGGAGATGGTGAAGGACAGGGAAGCCTGGTGTGCTGCAGTCCATGGGGTCGCAAAGAGTCGGACACGATTTAGTGATTGAACAACAACAACACAGCAAATCAGGCTGGGTTGGCTGGCAGAGGGAAGGGTGGGGGGGTTGCCATCAGAAATCTCCAAGGGACTGAGAGAGAGAGAGAAGGGGACTGAAGCTGGGTGATGACCAAGTTTTCTTCAAGTAGAAACAGTCTATATAACTGCATATGCTTTTTGGAACTTAAAAAGGCGGGGGGGCAGTTTACCAACCTGAGAGACAGGGGTGTCAGAAGTCATAGAATATATGTCAAAGAAGAGTGGAGTGTTTTTCCTCCTTTTCCCCACTGTACTTCCTTTTTTTATGGGCTCACTATTTCAGAGAATTTGAGTTTCAGAAGAGTCTTTAGAGATAATTAGGCTCAGCCTCCGTCCCGTACAGAACTCTCCTTTATGACGTTCACAACAGATGGCCATCCTTTGTCGTGCTGCTTTTGTTATGATTTATTTTCTTCAGTAATCAGTTTTTATAGAACACCATTAAGTTAAGGAGTTTGTTTTTCAGGTCCGCATGAAATGCCTCTCTCTTTACAATGTGTGTGAGTGAGTGTGTGTGTGTGTGTGTCCGTCCCATATCAGATTCCACCCTGGGACTTTCTGTCCCTGGTGGCCCTAACTATTAGTAGGGGCAGGAAAGGGAAAAAAGACTTGGCTTTTCAGGCATAACTCTTGGACTGGATTTAGTGCCAGGGGATGGGAAGGGCAGGAATAATTTTTAAAAATCTCTCTTAGCTTGAGAGACATCTTTCTGACCTTTAGTGTTATTTTTTCCCCAAATAGTGGCAATCAAGATATCTTCCTTTTTCAAGTAACCAGGTTCAAAGAAAAAAAATTTTTTTTTTTGCTGTTTTATTTTTTGGCTGTGCCATGCAGGTTACAGGATCTTAGTTCCGGGACCAGGGATTGAACCTGATCCCTCGGCACTAAAAGAGTGGAGTCCTAACCACGTGTGTGTGTGTGTGTGTGTGTGTGTGTGTGTGTTCAGTCACTTAGTTGTGTCTGACTCTTTACAACCCCATGGATTGTAGCCTGCCGGGCTCTGTGTCCATGAAGTTTTCCAGGCAAGGATACTGGGGTGGGTTGCCCTTTCCTCCTCCAGGGGATCTTCCTGAGTCAGGGAACGAACCCACATCTCCTGTGTCTCCTGTATTGGCAGGCGGGTTCTTTACCACTGCGCCACCTGGAAAGCCCCCCTAACGACTGGACAGCCAGGGAAATCCCCAAAGAAAAATTCTATAAATACAAAGAAAGCATGCAAAAAGATAATAAACATTTGAGAGTCCTAAGATCATGCTGCTTCTTCAGTTTTCATATCCTACTCTTTTCACGTTATATTGTTGACATGTTCTGTATCATTATATGTTCTCCTGCAGTGTAACTCCTAATTACGTGTTGTGTTTTATTGTCTGGCTGTGGATTTATTTACTTGACCAGCCCCTTCAAGTTCCTCTCACGTCTTGCCTCCTTATGCTGGTCAGGGAAGCTGCCTCTGGCATAAGCCCTTCTTAATCTGCCTTGACTTCTGTCCAGACACATAAATGCTTGTCCCAGCGTATCTGGACGGCATGATACAATTACAGTGTGTTTCTGGGGAGTCATCACAGTGGTGCTGTGGACTCCATCTTCGGGCTTTGTGTGGATGATGTGTTAATTACATTCCGTCCAGCCACAAACTTCTACCTCCCAAGCCGCTCTCGGTGACCGCAATCACTTGTGTTTCATGCTGCAAGTGAGAGTGATTCTAAACGGTCCTTTGAAGTCAGCCGTGGCTGCTAACTTTGGCTCTGTTGACTGGCTGCAGTCAAGGCACAGGCAGTGGGAGAGCCATTGGATCAGGCCTGTATTAGACCAGGATGGGCAGCGGCAGAACCACCAGCCTCCCCTTCTAGGCAGTTGGTGCAGGCCAGTGGGTGGTACAAGGGCTCCCACTCCGGGACCGGGCAGTACTGCGTGCAAGCTCCAGTCACCCCCGCCGGCTCCCCGCTCCCCATAATCCAGATGGGGCTGTGTGCTGCACAGTGGCTGCTGGTGACAGGTGGCCCCAGGGCCTGGGGGCAGAAGGAGAACACTTGCACTGGGACTCCAGGGCAATGTCCGTGACCGGACAACTGTGAGGAGGACAGCCAGAGCCAGAGGTTCTCACGTTGCAGAATCTTGAATCCACCTGGAGCTGATGGGCTTACTCACTTGGATCATCCACTCCTGTAAGTAGACACACACACACACACACCCAGTCCAGCTCCTTAGAAGAACTTGTGGGCCAGTAGGATTCAACCTGCTGGTTTGATTTCTGAGTTTCCAATTCTCTGTCTCATACGGTGTTGCCTGAACAGCTGTCTTTCAGGACAGCCTGGCCCGTGGTCCTTGACCTTGTCCTAATAACTTCCACCTCCTCCTCCCGAGGATCAACACCCTGGACATCGGCAACGTCTTACTTCCCCCCACGTCCTGTGCTGTATGTAACTGCCGTCTTCATGGTGGGATCCTTGGAGAGCAGGCAGCGTCGTCACATAGAAGAACGCCCTCTTCTCGGCGTTGCACTCAGTCACCCGGACCTTAAGCGGCGCTGCCTATGCCCTGGGCCTTACAGTGGCATTGGCAGCGATGAGGCTTTCCCTCCCTGTGGCTTTGGAGGCAGTGGACAAAAACACACGAGGGGACAACAGAGGCAGACGCGTGTGGTGCCTCGTGGTAGCTGTTGGGCTGGGCTGTCACTCGCTTTCTCCCAGTACAGACTTTGCCTCCAAGCTGCAGAAATGGCCATGTGCCCTGCCCCTCCATCCCTGGACACAGCACTCAGCCTAGGCTTGGATCTGAGACCCATACAGAGTTAATCGGAGGCTATCCCTGGGTTGGGAAGATCCCCTGGAGGAGGGAATGGAAACCCTCTCCAGTATTCTTGCCTGGAGAGAGCCCATGGATAGAGGAGCGTGGTGGGCTCCAGTCCACGGGGTCACAGTGTCAGACACGCCTGAGCAGCTAAGCACACATACACCCATCTGTGGGGATGACTCACATGGCTATGCCTGGGCCATGGAGATGAAGAGAAGCATGAGGCCATACAGAAAGGAGAGCAAACACAGCAGAAAGGGGAAAGTGAGGGCGGGCAGCAAAGAGAAGAAGAGCTGTGGAGGCGCTGAGCGTTGGTTTTGGGCCTTTAGGTCCGGGCGCCTCCACTACTACTTTCAGTTCAGTTCAGTTCAGTTGATCAGTCGTGTCTGACTCTTTGCGACCCCATGAATTGCAGCATGCCAGGCCTCCCTATCCATCACCAACTCCCGGAGTTTACTCAAACTCATGTCCATAGAGTCAGTGATGCCATCCAGCCATCTCATCCTGTCGGCCCCTTCTCCTCCTGCCTCCAATCCCTCCCAGCATCAGGGTCTTTTCTAATGAGTCAACTCTTCACATGAGGTGGCCAAAGTACTGGAGTTTCAGCTTCAGCATCAGTCTTTCCAATGAACACCCAGGACTGATCTCCTTTAGGATGGACTGGCTGGATCTCCTTGCAGTCCAAGGGACTCTCAAGAGTCTTCTCCAAAACCACAGTTCAAAAACATCAATTTTTGTGGCACTCAGCTTTCTTTACAGTCCAACTCTCACATTAATACATGACCACTGGAAAAACCATAGCCTTGACTAGACAGATCTTTGTTGGCAAAGTAATGTCTCTGCTTTTTAATATGCTATCTAGGTTGGTCATAACTTTCCTTCCAAGGAGTAAGCGTCTTTTAATTTCATAGCTGCAATCACCATCTGTAGTGATTTTGGAGCCCAAAAAATAAAGTCTGACACTGTTTACACTGTTTCCCCATCTATCTCCCATGAAGTGATGGGACCAGATGCCACGATCTTAGTTTTCTGAATGTTGAGCTTTAAGCCAACTTTTTCACTCTCCTCTTTCACTTTCATCAAGAGACTTTTTAGTTCCTCTTCACTTTCTGTCCTAAGGGTGGTGTCATCTGCATATCTGAGGTTATTGATATTTCTCCCGGCAATCTTGATTCCAGCTTGTGCTTCTTCCAGCCCAGCATTTCTCATGATGTACTCTGCATGTAAGTTAAATAAGCAGGGTGATGATATACAGCCTTGATGTACTCCTTTTCCTATTTGGAACCAGTCTGTTGTTCCATGTCCAGTTCTAACTGTTGCTTCCTGACCTGCATATAGGTTTCTCAAGAGGCAGGTCAGGTGCTCTGGTATTCCCATCTCTTTCAGAATTTTCCAGTTTATTGTAATCCACACAGTCAAAGGCTTTGGCATAATCAATAAAGCAGAAATAGATGTTTTTCTGGAACTCTCTTGCTTTTTCGATGATCAAGCAGATGTTGACAATTTGATCTCTGGTTCCTCTGCCTTTTCTAAAACCAGCTTGAACATCTGGAAGTTCACAGTTCATGTATTGTTGAAGCCTGGCTTGGAGAATTTTGAGCATCACTTTACTGGCGTGTGAGATGAGTGCAATTGTGTGGTAGTTTGAGCATTCTTTGGCATTGCCTTTCTTTGGGATTGGAATGAAAACTGACCTTTTCCAGTTCTGTGGCCACTGCTGAGTTTTCCAAATTTGCTGGCATATTGAGTGAAGCACTTTCACAGCATCATCTTTCCAGATTTGAAATAGCTCACTGGAATTCCATCGCCTCCACTAGCTTTGTTCATAGTGATGCTTTCTAAGGCCCACTTGACTTCACATTCCAGGATGTCTGGCTCTAGGTGAGTGACCACACCATCGTGATTATCTGGGTCATGAAGATCTTTTTTGTACAGTTCTTCTGTGTATTCTTGCCACCTCTTCTTAATATCTTCTGCTACTGATAGGTCCATACCATTTCTGTCCTTTATCGAACCCATCTTTGCATGAAATGTTCCCTTGGTATCTCTAATTTTCTTGAAGAGATCTCTAGTCTTTCCCATTCTGTTGTTTTCCTCTATTGCTTTGCATTGATCGCTGAGGAAGGCTTTCTTATCTCTCCTTGCTATTCTTTGGAACTCTGCATTCAAATGGGAATATCTTTCCTTTTCTCCTTTGCTTTTCACTTCTCTTCTTTTCACAGCTATTTGTAAGGCCTCCTCAGACAACCATTTTGCCTTTTTGCATCTCTTTTCCATGGGGATGGTCTTGATCCCTGTCTCCTGTACAATGTCACGAACCTCCATCCATAGTTCATCAGGCACTCTGTCTATCAGATCTAGTCCCTTAAATCTATTTCTCACTTCTACTGTGTAGTCATAAGGGATTTGATTTAGGTCATACCTGAATGGTCTAGTGGTGTTTTCCCTACTTTCTTCAATTTAAGTCTGAATTTGGCAATAAGGAGTTCATGATCTGAACCACAGTCAGCTCCCGGTCTTGTTTTTGCTGACTGTATAGAGCTTCTCCATCTTTGGCTGCAAAGAATATAATCAATCTGATTTTGGTGTTGACCATCTGGTGATGTCCATGTGTAAAGTCTTCTCTTGTGTTGTTGGAAGAGGGCCTTGTCTAACTCAATGAAACTAAGCCATGCCATGTGGGGCCACCCAAGATGGACAGGTCATGGTGGAGAGGTCTGACAGAATGTGGTCCACTGGAGAAGGGAATGGCAAACTACTTCAGTATTCTTGCCTTGAGAACCCCATGAACAGTATGAAAAGGCAAAATGATAGGATACTGAAAGAGGAACTCCCCAGGTCAGTTGTTGCCCAATATGCTACTGGAAATCAGTGGAGAAATAACTCCAGAAAGAATGAAGGGATGGAGCCAAAGCAAAGACAATACCCAGTTGTGGATGTGACTGGTAATAGAAGCAAGGTCTGATGCTATAAAGATCAATATTGCATAGGAACATGTAGTGTTAGGTCCATGAATCAAGGCAAATCGGAAGTGGTCAAACAGGAGATGGCAAGAGTGAATGTCGACATTCTAGGAATCAGCTAATTAAAATGGACTGGAATGGGTGAATTTAACTCAGATGACCATTATATCTACTACTGTGGGCAGGAATCCCTTAGAAATGGAGTAGCCATCATGGTCAACAAAAGAATCCGAAATGCAGTACTTAGATGCAATCTCAAAAACGACAGAATGACCTCTGTTCGTTTCCAAGGCAAACCATTCAATATCACAGTAATGCAAGCCTATGCTCCAACCAGTAACACTGAAGAAGCTGAAGTTGAACGGTTCTATGAAGACCTACAAGACCTTTTAGAACTAACACTCAAAAAAGATGTCCTTTTCATTATAGGGGACAGGAATGCAAAAGTATTGGAAGTCAAGAAACACCTGGAGTAACAGGCAAATTTGGCCTTGGACTAAGGAATGAAGCAAGGCAAAGGCTAACAGAGTTTTGTCAAGAGAACACACTACTACTTTAGTTACATGAAAATCCTCAGCATCCTCCTTGTTTATTTCTGACTGCAGGAGAGATGGTTCATTGTACATGTGTTGCATGCAGCCACAACTGAGAACAGAACTGGTCCAGAATGTCATAGTTCCAGGGTAAAGGACCAAAAGGGACTGCTTTGATATGAGCAAGGTGGGTCTCTCAAAGCCAGCTGAGGCCATCAAAAGAGCTCTAGATGTTCCAAATCCATTGAGACAAATTCTGGACATGCATGTGTGCATGCCAAGGCACTTCAGTTGTTTCTGACTCTTTGTGACCTCATGGACTCTAGCCCTTCAGGCTCCTCTGTCCATGGGACTCTCCAGGCAAGAATAGTGGCATGGGTTGCCATTTCCTTCTCCAGGGGATCTTCCCGACCCAGGGATTGAACCCAGGTCTCCTGGATTGCAGGCAGATTCTTCACTGTCTGAGACATCAGGGAAGCCCCATAGTCCAACAGTTTGTACCAGCATCCCTGGCCTCTGGCTTCCCTTGTTTCTGCTCGTGTGGCTTCCGTGGGTATAAAGTGTCCTTGGACCTCTGCTCATCTTTCTTCTTTTGCACTTCAGTCTGTGCATTTGCTTCTTCCTCCACTTCGCTCTCATGGTGCGGAGGTTTCTCAGAAGATCATGCTAAGGCTTAGAGCCTACACCTCCTTATTAACAATGGGAGTCAATTATTCTCTTGTATAGGCTAGTTTTTGACGGGCTCTGACACACACAGCCAAGCTGGCCCTGGCTAATGCACATTCTGGTGCCAGCAGGTGCCAGTTTGATTTCTGATTACAGATGAGACACCCTCTAGGGACTTCTGGAAATAGCAGGAGGACACTTTGAGAAAGAACCGTTTCCTGCAGGCAAGCAGGATGAGTTCTCCTGCCGTAAGAATTTGGTTTCTGAAAGGGAAGTATGGCCTTGCTTTGTAATCACAGGCTATTGCGTGTGCATGCATGCTCAGTCGTGTCTGACTCTGTGACTCCACAGACTGTAGCCCACCAGGCTCCTCCGTCCATGGGATTTTCCAGGCAAGAATACTGGAGTGGGTTGCCATGCTCTCCTCCAGAGGATCTTCCTGACCCAGGGATCAAACCCATGTCTCTTGCCTTGACAGGTGGATTCTTTACCAGGGTGCCTCCTAGGAAGCCCCACAGGCTAAGGAAGCCAGGAATATATTATACCCTCGCAAAGTCATACAAACCTCTTAGCCAAACTGGTGTCTGCTGGATCTTTGCCACCTGCCTGGTGCTCCAGGGTCTCAGACAAGATCAGACACAAGTCTGAAATGTAGCAGCAGTGGTCACTTGGGTTCTAAGTGAACCCCCTCTGCTTCACCCAACAATCTACAGAGAGAGACTTTCAAGGTAGAATTGTGAGGTTTTAACGGTATTGTTGGTGTAAAGAGGTGCTTCCCAGGTGCTCAGTGGTAAAGAATTCGCCTGCTGATGCAGGAGACATGGTTTTGATCCCTGGGTTGAGAAGATCCCCTGGAGAAGGAAATGGCAACCCACTCTAGTATTATTGTCTGGGAAACACCATGGACAGAGGAGCCTGGCGGGCTTCAGTTCATGGAGTCGTGAAAGAGTCAGATACAACTGAGCAACTAGACTACAAAAATATAGAGAGAGGAGGTAGTAGTGATTTAGTCACTCAGTCGTGTCCGACTTTTGAGATCCCACGGACTATAGCCCTCCAGACTGCTCTCTCCATGGGATTTTCTAGGCAAGAATACTGGAGTGGGTTCCCATTTCCTTCTCCAGTAGAGAGAGTGGGGAGGAGGAATAATCAAGGGTAATATCAAGGTTTAAGGTAGGGAAGTGGGTTTTGGTGATACCACTAACCTAGATTTAAAAAAGTATTGAGGAGTGGGGACTTCCCTGGTGGTGCAGTGGTTAAGACTTCTCACTCGCCTTGCAGGGGGCCTGGGTTAGATGCCTGATCGGGGGACTAGATCCCACATGCAACAACTAAGAGTTTGCCTGCCACAACTAAGACCCAGCATGGCCAATGTTAAAAAAAAATTGTTGAGGGAGACCACGTACATGGCAGAGATCAAGTCAAAGTTGGACACATTATAAGGACAGTGCATGCAGAACACTGGGATCCAGGGTGTCTGCTGTCTAAGCTGGCGCTTGGAAACCAAATCTAGAACTCAAGGGAGAGAGCTCTCAGCCGGCACTTAAGAGCTAGAGATGTCACAGAGGTATACATGGACTTGAAACCTTAGCGACTAAATTACATTACTTAAGACAATGGTTGTGATAGTTTCCTAGGTTAACTGTAACAAATTATCACAAACTGGGTGGCATAAAGAGGTGGAAACTTCCCCCCACACTTCAGGAGTCTAGAAGAAATCAAGCTGTTACCAGGGCCATGTTCCCTCTGAGAACTCCTGAATTCTTCCATGCTGCTTCCTACCTTCTGATAGCTGCTGGTACTAAAACAAAACAAAACAAAACAAAACTCAACAAACTAAATTTTAAAGACCTTTATTGACTGTATTCAGTGATTCATGAATTGAGCAGCACCCCAGAAAGGAGCTCTGAGGAGCTGTACAAAATGAAAGACTTACAGGCAGAAGGATGTGGGAACAAGGAGGTTATACTAGACAAAGAAGCAGCAGGTTATTGCAAGGTTACTGTCCTTTAGGGGAAGGCACATGTCTGAGTAACAGAAGACCTCACTAGAGTGAACAGCTGATTCCTGATTGACTGGTTTAAAATTCCATCTCTGGAAGAGGCTGAAACTGTAATTAAGTATTAGATCTAGTTTAGTGACATGGAGGTGAGCATAAGTGACTCCATTTTGGACCTGTTGTTTTAACACTGGCAATGTTGGTGTTCCTTGGCTTGCAATGGCATTACTGCAATCTCTGTCTCTATTTTCACGTGGCCTTCTTCCTTTTGTGTCTTTGTGGGTTGTCTCCTTGTCTATAAGGACATTAATCATACTGAATTTAAGATCCTTCCTCGTCCTTGTCAACTGAAAAAAAATGTACAACCTAAAAGCTGCAAAGTATGTTATTTGGGGACCTTACTGAGGACTGTAGCTTGGGAGACAGCCTCGCAGACAGCTCTGAGGAACTGCTCCCAAGAGGTAAGGAAGGAACCAGGATATATAGGAATATTTGCTGGAAAAAAAAATGTAGTTGGACATTAAAAGATTAATGCTAGTCACAAGAAACAGACATCTCAAGTTAATGGTTTGAGTGCTTTTCTGTGTATGGGAAGATGCAAGAGTCTGTGTTCATTGAAATTATCCCTTTGATATGCATCTTAACTCTCTTGGGCCAGTATCCTGTTTTTCTCCATCCTGAATTCCCCTCAGGGTGCACCATCTGGACTTCAGCAGTGGCTGATGGCTTGATGGCAGGCAACATTCTTTGTCTTATCTTAACTTCTCTTGCAGAAGCCAGCGGAACCCACTTGCCTGGTGAATTCCATGGACAGAGGAGCCTGGCAGGCTGCAGTCCATGGGGTCACAAAGAATCGGACACACTGAGCAACAAAAATTTTAACTTAACCAGTTATATCTGCCAAAACTCTAGTTCCAAACAAGGTCACATTCTGAGGTTCTGGGAGGATATAAATTTGGGGGGACACTATTCAACCCAGCATGTTGGGAAGAGAAAAGGCAAGCTAAGAACATAACTGTGACAAGCACTGACACTGTAGAGGCTGGAAGGAAGGTGTCAGCAGAGAAATGAGAGGTAAAGAAAGGAGATATGAGAGAGGGAGGAGGAAAGAAAGCCAAGGTGGGGTTTCTCTGGTGGTCCAGTGGTTGAGAATCCCACCTGACAATGCAGGGATGCTGGTTCAATCCCTGGCCTTGGAAGATCCCACATGCCTTGGGCAGCTAAGCCCCTGCGCTGTAGAGCCTGTGCTCCAAACCAGAGAAGCCAGCACAGTGAGAGGCCCACGCACCACAACTAGAGCGTAGCCCCTGCTTGGTGCAACTCGAGAAAGCCTGCATGCAGCAGTGAAGACCCAGTGCAGCCCAAAATAAAATACAATAAATAGAAGCCAAGGGGGCAGAGTGTCTTCTCGAAGCAGGGGGCTAACCCACATCCAGAGCTGACGAGAGGGCAAGCATCCATCAGAGGGTGCGGGGAACCAGCCATCCCAGTTGACCCCTGACTGATGGAGCTGCCTTGGATGTAGGACTTCCCGTGCTAAGCATGGATGGAACCAGGCCCGCCTGGACAGGGGTCTCCCCGCTTCCCCACCCACTCACCAGCTGCCATTATTTAGAGCTGAGGGTGGAGAGAAGGCAGGGATGCAGCCTAATGAATTGGGGAGTGAGTGGGAACTCAGATGCGTACTTCCTAGGGCGTGCTTGTGGCTCTGCTGGTGGCTGAGTTGTGTGTTCCTGAGAATTTTCGCCACAGCGGGAATTTTCTTGGTTAGAATGTGGACTGGGATGTGCAGTCCCCAGTGAAGTCTTCAGGTGAGGCCAGCTCAGTCTCTATAACCACCTGACATCATGGAACAACCAGAATGTTCCTCAAAGGCAGGGAAAACCTGCATTTGGCTGGTGGGACACTCTGGGGCTCGCTTTTTAAATGAACCCAGTTTTGAAAGTTCACCTAACTCCACTGAATGTGATCGCTACCTCGCTCTGCCTTCAGAGCACTTATCTTCAAAGTATTCAGCACCAGGGAGAAACCTTGATTTTTGCTGAACAAGAAATCATCAGAATGTCTGATTCCGTCCAGACGTCTGGATGTGTGACTTCATTATTCATGGTTGGCACTCCTCTTCTGGCTCTTGGTCTGTAGTTTTCAGAATATGTGCCTAAGCAGGCTCTCTTTTTCATGAACTGATCCCTTTACCCTCTCAGCCCAGAATCACTTTCCATTTATTCCTCTGATAAAGCGCTGATGCTGTGAGTCAGCATATATTACATCTGTTATGATACAAGCACGGCCCTAGACTGCTATCCAGCCCAGGTCCACATCCAGATCACTGTCAGGGATCCTCATGTGTTTGCTGATGATAAATAGCACAGGGGCCTGGGGAATTTTTCACAACCGTCAGATCTGGGGAAGGAATCCTTTTCTAGAACAGATCTCAGAGTCTGTCACCAGTCTCCCAATTCTCTTGCTAGCTTGCCAAGGTAGTTAAATGATCTCAGCCTTAACTCAATAATAAGCATCTTAAGATACACAGAAAAGGGTGTTCCCTGGAGGTCCAGTGGTTCAGACTTCGAGCTTTCACTGCAGAGGCCGTGGGTTCAATCCCTAGTCAGAGAACTGAGATCCCGCAAGTGTGGCAAGGCCAGAACAAAAACAGCCCATGTTAAAGCACCATTTAATTTAAATTCTTAAATGGCTTTCCACCTCTTTTCTTTTTTCTCTACATTTTAAAAACTTTATATTGGAGTATAGCCAATTAACAAGTGTTGTGATAGTTGCAGGTGAACATCGAAGGGACTCAGCCATACACATACATGTATCCATTCTCACCTAAACTCCCCTCCTATCCAGGCTGCCACATAACATGGAGCAGAGTTCCATGTGCCCTACAGTAGGTCCTTGTTGGCTGTCCATTTTCACTAAAGCAGTGTGTGCATGACCATCCTGAACTCCCTGACTAGCCCTGCCCCCCACCTCCACAACCATAAGTTCATTCTCTCAGTCTGAGTCAATTTCTGTTTCATAAGTAAATTCATTTGTATCATTTCTTTTTCAATTCCACATATAAGGGAAGTCATACGATATTTCTCCTTCTCTGTCTGACTTAACTCACTCAATATGACAGTCTCTAGAGCCATCCGTGTTTGCCTTCAGCACCTTTAAGGCTGGAAAAACATCTCAAAGCCTAGCACACTCTTTTGGATCTAATGCATAGAACTGGACATTTAATTAGCATTTTCAGGTAGACCAGTGATTTGGGGTTTGACTTGAGAGTGAACAGGTGATAAATTTCTTAACGAGTAGTTATGAAACTTTGTGGAAGTAAAGCTCACAGTCTTATTTTTATTTTATTTCTAATACTTTATATTATTTGTGCTGCTCTATGTACCGCCACTAAATTTAAAAAGGATATGTTTTGTTACAAGTGAAAGTAAACTAAGTAGCAGGGGCTTAAGCAATAAGTGTGTTTTTAACTTACTCACCAAGAAGTCTGGAGGTAGGTGATTTCTGAGTAAGTTTAGAAATTCTATGATATCAAGACCCCAGACTGTTTCTCTGGCCTTCTCCTCATGGCCACAGCATGGCTGCCACAGCTCTAGGCACTACATGCTCACCCGATCCTGGACAAAAGGCAGAAAGTAAGGTCACATAGGAGTGTTCTCCTTGTGTGCCTCCCTCCTTTGATCAGGGAGGGAAAATACTTCCCAGATACCTCCAAGCATAGTTCCATTTATCACCGCCTTCCGTTGCAAAGGAGGCTTGGGACATGAGTCTCTAGCATTTTCACTCTTTATAGTGGGAGGCGGGCAAAAGGGAAGTGGGATTTGGAGTGGAACCAGACAGCAGTGTTTGCCATGGGATCATGCTTATTGATCTTAGTCCTTCAACCTCCGACTTGGAAGCAGATAAACCATCTGTTTTGCCTTCCTGGGGAGTAGCAAGTTATGAATAAATTATGCTGCCAGAGCCCAGAGAGTCCTTAAAGCAAAATACTGTCAATCCAAGGCCCTCATTTCATTAAACCCATATTAGTTTGTATTGCTTATTTGATGGCCTGATTGCTCCCTAGGATGGGAAGAATTAGCGGAGGAGAAGGGAGAACAGTCCCTCGCATCCATTGTTCCAGCCTCTCCCCCGCGCTGAATACACATTAGACCCCAGGTATTCCAGCCATGACTGGGTAACCAGGGAGCTAAGGCTACAGGTTCATGGCAGGGGGATTGACATGTTCCAGAAACGTCTGTGCTAGACCCTGGAGAAGGCCACTGGGGAGAGGAGACATGGCCGAGAGGGCAACTTTAGGCGCCAGCGAGGAAGTTGGAAGTCCTGGGGAGCTCTAGGTCTTCACACGCCCCTGAAATAACTCTGGTGTCAAGCTACCTCCCTGCCTCCAACGCACTCTAATTTCATCTTCCCAATTCTCTTCATCTCAGGATTCTTAAAGGGGCTTTAAGAAAGTTTCATTTCCAGAGGACATTTGCTCTGGAAGCAGGGTTGGCTCATGACCGACTGTGGACCCTCGGGTCTACACTGGAGAGCTTGAACGTCCCAGAGGCCAAGCAGGGCAAGCTTCCTGAAGAATCAAGTATAGCCATGGATCACCATCGTCACTGTGGGCCCGGCCTCTTAGGTGGGCCCAGGCTCCCTGTGCTACAGGGCTCGAGACCCGAACGCAGACGACCCTTGACCCCTGCGCCCCCGCAGGGCTCTCTCCCGAGGCTCACACACACTCCTGTCTTCACCTTCCCCCCTCAGAGCCTCACTCCTTTGCAGACCTGACTCTGCTTTCTCTCTCCGACACAATCTGTTTCCTGCTCCCTGGTGTTTGGGGGGCACAGGAAGAGGCCTCCACTGACCACTCCAGGCCCCTGGGGACCCACCCTGTTCCGGTGCGCCTACTCAGGTTTCCCAGGTCCATCATTCCAAGCCAAGAAATGAGATGCTAACTATGAACACGGCCTGCACCTTGGAAGTTCAACGTGAACAGGCTTCCTCGAGAGTTTTCCGTGTCTGGTCTGCCTTTTTCCTGGGCCATGATCTGTCCCTCTGTGCCCCCTCATACTCTGCTCTGGCTCCTGGAAATAGTAGTGCTGTGTGGTCTTCATGTAAAGGTCATCCCAATGGACTCGGGCTGCGGGGGCTTGTTGGGGAGGCCTGACTTGACATCTGGTTTCCAGGAGTGCCAGCAGACTCAGGACACCATCTAAGCGTGGCCCGGCCTCTGATTGATTCAGTTTGAAAACAGTCACAAGAAATTTGCGGACCAGATGTCAGCTGGAATCCTGGTGACTTTTGAGCTGTGATTGACACTGGCTTCAGGGCACAGTGAACAAAGGCAGGGATGCAGGAGTCCGTGTGCCCAGATTCCACATCTGGGTGTGACTCCCTGTGTATCCTGGGCAGGTGCCTGAGCTGCTCTGCTCCTTCATCTGTAAAATAGGCATTATAATGCTCTTTTTAACGTTGGGGTGATGCTTCGAGGAGCTGTTGCAAGTAAAGCATGAAGAACAGGGCCAGACATCCAGTGTCCCCATTAGCTCTGCCCCCTGTCTGCTGGCAGCCATGGCCCTGAAGTTCTGCCGAAGCTCAGAGGCCCGTCCAGGGACTGTCTTGCTGCCTCGAGCTCTCTGGCTATTTTCTACACAGCCACCCCACGCTCAGTGCCACCCACTTTTCTTTCTTTCTTTCCTGTTTTCTTTGGCTGCTCCGTCTGGCATGCAGGGTCCGTGACCAAGGATTGACCTTGTGCCTCTGCATTGGAAATGCAGAGTCCACAGCTAGACCGCCATGGAAGTTCTCAGCTCGGCTTTGCTTGCTCTCCCAAATACCTCTGATCTCTAAGGTTGGGTAGGTAGACAGCTTTCTGAAGTTGTAGGGCAAGGAAGAGGGATTTGTAATATAGTGCTGCACAACTTAGATCAAAATATAATACATCCAGTTCTTAAAAGTTCTTTGAACTCTGCAGTCCCTAGCCTCCAGCCCTCTCCCCGTCTCTCTTTTCTGATTGCCTTTTCCCTTACCTTTATCCCTCTGTCTGCTTATGACAAACTCCTTGAGGCTTTACCTCTGCCCTGAATATTCCCAGTAAGGTTTTTTTTTTTTTTTCTCCTTGAACAAAGATAGCTCTTTTGCCCTTAAAGGAACTCAAGTTGCAGCTATTTAACTAAAAAAATATTCTGCTGTTTATATGTTGATCATAATAACTGATGGTGACAAGCAGAGATTTTTTTAATGGGCACTAATAAGAAAATAGTAACTAACAACCATCATTAGCATGCATTTTACAGTTTACAGAATAAGTTCAAATTTCTTATTGTCTCATTTGGATGAAGTTTCTTTTCTGTTTATGCCTGAAGGGTTTCTAAATACAGGCTTCATAGCAGAGGAGGGGATCACAGAATTACCCGTGAAGACATATGCATGCATGTGCACATCTCCCTGTTTTGTGTGGACTCTGTGATGCTCCCATAAAGCTCCATAACGGACAAGGCCCCAGATCAATTAACAGACAAAGTCATTGACGCAGTGTCTGTTGATCCCAAGTCCTGGGCTGGAAACTCCTGACACCATGGGCCACCGTGAGGAGCTATTACAACCTTGTTCTCCTAGTGGATACACGTATTGAGTTTCTGAAAATTCAGAGAACGGATGGGCTCATCTTCTTCTGGGATTATTGGGTCATTTCTCAGCATGTCTGCAGCCTGAAACAAGAGCGAGGCCCTGATGAATCATACTCAACATCCACAGCTCAAGTGGAGAAATCTGAAATTTGAGCGGAAATTTAAGTACTTCCGAGCACACACCCTTTCATCTTCAAGGACTAATTCACAGTGTGTATTTTATACATCTCTGTAGGGTCAGGTTGCCATTCCTGGACACTTGTTTCTTAACAATTGGTGGGTGGAGTGACACTTATAAGTGTATTCATTCAGTGGGAGAGCTTGCTTTGACATGTATTTCATTGGCAGAATCCATAAATACTTTCTGCACATGTGTTTGTGTATCCGTGTGATGCCTCATTTTGGAAAGCAACAATAATAACTGTGTCATTAAGCCACAGAGAGGCTAATGTTTCAGCTGGCCTCGTGGAGAAGACAAATAGAGATCATCTTGTCAAGTTATGAGATGGATTATGCTCTGGCATGAGCTGCCTGCTTGTTTCTGAGTTTTGCAGTTCCAGGACTTGAATTTAACCTGTGACTTAAGGTATCTCATGACCTCAGGCAACTTACAAGCTTCTCTCTGTCCCTACCCCTGGGTCCCTGCCATGGATGGGGTGGAAAGTTGCTAGAAGCCTATAGCATGGATCAGTCATTGCCCAGGCCTTTTCAGAGCGTGCCTGAATAGTTGCAGAAATGGAGCACAATGACTTGTCTGGAGTGTCCTTAAGGCTGTTTGCCACTATCAGCGCTTTTAACATACATTTAATGTTGTAGCTGGCTGATCAGTTTTCAGTCTCCCTCACTGGATCAAAAGCTCCAGGCAGAGACTGTATCCTATTTATCTCCATATGTGACATCGCTCAGTCGTGTCCGACTCTTTGCGACCCCACGGATAGTAGCCTACCATGCTCCTCCATCCATGGGATTTTCCAGGCAAGAGTACTGGAAAATCCTTATCCAGAGGATCTTCCCTACCCAGGGATTGAAGCCGGGTCTTCCGCATTGTAGGCAGACACTTTACCGTCTGAGCTACCAGGGAAGTCAAGCATCTAAAAAGCAGACATCACTTTGCTGACAAAGGTCCATATAGCCAAAGCTTTGGTTTTTCCACTAATCATATGTGCATGTGAGGGTTGGACAATAAAGAAGGCTGAGCACCGAAGAATTGATGCTTTCAAATTGTGGAGCTGGATAAGACTCTTGAGAGTCCCTTGGATTGCAAGGAAATCAAACCAGTTTCAATCCTAAAGGAAATCAACCCTGAATGTTCATTGGAAGGACTGATACTGAAGCTCCAATAGTTTGGCCACCTGATGCAAAGAGCCAACTCATTGGAAAAGACCCTGATGCTGGGAAAAATTGAGGGCAGGAGGAGAAGGGTGTGACAGAGGATGAGATGGTTGGATGGCATCACTCACTCAAGGGACATGAGTCTGAGCAAACTCCAGGAGATAGTGAAAGACAGGAGAGCCTGGTATACTGCAGTCCTTGGGGTTGCAAAGAGTTGGACACGACTGAGTGACTGAATAACAACAAGAATCCAGCATCTAACGTAACTACCCTATTATAGTAATGGATTAACGGGTTTGTTGATTGAATAAATGAATGGCCCTGTGCCAAGGGGACAGTGAAATTAGTTTTCTCTGAATTGAATGATTCGGCTATGACAACACTCACCTCTCCTAATTTCCTTTGGATCACTTTATGTCTCTTGTGCCAACTAGAAATTGTCAGTCGCCAGATGGTTCTACAAGGATTGAGTCTCTCTCTTGTCACTGCAGCCGTGAGCACACCCTGAAAAGAGTTCAGGGCGGAAGTGCTAAAGGAGGCACTCTGTGCTCTGGAGAAACTTGCAGGACAGGACTTCAGGTAGTTAGATATTTCCAGGAGAAAGTTTTATGAGCCCAATTTCTTGCGTCTTCCATCCAGAAAAGCACTAAGGGCATTACTGGAGGCATCTGCTCCTTGTGATTAATAGCAACGTCCTTGTGACTAGCAGCAATTTTCTGCTAAAGTGTGTGCTTGGTTGTATGTATCCCCCTTCATTAAATTCATATGTATATGTATATACTGGCCTCCCTGCCGCCTCTTCAGAGCAGTGCCCCAGAGCTCTCTGAGAGGCTGTCTCCTGGGCTACAGTCCTCATTAGGCCCCAAATAAAACTTGGCTCACAACTCTCACGTTATACATGTTTTTTTCAGTTGACAGCTGCATATAGGTAATGAATATTGATTGAGAACACTTACACTTTACTTATTCACTCTCTCCCTCAACAGACATGATAATGAATAATTCTGTCATAAAATCAAACACAAGATCAAACCTAGGGTGACATCCTGAGTGAAGTAAGTCAGACAGAGAAAGAGAAATATCATGCAATATTGCTTATAGGCAGAATCTTTAAAAAAAGGATACAAATGAACTTATTTATGGAACAGAAACAGACTCACAGACTTGGAGAAATGAACTTACGGTTGTGGGTGTTGTGGGGGGAGAGTTAGGGAGTTGGGGATGGACATGTACACACTGCTCTATTTAAAATTAGGACCTACTGTAAGGCACAGGGAACTCTGTTAATATTCTGTAACAACTTGATTGGGAAAAGAAATTGAGAATGAATAGATACTGTGCATCGATGTGTCTAACTGCATCACTTTGTTGTACACCTGAAACTCACGCAACATTGTTAATCAACAACATTGTTGTTTTTGTTCAGTCGCTAAGCTGTGTCCGACCCCATGGACTGCTGGCCTGCCAGGCTTCTCTGCTCTCCACTGTCTCCCAAAGTTTTCTCAAACTCATGTTGAGTCAGTGACATGATCAACTAATAACCTTCAATTAATAGCTAATCAACTATACTCCAATATAATATAAGAAGTTTAAAAAAAAGTCAAAGGGAGGCATGAGGGATTGGGACCTTGGGAGAAGAGATGCCTTAGCTCATCCCGAGGCCAGGCCTGAATTTATGAACAGCCAGCTCCCAGGGGCAGTTTGAAATGTGTCAGGAGGAGAGAGAACGAGCAGCCCTTAATGGGTGGGGCTTAGGGATGCCAAACATCCTCTAACATTTGGGTTGGTCCCTGTAAGGAAGAGTCTTTGTCCCAGTGCCATGCATGCCATGACAGGGAGTCATCTTTTATATTATGTTTAATTTAAGGATATGATGTTTTTTTCTTCCTCCACACTTTTCTTCCTTTTTCTTCTTTTTTAAACAAATATTTATTTTTATTTGGCTGTGCCAGGTCTTAGCTATAACATGCAGGGATCTAGTTCTCTGACCAGGGGTTGAACCTGGGCTCCCTGCATTGCAAGAGCGGAGATGTAGCCCCTGGACCACCAAAGAACTCCCTCCTCCTCCTTTTTTTTTCTTTAATTTTCTTTTCTTTCTTCCCACCTCCCCTTCCTTCTTCCAAAACTTATGAAACATCTACTACAAGAAATCTGTATGGAAGGCTATGAAGATGAATCAGCCAGGAACTTGGCCTCAGGGAGCAGAAGCATGCAAGAAGAGAGATGACAGGTGCTTAGAAACAAGAGGATTGGGCAGAAAATAGTAAGCGGAAGGTGAATAAAAGTCAAGTGTTAGAGGAGATCAGGCGGAGAGACGTGTTTGGTGTTTTCAACGAAATGCATCTTATGAATCAATACCGGATCGTGTTTACAGAGCTTAACAGTTTACAAAGGTCTCTCCTACGAAATTTCTGGTCTGTGTTCATTCTCACAATAACCTATGAAGGTACTTTGTCCTCAGATTTATTCCTCACTGGTTCTCTGCTCTTCTCTGTATCCCCAGGGCCCTGACCCTGCAGGCCAGGTGTGTGCACAGTCACTGGGTCATGTCCGACTCTTTGCGCACCTACAGGGTATATCCCGCCGGGCTCCTCTGTCCATGACGTTCTCCAGGCAAGATTACTGGATTGGGTTGCCCTGCCCTCCTCCAGGGGATCTTCCCCATCCAGGGATCAAACCTGCATTTCTTAGGTCTCCTGCATCATCAGGTGGCTTCTTTACCACTGGTGCCACCTGGGAAGCCCTCTTGCAGGCCATGCCCCCCTTCCTTATCAGCTGGTTTCTTGCAGGGTTCAGTTAATGGGAGCACTGGTGGGAGGTGGGAGCTGCTCTGTTAAGCTGTGAGGGGCTGTGTCTTCTGGGCCCCACCTCCCATCAGACAGGCCTCAGTGCCTGGACTCCAGAGTCCTGCCTCCTTCTGCTTTCTGCTTCCTGTGTTGCAAATCTCTGGTTACCCTAACCATCTTTTCCTGGGTCTCAGAGCCTCCATCATCTGACTAAGCAACTCCTTGCATTCAATTCCCTTGGATGTAAATATTTGAAGGGGATTATGTTTTCCTAATTAGATTATTATTCTTAATAATCTATTATTCTTAATGCATTATTCTTAGCATTTAGAGATAAGGAGAGAGAAGAATTAAAGGACTTTCCCAAGGTCAAACAGGCATACGAGGAAGAGCCCAGGTCTGTCTCCTGACTCCAAATACAGGCCTTTATCCACTGCTTCCTGCTGCCTCCCATTGAGCTAATAGCGATGCAAAAGATTTTTCCAAGATCGTATGAAAGACATATCAGTTTTTTTTTTCTTCCTCTTTTAAAGTTTCATGATGTAGCTTTTGTTTTGATTTGTTCTTGGAAAAAGTTAATATATTAGCTAGATTGGGAGAATGCCTCACAAGTATATTAGTCTGACATTTGGCTAAGTTGCTCGTGAGAGCCTCTTGGAGTAATGTGTGTTGGTAGTCACATGGATTAGCAAATGACTGATGCAAGATAAAGTCCTCATAGTATTTTGTGCCATAATTTTGTTGTTTAATTGCTAAGTCGTGTCCGACTCTTTAAGAGCCCATGGACTGTAGCCTGCCAAGCTCCTCTGTCCATGGGATTTCCCAGGCAAGAATACTGGAGTGGGTTGCCGTGCCCTCATTCAGGGCGTCTTCCTGACCCCAGGATTGAACCCACATCTCCTGCAGCTCCTGAACCACTGGGGAAGCCCCTTATGCCGTACTATCTCAGAGTATTGCTATGATTGTCATGATTATCTCACCTTGGGAGAAGATGAAAAGTAAAGATACTGAAAATGCTTTGGGTTTAGAAACATTCTGATAAATATATGAATCAGAGATACATTTGTAGGTTACCACACCCCTGGCAAGGATAGTTTAATTCTTCAGTGTTACTGAACTAAATACTAAATGTTTGTAATCATTAGATCAATTAATGCAACAATAATAAATTCCTGTTCTCTGAAAAAGCTGTTTTTAAAAAATAAGTTCCCTGATTTATCTTTGACTGCACTGGGCCTTTGTTGCTGCAAGAACTTTCCTAGTTGCGGTGCACGGCTTCTCACCGCGGTGCCTTCTCTTGCTGCAGAGCAAGGTCTGTAGAGTGCTGGCTCAGTAGTTGTGGTCCACGGGCTTAGTTGCTCTGCAGCACGTGGGATCTTCCTGTACCAGGATCGAATCTGTGTCCCCTCCATTGGCAGATGGAATCTTAACTGCTGGACCACCATGGAAGTCCTCTGAAAACGCTTTTGAGGGAGGGTCTGAATCTGAAGCAAGGGACTTGGTGGGTATAGGCCAGTGGGGTGCTGGTGTGGAAAGGATGGGCAGGAATGGGGGCTTTGTATGAAGGCTCAGTTTGGGGGCTGCTTGCCCAGAAGACTCATTTGGGGTGGCAACTCTTTGTTCGGATAATACTATGACTTGACTCCTATTATTTCTTGTATAGAACAAGTAACTGAAAATAAGAGTCTAGAGGTTGGTAAGTCATGGTTTATCATGGACCATGGACTACATCCATTGCCAAGCAAATCTATCTTGCCTTGAAAGCAGAGAAGGAGAAATAGGATAAAAAGCATTTGGTGGTGCTATTTACTTCTTTGCATGTGAAACCCAATAAATAGCCTCTCTCTCTTTCTCTTTCTCTGTGTGTGTGTCATTGAATGCTATGTTCTCAACATCCTTGAAGGATTGGGTTTGGATGAGTGATTCTCCAATTGGGTTTGGACTAGTGATTCTCAATAAATCCCAGTGATTCTCAATTGTGGATTCTAGTGGACCATTGGAAAGTTGTGGGTCATTTTTGTTAGACACAAAATGGGGTGGTTTGGTGTATGTTACGGTAGCAAGGCCAGCTCCACACAACAAAGAATTATACTAGAATTATTGCATCCACCCCAAGGTATAACACTATGAGGTTCTCTGCTGTGCTTGTCCCATTTAAACTATAGAGCTGAGAGTTGAGACTATACTGTTGCTGGGGTTGGGACCGGGGTCTCCCCTGGAAAAGAAAGGCTTCCAGATATGAGCTTTTTGTAAAGGAGGTGATTTATCAGGAAAAATTCTCATAGTTCTCTGGGGCAAGACATCTAAGAGCGCTTCTGCTTGGAGCAGAAGTAGGACCGCCTGCAAGAGAGAGTTATCATGGATCATATTAGATCCCTGTGGCTTAGAGGATCCATCAGATCCATGTGTGGCTTAGAGCTGGTGACCATTCTCAGCAGAGAGAACTGCTGAGTTGGTGGAATTATCACCAGGTTTCTTTGGGCTGTGGAAGGAGCAAGCTGGCCTGTTTCATCTAGCCCCACTGGTGAGCAGCATCTTTTCCACATTGTTAGGTTGGTGGGAAGTGCAAGTCCTCCTAGGGAGGGTGCATTCAAATGGCTGCAGCAGCCTCTGATGTCTTGGGGGTGATGGTAATGATGCAAAGGAAAGAGCACTCAAGGAAATGCCAAAGGGGAAAAGAATAAGACTGCATGGTCCACTCACCCCTTCCCCTTGGGGGAACTTACCGTTACCAACTTTGGAAGATCATGGTTTTATTCTATTGAGAGAGTTATGGGTAGATGCTCGTTTGTTCTCCCTGGGCACTTTAGAAGACGACACTTCCCAGAAGTTAGTGTGAGGCTGAGGTGACCCACGGAATGGGGGTGGAAGTGATCCATGCCACTGCTGGACCTGCTCCTAGAATCTCCTCTGAGGTGCTTAGCTTATTCTCTCTGTTCCCTGTCCAAGGGCACTGTGGAGGCATTCCATGGGAGCAGTCCAGTTCTGTGGGTATTGCATAGAGGCAATCTGCCCAGGAGAGTCATTCACCCTACTCTGGACTGAGACATGAATAGTAATTAAATTTATGTTGTATCGAGCCACTGAGATTTGAGGTTAATTTGCTACAGCATCATAGCCTAGTTTTTGTATAAAAACATTGAAAGAGCACTAATCAATGAACTGTTGCTGATTACCTAGAGAAAGGGGTAAGGAACTCAGCAAGGTGATAGAACCCAGGAGAACTCTGCCTCGGCTTGCAGTCTCAGGGTTTTAGGTGGTGGGGTTGGCCTTCTGGGTTGTCTCTGACTGAGCATCTTGCTTATTGCACGTGTTAGTCTGAGTCAAGGCCTTTCCTGGTGGCCCATCATCTCTCAGTTGAAATGGATTTCAGCTTGAGGATTTCTGGGAGGTTGGCAGGACATGTTAGCAGATACCATGGCTGGTGTCTCCTCCCTCCTTTTGGCCCCTACTGAATTCTTCCAGTTGGCTGCAGCTGGTCAGTTCTGTGTTCCTTATCAGGACCTCCTTCTGTGAGATAACTCATGCAAGTGGGTGATTATCGTGTCTGGAAAGGGCAGGTGGTTTTGGTCAATGGTTCCCTAACAACTCCCCTCTGAGAGACTTCATACTGAAGACACTTCTGGGGAGTTGGGAGAGGTCTCTTCTGTAACTACTTCTTGCTAGGAGTCAGCATCATCTTGCCCAGTAGAAGTCTCTACCTGATCTAAGGAGGGTACTTCATGTCTGAAACTCGCTTCTACCCTCGTAGTAATGACAATTTAGTCTGAAACTGTAGGAGCCTATTGGAGATAAATCCTGTGAACAGTTGAAACAGACAACAATTATTTGAATCTGCCCTTTGGAACTCAAGACAGTTCAAGGAGGCGGAATGAAGCTTTTTTCCCCACAAACAAGAAATGGGACATATAGAATTTGTACCTGGAGCCCTACAGCCTTCTGCCCAGTTTCATATTTACCCCATGAAACTAACCAAGCAGGAACCCGTGGCGCCTTCTTGTTGGAGCAGGCCTTTCCCCAGTTCCTCTCTGAAGTACCTAGATAACAGTATTTCATGCACATTTCCTGAGTTGCTTTGTAGATCTGAAAACCCCTCACCAAAGAGAAGATATGAACTCTTTGATGACCGTAAGCCCACAGCCCCAGGCCTCCTGGAGCCTAAGGACTGATAATGTTAACCCCTGTGACACAGCCCTGTCACCTTACCATCAGCCAGAGAACTGTGCAGGAGTTAATCACATGCTCTGTGACACTCCCCCTCCCCCCACCCTATCACTTAATCATGCCTGTCTGGGTATAGAAACTCTGTAACCCCTTTGTTCCGGCTCAGAGCTTGGAGTGTTAACTCCTCTGGGCCCACTGGTGTAATAAACCTGAGTTCTCCAACTCCAAAAAAAACCACAAAAACCTTTAGGGGGGCTTAGGGTTTTTAGGGCGTGAGCCACCCGTCTCCTTGCATGGCCTTGAAATAAACCTTTCTCTGCTCCAAACTCTAACAGTACCGTTTATTTGGCCTCGCTGTGTGTGGGGCATACAAACCTGCACTAACAAAACTTATAACCTTATAAATATGATTTTAAATTTTAGTAGCTTGTAATTGTACTTTGAGGGCTTCCCCTGATGGCTCAGCGGTTAAGAATCTGCCTGCTAATGCAGGAGACACAGGTTTTATCCCCAGGCTGGGAAGATCCCCTGGAGAAGGAAATGGGAACTGACTCTAGTATTCTTGCCTGGGAAATCCCATGGACAGAGGAGCCTGGTGGGCTATACAGTCCATAGGATGGCAAAGAGTCAGACACAACTCAGCAACTGAACAACAACAAACAACAAATTGTACTTTGAACTTTCTACATATACACTCTTGCTTTCTGCAGGAAAAAAAAAGAAGAAGAAAGAGGAAAAGATTGTTTTATCTCTTCCTCTCTAGCTCTTATATATATTTATTTTTCTGGCTTCATTGTGCTGGCTAGAACTTTTATTAAAATATATGAATGTAAGTGGTAATAGCAAGCATATCTGATTCACTTCAGATCTCAGAGCAAAGTCTTTCAACAATTTACCATTAACTGTGATGATTGCTGCAGGTTTGGATAGATAGTCTTTAATAGATAAAAAATATTCCCTTCCATTCTTTGTTAACAAAGAGGTCTATTTTTTATGAAAGGATGTTGAATTTCTGCATCTGTTGAGATGATCCTATTTTGTCTTTTATTCTGTTGATGTCGTAAAATACACTGATTTTTGTTGTTATTCTCCCCTCCAGCTCTGTCATTTATTTGCATAACTCCTTGGGAGAAGCAGTAATGAGATCTGTTACATCTTCAAAACAGAGAAGGGCATACTATACTTTAAGCCTACTTGTTCAAAGAATTAAAGAGTTACAATATATTCCACGTGGAAGAAATGATGCCCTCCTAATTTTGAAGCTGATAGTTAAACTGCCAGCCTTTTATAATTAGAATCCATATTAGAGGTTGCAAACTGGTGACCGGTGTGGGTAAACGTGGCCTGCAAGTGGGTTTTGTCTAGCCCACAGGGGTTTTAAACAACCGCTCAACCCCAGTTTGTTGCTGGAGACACAAAGATTTTACCTCTGTGATTTCAGCTTTCTCTCTTTAAAAAAAAAAATTATTTAAGGCTGCGCTGGGTCTTCATTACTCTTCCCGGGCTTTCCCAAGCTGTGGCGAGCGGGGGCGACTCTCGGGGTGCGGCACATAGCTTCTCATTGCGGTGGCTCCTCTTGTTGCAGAGTGAGGGCTTTAGGGTGCGCAGGCTTCAGGAGTTGTGGTGCATGCATGGGCTTTGTTGCCCCATGGCGTGTGGGATTTTCTCGGACCAGGGATCCACCCTGTGTCTTCTGCACTGGTAGGCGGATTGTAAACCATTGTGCCGTCAGGGAAGTCTTCAGCTTTCTCTTTACAAACCAGCAAAAAAACCGACATTAATGAACCCGTGCAGTAATCAGCTGAAGAGAGCAGGCCCCCTATTAAAAAGGCAAAGCATCTGGTCTGTAATTTGCCCCTGGTATGTCCATTCATACCACATTTCTGCTTCTAATTTTGTTGCATATTTTGTTATCTTGGCAGACTATCTGCCCTTTCACAAAAATGTTGTTTAGCAAGTAAACAAATATAAAAATGTTAAAATGTACACTTCTGGAAAATGCTGGAATCAAACAGATTAAGCCAAAATAGAAAATGTAGATTAAGGGGCGAGTAGTGAAACCGAGCACGGCCCTGTGGGGCTCCCTCTCGCCGGAGCTTTTCCGTCTCCATTTCTTGTGGGCGAGACTCCAGCCTCCAAAGGGCGGGTTCAAGGGAGGAGCAGCCAAGGGACCATCTGCTGCTACTGCTAAGTCATTTCAGGCGTGTCCGACTCTTCACGACCCCATGGACTGCAGCCTACCAGGCTCCTCCGTCCGTGGGATTTTCCAGGCAAGAGTACTGGAGTGGGGTGCCGTTGCCTTCTCCAAGAGACCACCTGAGGCAAGATTAAAGGGGCCAGAGAAGCTCCTCAAGATTGTGAAACTCCCCACCTGAGAGGGCTCCCCAGGTGGCCCTGTTGGTAAAGAACCCGCCTGCCAGTGCAGGAGAGACACAGGATGAAGGTTCAGTCCCTGGGTCGGGAAGATCCCCTGGAGGAGAGCGTGGCAACCCACTCCAGTATTCTTGCCTGGAGAATCCCATGGACAGAGGAGCCTGGCGGGCTACAGTCCACGGGGTCCCAAAGAGTCGGACACGACTGAGGTGACTTAGCATGCACACACCACCTAAGAGGAGATTAAGGGAGTGCAAGCCCTGCTCACACCCAAATCTTGTCAGAGACCCACTTTTAAAAAATGCATTTATTTTTTAATTGAAGGATAATTGCTTTACAGAATTCTGTTGTTTTCTGTCAAACATCAGTGTGAATCAGCCATAGGTGTACATACATCCTCTCTCTCCTGAACCTCCCTCCCATCTCCCTCCCCATCCCACCTGTCTAGGTTGATACAGAGCCCCTGTTTGAGTTCCCCGAGCCATACAGCAAATTCCCATTGGCTATCTAGTTTACATATGGTAATGTAAGTTTCCATGCTACTCAGAGACCCCACTTGTGAACAACTGTTACACATCTCATCAAGTCCTCTGGGGTTGGGACGCATAGTGTCCAAGGGCAAAGCCAGGTGTGTCTCCCTTTGCCTGTCAAAGCAGTAAGTCTGTCCTTTTCTACGTCACTTAAGAATCTGTCTCCTGAATTTGATGTTACAACCGTGTACAGAGAGGCTGAGTTTTTGGTAAGTGGAAGTTTGGAACTTGGACTTTAAGATTTCAAGGCAAGTCAAACCATATATACAGCTTAGAAAATGTTGTATGGTAAAACATAAAGTGAACCCAAGGGAGCCCTATACCAAGGTCACAGGACGAAAATTTCTGGAATTAAGCAAGCCCCATAGCAACTGTTGCCATCAACCTCCTGATCTAAACTGGCCAGTTCCCTGACCCCATAATACTGACCCTATTAGCCAGCCAGAGCATCCTAAACAATCACCTAATGCCCCTCTTCCAGCTGGAATTTCCTCTGTCTAGAGGCTACAAAAGTTGGCCACTAGCCTCCGAAAGGGGTCGGCTCTCCCTTGAGCCGGCCCGCTGTTCCAACAGCGTCTCCCACTCTAATGAACTATCCTCCTCTCATTCTGCCTAAAATATCTGGAAATTGTTTTCCAATCCATGCACAGACCACGACAGACCCTAAAGTTGAGAAAATTTGTAAAGCCCTTTGTCAGCAATTTTTCAGACTACAAAGATGGCTTTTTTTTATCTTGTTAAACTGTAAAGATTTCACTGACATAAATTTAAACTATTTCATGGAATGACCACTTCCCAGATAATTAAAACAACTTACATATTAAAGAATATATTCCATAGAACATATTCTATAATTTGAAATCAGACCCAAGAATATTATAAACAATAAACTGCCCTTAAGTATTGGGTTGGCCAAAAAGCTCGTTTGGATTTTTCAATAAGATGTTACAGAAAAACCCAAAAGAACTTTTTGGCCACCCCAGTATATGGCCTATGATTTATTTGGTATGACTAATTTTACTGCACTTCAATTTCAGGCACAAAACAGTTTAGTTTTTTATTTTTTATTTTAACTGGAGTAGGTGGGAGAAAAAGCCGGGTGAGTGTTTAGAAACAAAACAACTTTTCATTTACGTTACAAATCACAAGCTGAAGATATTCTCCAATTCTGAAAACAAGACTCAGAAGCAGAATGATAACTGGTTGGTAAGTAACAGTAATCCAAAAATTGCAATCCAAAAGCATTTTTAAAAAAGGAGTTCTTTTGTAGATACTTCAGAATCCCAAGTTCTTCTTTACATTACAGGAAAAAATGCAAATAAATCTATATTTGAGGCAATATGACAATCCACATCTTTCTTGGGATAGACCATACCAGCCCCCTCAGTACAGCAGGATGTTTTTCTATCTTGTCTGCCCATTCCATGAGGTCCTTCAAAACATCCTGAACTGTCAAAGAACCGAACTCTTGGGTTGTTCTTAACAATTTTGGGATATTTCATGGATTTCTGGGAGTCACTGCCCAATCACATAAATGGAGAGGGAGAGGCCATTTTCCACGTGTGCTGGGAAATTTCATGCGAATCCCTTCCTGGATTCATTCTAGGGGTTTCCAGCTTTTCTGCATCTTTTGAATCCAAGGGCTTCCTGGGTGGCGCCTAGTGGTAAAGAACCTGCCTGCCAAAGCAGGAGACACCGGAGACACCGGTTTGATCCCTGGGTTGGGAAGATCCCTCTGGAAGAAGGAAATGGCAACCCACTTCAGTGTTCTTGCCAGGATAATCCTGTGGACAGAGGAGCCTGGTGGGTTATCGTCCCTGGGGTTGCAGAGTCGGACACGACTGAAGCAACACGCATGCACCACTTGATTCCAAATGCTTTAAAGGGATGTGCAGAGCAAGAGGAAAAAAAAAGTTTGAGATGTGACGTTCAGACACAGGTGCGCTGCCCCTCTGTGCTCAGCAACTGCGGGGCGCGGTACCTTCCAGTCGTTTCTGAGCCACAGAAAGCTTGGTTGGTAGTTCTGCAGATTAATCACAGCTGACCCTGCTGCTCCACTGCTGAGTTCTGCCCAAATGCCTGCAAAGGCATCCCAGAGCAGCAGGCCGCCACTGTGAGAGTGCCCAGAGAGCAGTGATTCTCAGCATGTCAGCGTCTGCAGGCAGCCCAGCACCCGGGTCGTGGTTACAACCCCAGATACCGCGTGTCCCACCATCCCACACAGGTGGTCACGGCCTCCCTTGGAGGCGGTTGGGGGAAGACGCATGGATGGGGAGACCCGCCGTTCTCGTGGAAGGCTGGGATATGGGCCTGGAAGCAAAGGCCCTGGCCAACACAAAAGGGCGGTGGGCAAACAGGATGCATCATTAACCAGGTAGCAGGTGAACACTTTATCCGAGCCCTTGGCTGAAGGGCCTGGGCCTACGGCATGCACTCCAGGCATGGGGCGAGGCGACCACAGATGAGGCCTTGCAGTGCAACCCTCGTCAGCCAGGTTGCTTGTGTCCGAAGAAGCGGCAGTCCCTTTAACCAGGGTGGTCCTGGGCGGAAGTTGCCGGGCACTGCGGGCAGCTGCGTCCATCGCAGCTCAGGACGCAGGGGCGGTCCCGGACCCAGCCGTCCGCGCACGCTCGGCGCAGGCGCACTAGCAGCTGGCTTCCTGTAGAATCTCGATTTGGAGACTTCGGGGCACTCGAAACGCAGGAGGTGGGTTTTCTTATCTTGCTGTGGCTCCAGCTCGCGCTCCGCCTGGCCCCTGGGGCTGGAGCTGCAGCTCCTGCTCAGCCCGGAGAGCCTCCACCAGCCTCTGCTTAGGAAATGCAGCCCGTCCTGGTACTTCAGTCTGCAAGGTGAGGACCTCCCTCTCGGCAGCCATGGCAGCCCGTTCTGGAAGTTGTCAATGAAATTGCTTTTTCAATGTTTAAACACACTTGTGGTTTTTTTCTTCCTTAGACCTAAATCGGCCATGGTGTGTTTTCTTTCCTGTATTTTGTTGAATTTGGTTTGCTAAAATTTTGCCCCAAGTTTTTGCATGTAACGTGAGAGATGGACCTCTGATTTTCTTTTGTTGGTATATCCTTGGTGAGCGTTAGTGTCAGTCTTCTGCCTTCCTCATTGAATGGGCTGGGAAGTAGTCCTTCTTTTAAAAGTCTGCAAAGTTTATCAGGCTGAGGTTAATTTATTCCTTAAAATATGTCCACCGAGAAAAAGCGCACAGTGTGAGAGTTGTGAGTGAAGTTTTATTTGAGAAAATGAGGATTGCAGCCTGGGAGACAGCCTCTGAAGATAGTTCTGAGTACCTGCGCAGAAGAGGTAAGGGGAAGGTCAGTATGTTTGAGGTTTTAGGGGATAAGTGCAAACAAGAACACATTTTGGCAGAAGGTTGCCGCTGGTCCCAAGAATGATTTTAGTGCTTTTCTAGGTATGAGATGATGTGAGAAACTGGACTCATAAAATAAGTTTACCATAAAAATGCAACTTTTCCATATGGGATATTGTTTCAAGTTTTTAATCTTTTTTATCACAAACCTACACAAAATACTTCTCTCAGAAGTCGTATTCAGTAGACTTCTTATATCTCATTTGTCAGAACTGTGTTGACTCAGATACAGGAGTATTTGGAGAGTTGATCGTTTTCACCTGGGCCCACTGCTGCCACACACAAGACCTGGCTTCTGTTAGATCACAGAAAAAATCAGGTAAGTGGATCTTAGTTCTTTAGCTTTTGTATAATTTTTCTTTTAAGATTTCTCATTTAAGTGATATCATATGATATTTGTCTTTCTCTGACTTATTTAACTTACTGTGATAAATCTCTAGGTCATCCATGTTGCTGCACAAGATATTATTTCATTTTTTAAAATGTTTGAGTAGTATTCCATAATAATATTCCATTCCATAGTACTCATTCCATGTGTACCACGTCGTCTTTATCCGTTTCTCTGTGGATGGATATTTACGTTGCTTTCATGTCTTGGCTTCTGTAATCAGTGAACACTGGCATGCACGTATACTTTCAAACCATGGTCTTCTCTGGATACATGCCCAGGAGTGGCACTGCTGTGTCATATGGTAGCTCCACTTTTAGTTCTCCAAGGACCCTCCATACTGTTTTCCATATACCAATTTACATTCCCACCAGCAAAGTAGGAGGGGTCTTCCCTTTTCTCCATTCCCTCTCCAGCATTTGTTTGTAGATTTTTTTGATGATGGTCATTCTAACTGGTGTAAGGTGATATCTCATTATAGTTTTTGTTTTTTTCAGCTTTTTATTTTATATTGGGGTATATAGGTGATTAACAATGTTGATTGTTTAATTAGGTTCAGGTGATTAATTAGTTTCAGGTATACAGCTAAGTGATTTAGTTATACATATACCTTTATTTAGGGGCTTCCCAGGTGGCTCAGTCAGTAAAGGATTCACCTGCAATGCACAAGACCTGTGTTCGATCCCTGGGTTGGGAAGATCCCCTGAAGAAGGGAATGACTACCCACTCCAGTATTTTTGCCTGGAGAATTCCATGGATAGAGGAGCCTGGCGGGCTATAGTCCATGGGGTTGCACACTCAGACATGATTGAGCAACTAACACACTATACATGTATCTTGGGCTTCCCAGATAGCACTGGTGGTAAAGAACTTGCTTGACAATGCAGGTAGACATAAGAGACATGGGTTCAATCCCTGGGTTGGGAAGGGCCCATGGAGGAGGGCAGTCCACTCCAGTATTCTTGCCTGAAGAATCCCATGGACAGGACTCTGGGGTCCATGGGGTCACAGAGTTGGATGTGACTGAAGTGACTTAGCACTCTCGCATACATTTATCTATTGTTGTTCTAATTCTTTTCTCATTTAGGTTGTTATGTAATACTGAGCAGCGTTCCCTGTGCTATATAGTAGGTCCTAGTTCATTATCCATTTTAAATATAGCAGTGTGTACACGTGAAATCCAGACTCCCTAACTATCCCTCCCTCCCCTCTTCCTCCCTTCAAACCATAAGTTCATTCTTTTAAGTCTGCGGGTCTGTTTTTGTTTTATAAATAAGTTGATTTATATCAGTATTTTTAGATACCGCATATAAATGATAGCCTATGAACATCTGTGTTTCTCTGATTTATGTCTCACTAAGGATGACAATCTCGAGGTCCATCCATGTTGCTACAAATGGCATTATTTCATTCTTTTTAATGGCTGATTAATATTTTATTGTATATGTGTACCAAATCTTCTTAAGGCATTCCTCTGTTGATGGACATTTAGGTTGCTTCAATGTCTTGGCTACTATAAACTGCAGTGCAATGAACACTAGGGTGCATTTGTACTTTCGGACCATGTTTTTCTCTGGATGTATGCCCAGGAGTGGGATTGCAAGGCCATATGGTAGCTCTAGTTTTAGTTTTTTAAGGAACCTCCATACTGTTCTCCATAGTGGCTGTGCCAGTTTACATTCCCACCAACAGTGTAGGAGGGGTCCCTTTTCTCCACACCCACTCCAGCATTTATTGTCTGTAGATGGTTCGATGATGGCCATTCTGACTAGTGTGAGGTGATACCTCATTGTAGTTTTGATTTGCATTTTTCTAATAATTGGTGGTGTGGACCATCTTTTCATGTGCTGCTTAGCCATCTGTATGTCTTCTTCAGAGAAATGTCTGTTTAAACCTGTCCTCTGCCCATTTATTTATTTATTTATTTTTTTGTGTGTTGAGCTGCATGAGCTGTTACTAGATTTTGGAGATTAATCCCTGTCAGTCCCCCCATCGTTTGCAGATATTTTTGCCCATTCTGTGGGTTGTTTTTGTTTTGTTTATGGTTTCCATTGCTGTGCAAACACTTTTGAGTTCAGTTAGGTCCCATTTGTTTATTTTTGTTTTTTCATTACTCTAAGAGATGGATTGAAAAGATATGGCTGCAGTTTACGTCCAAGAATATTCTGCCTATGTTTTCTTCTAAGAGTTTTATAGTATCAAGTCTTACATTCAGATCTTTAATTCATTTTGAGTTTATTTTTGTGTGTGGTATTAAAGAATGTTCTAATTTCTTTCTTTTACTTGTAGCTGTCTAGTTTTTCCAGCACCGCTCATAGAGGAGACTGACTTTTCTTCATTGTATAATCTTACTTTCCCTGTGATAGATTAATTGGCCATAGGTGTACGGGTTTCTTCTGGGCTTCTATCATGTTCCGCTGATTTATATTTCTGTTTCTGTGCCAGTATCATGCTGTTTTGATGGCTGTAGCATTGTAGGACAGTTTGGAGTCAGGGAGCCTCATGCCTCCAGCTCCATTTTTTCTCTCTCAAGGTTGTTCTGGCTGTTTGGGGTCTTTTGTGTCTCCAAACATACTAAACAATTTTTTTCTAGTTCTGTGAAAAATGCCTTTGGTAATTTGGTAGGGATTGCATTGAATCTATAGATTGCCTTGGGGAGTATAGTCATTTTGACAATATTGATTCTTCCAATCCAAGAACACAGTGTATCTTTCCATCTGTTTGCGTGTCTTCAGTTTCTTTCATCAGAGTCTCATGGTTTTCAGAGTACAGGTCTTTTGCCTCCTTAGGTAGGTTTATCCCAAGGTATTTCATTCTTTTTAATGTGATGGTAAGTGGGATTGTTTCCCTGATTTCTCTTTCTCATCTTTTCTTGTTAGTGTATAGAAATGCAACAGATTTCTGTGCATTAGTTTTGTATTCTGACTTTACCAATTTACTGATGATATCTAGTAGTTTTCTAGTAGCATCTTTAGGATTTTCTATGTATAGTATTACATTCTCTGAAGATACTGACAGCTTTACTTATTTTCCAATTTGGATTCCTTTTATTTCGTTTTCTTCTCTGATTGCCATTACTAGGACTTCCAGAACTGTTTTGAATAGAAGTGGTGAGAGTGGACATCCTTGTCTTGCTCCTGAACTTAGAGGAAATGCATTTAGCTTTTCACTATCGAGTATGATGTTAGCTGTAGGATTGTCATATATGGGCAATATTATGTGGAGGAATGTTCTCTCTAAGCTCTCTTTCTGGAGAGTTTTTATTATAAGTGAGTGTTGAATTTTTTCAAAAACTTTTTCTGCATTTTTTGAGATGATCACAGAATTTTTATTCTTCAATTTGTTTATATGGTGTATCCAACACTGATTGGTTTATGGATATTGAATAATCTTTGCATCCCTGGGATAAATTCCATTTTATCATAGTATATGGTCCTTTTAATGTGTTGTTGAATTCTGTTTGCTAGTATTTTGTTGAGGATATTTGTGTATATGTTCATTAGTGATACTGGCATGATGTTGGTATCAAGGTAATGGTGGCCTTGTAGAATGAGTTCAGGAGTGTTTCTTCTTCTGCAGTTCTTTGGAATAGTTTCAGAAGGATAGGTGTTAACGATTCTCTGAATGTTTGGTAGAATTCGCCTGTGAAGCCATCTGCTTCTGGGCTTTTGTTTGTTGAGAGTTTTTAAATTACTGATTCAATTTCAGTAGTAGTAATTGGTCGGTTCATATTTTCAATTCCTTCATGGTTCAGCCATAGGCGATTGTACATTTCTAAGAATTTGTTCATTTCTTCTAGCTTGTGCATTTTATTGGTATTTAGTTACTCATAGTAGTCTCTTATCCTTTTTATTTCTTTGATGAAGGTTATAACTTCTCCTTTTTTATTTCTGACTTCATTGACTGGCACCCTCTCTCTCTCTCTCTCGATGAGTCTGGCTGAAGTTTTATTAATTACTTTTATGTTTTCAAAGAAACAACTTTTAGTTTAATGGACCTTTTCTATGCCGGACCTGCCGGCAAAATGAACAGGTCGAGGATGCAATCACCAGAGCACCTGAGAAATAAAAGACTCGGAAAGATAGGGTTGAGAGGGACGGAGTCAGCTTGTGACTGATTCCGACGACTTTATTGAGGGGTAACATACATATATATGCTAACAGGATTCACCAAATTTTAGATCAAAGACTTGCATACGTGCAGAACTGCAGACACTAGTTTTAGCTCAGGAGTTTTATCTTAACTCCAGCAGAGCATGGCACCAGCATCTTACAATCAGTTAAAGACTACCTAGACATATTCACAGGAGCCCGATAATCTTATCAGAGTCAGGAAAATGGGCAAATGGTGGCTGCAGCGATTTCCTTGAGGGAGGTGAGAAAGGCCAATTTGCACTTTAATAAATCAGGGGTGGCGGGACAGAGAGGGACCTCTTAGATCTCTCTCTGGGCCGAGAAGGGGCCTGAGCAGTCAGGCCGGCTCCCCGCATTTCTATTGCTTTTGTAGTCTCTCTTTATTCTATACTGATTCTTATGATTTCTTTCCTTCTGCTAACTTTGGGTTTTGGTTTTTCCTTCTTCTCTAGTTGCTTTAGATAATAAGGTTAGGCTTTTTATATGAGATTTTTGTTTCCTGAGGTAATATTTTTCTTCCATTTATTTTTATTAGTTGGAGGCTAATTACAATATTGTAGTGGTTTTTGCCATACATTGACATGAATCAGCGATGGATTTACATGTGTTCCCCATCCCGATCTCCCCTCCCACCTCCCTCTCCACCCGATCCCTCTGGGTCTTCCCAGTGCACCAGCCCGGAGCACTTGTCTCATGCATCCAACCTGGGCTGGTGATCTGTTTCACCCTAGATAATATACATGTTTCGATGCTGTTCTCTCTAAACATCCCACCCTCGCCTTCTCCCACAGAGTCCAGAAGTCTGTTCTGTACATCTGTGTCTCTTTTTCTGTTTTGCATATAGGGTTATCGTTACCATCTTTCTGAATTCCATATATATGCGTCCGTATACTGTATTGGTCTTTATCTTTCTGGCTTACTTCACTCTGTATAATGGGCTCCAGTTTCATCCATCTCATTAGAACTGATTCAAATGAATTCTTTTTAATGGCTGAGTAATATTCCATTGTGTATATATACCACAGCTTCCTTATCCATTCGTCTGCTGGTGGGCATCTAGGTTGCTTCCATGTCCTGGCTATTATAAACAGTGCTGCGATGAACATTGGGGTGCACGTGTCTCTTTCAGATCTGGTTTCCTCGGTGTGTATGCCCAGGAACGGGATTGCTGGGTCGTATGGCAGTTCTATTTCCAGTTTTTTAAGGAATCTCCACACTGTTCTCCATAGCGGCTATACTAATTTGCATTCCCACCAACAGTGTAAGAGGGTTCCCTTTTCTCCACACCCTCTCCAGCATTTATTGCTTGTAGACTTTTGGATAGCAGCCATCCTGACTGGCGTGTAATGGCACCTGAGGTAATATTGAATGGGGCTTCCCTGGTGGCTCAGATGGTAAAGAATCTGCCTGAAGTGCAGGAGACCTGGGTTCAATCCTTGGGTCAGGAAGATCCCCTGGAGGGGGGCATGGCAACCCACTCCAGTATTCTTGCCTGGAGAATTCTGTGGACAGAGGAGTCTGGTGGGCCCCAGTCCATGGGGTCGCAAAGACTGAGTGACTAACACTTTCACTTTCAGTATCGTGGTGCAATAAACTTCCCTCTTAGAACTGCTTTGCTGTGTCCCATAGGTTTTGCATCATCATGCCTTTCTTTCTTTGTCTCTAGATACTGTTTGATTTTCTCTTTGATTTCTTCAGTGATTCAATGGTTGTTCAGTAGCCTATTGTTTAGCATCCATATGTTTGTGTTTTCTTCAGTTTTGTTCTAATAGTGAATTTCTAATATCATAGCATTGTAGTTGGAAAAGATGCTTGATATGATTTTAATTTTCTTAAATTTACGGAGGCTCACTTTGTGGCCCAGCATGTGATCCGTCCTAGAGAATATTTCTTGTGCCCTTGAGAAGAATGTGTAGTCGTCTTCTTGGATTGATCCCTTGATCATTATGTAGTATCTTCTGTCTCTTAATAGTCTTTTGTTTTAAACTTTATTTTGTCTTCTATGAGTATTGCTACACCAGCTTTCTTTTGATTTTTGCCTGCATGGAATACCTTTTTATGTCCCCCCACTTTCAGTCTGTATGTGTCGCTAGATCTGAAGTGGGCATCTTACAGACAGCATATATAAGGGTCTTTTTTAAAATATATATTTAAAAATTTATTTTATTTGGCTGTGTTGAGTCTTAGTTGTAGCATGCAGGATCTTTGGTTGAAATATGTGGGATTTTTAGTTGTAGCATACAAACTCTAGGTCCTTGACCAGGGATTGAACCCAGCCCCCTTGCATTGGGAGCATGGAGTTTTAGCCGCTGGACCACCAGGGAAGTCTCCACCAGTCTTAATTTTGTATCCTTCCACCCAGTCTTTGTCTTTTGGTTGGGGCATTTAATCTGCTTACATTTAAGGTAATTAACAATATGTATAGTCTTAACTGCCATTTTGTTAATTATTTTGCATTTATTTTTGTAAGTCTTTTTTTCTTCCCTCCATCTCTTGTTCTCTTGTGATTTGGTGACTGTCTTTAGTGTTTTGTTTGTATTCCTTTTTCATTTTTGTCTGTACATTGATTATAGATTATTTTTTGTTTGTGGTTACCATGTGTTTTGGTATAGCAGTCTATATGTAAGCAAGATTGTTTTAAGTTTCTGGTGTTTTAACTTCAAAGGCATTTACAATGCCTTGCATTTGTAGTATTTTCTCATGATTCCTAGTTTAGATATCTTATTTGTGTGTGTATAATTTCCTACCTTTACTGTATGTTTGCCTTTACCAGTGAGCTTTTCCATTTGTAATTTCCTTGTTTCTAACCTTGGCATTTTCTTTTGCACCTAGAGAAGTTTCTTTAGCATTTGTTGCAAAGCTTGTCTGGTGGTGCTGAATTCTCTTAGCTTTTGCTTGTCCGTAAAGCTTTTAATTTCTCCATCAAATCTGAATGAGAGCCTTGTTGGGTAGAGTATTCGTGGTTGTAGGTTCTTCTCTTTTATAACTCTAAATATATCATGTCACCAATATATAAATATATAAATATTGGTGTTTTTATATGGTGGTATTATATATTATTATGTGGTAGTATATATATATATAAGTATATAAATAAATGTTGGTGTGTTTAATGTTGTCCCAGACATCTTTTAGACCGTCTTCATTTCTTTCATTCTCTTTTCTTTATTTTGTTCTGTGACTGATTTCCACCATTCCATCTTTCAGCTCACTTATTTGTTCTTCTGCCTCACTTTTCCAGTTGATTCCTTCTAGTGTATTTTTCATATTGCAGTTACTGTACTGTTCAGCTTTTGTTCTTTAGTTCTTCTAGGTCTGTGCTAAACATTTCTTGTATCTTATCAATCTTTAGTGCCTCCATTCTTTTTCTGAGATCATGGATCATCTTTACAAGCATTATTTTGAATTTTTTTTCCAGGTAGACTGCCAGTCTCCACTTCACTTAGTAGTTGTTCTGGGGTTTTATCCCCTCCATCTGGGACATATTCCTCTACTATCTCATTCTAACTTTCTGTAATTGTTGTTTCCATTCTGCAGGTGGCAGGGTTGTAGTTCTTACTTCTGCTGTCTGCCCCCTGGTGGATGAGGCTAAGAGGCTTGGGCAGAGTTTCTGGGGGGAGGGACTGGTTCTTGCCCACTGGTGGTAGAGCTGGGTCTTGTGTCTCTGGTGGGCAAGGCCATTTCAGGGGGTGTGTTTAGTGGGCAACTGTGTGCTCAGGAAGACTTTACGCAACCTGTATGTTGATAGGTGCAGCTGTATTCCTGTCCTGTTGGTTGGTTGGCCTGAGGCATCCCAGCATTGGAGCCTACAGGCTGTTGGAGGGAGCCCCGTCTTGGTGAGAGAAGGGTGGACCCCAGGAGGGCTTATACCGTGACTACTCCCCAAAACTACTACTTCAGTGTCTATCCCAGCAATGAGCCACAGCTAACCCCACCTCATGGAAGACTGTCAGTACCAACAGGTGGGTCTGACCCAGGTTCTTATGAGGTCATTGCTTTTTTTCCCCCTGGGTCCTGATTTGCATGAGAGCTTGTGTGCACATTCCAAGAGTGGAGTTTCTGTTTCTGCAAGTCCTGTGGAATTCCCGCAATCAAAGCCCGCAAGCCTTCAAAGCCCCAGGTTCTCTGGGGGCTTCTACGCCTGTTGCCAGACCTAAGGCTGGGGACGCTGCCATGGCGCTCAAAACTTTCACTTCTGTGGGAACACTTCTGTGATGTATTTTACAGTTTGTGGGGCACCGACCTTGTGGGTATGGGATTTGGTTTTATAAGCAGTTACACCAGTCCTACTGTCCTGTCGTAGCTTCTTCTTTGTTTTTGGATGTAAGCTAGTTTTGGGGGTAGGTTCCAGCATTTTTATGTGTATTGTTATTCATGAGTTGTGATTTTGGTGTTTTTGTAAGAGGTGAGCTCAAGTTCTTCTACTCCATCTTGTCCCCTCCTCTCCCATATGGGATGTTTTATTTCACATTCTTGAATTCATCTTTAATTGATTTCTTATTTCTGATGTCTTATTCCATTTGGGCAGCTATAACAAACAATACCGTAGGCTAGGCAATGGCTCCCCACTCCAGTACTCTTGCCTGGAAAATCCCATGGACGGAGGAGCCTGGTAGGCTGCAGTCCATGAGGTCGCTAAGAGTCGGCCATGAATGAGCGACTTCACCTTCACTTTTCACTTTCATGCATTGGAGAAGGAAATGGCAACCCACTCCAGTGTTCTTGCCTGGAGAATCCCAGGGATGGGGGAGCCTGGTGGGCTGCCGTCAATGGGTCCACACAGGGTCGGACACCACTGAAGTGACTTAGCAGCAGGTATTTTAAACAAATATTCAAGTCTCACTGTTCTGGAGGCTGGAAAGTCCAAGGTCAAAATGCCAGCAGATTTGGTGTCTGGTGAGAACTCACTTCCGGTTCATAAAATCTTTTCCTGAAAAATATCTATCTTAAGGCCTGTTGTGCCAGTTTTTCCTATGCACAGAGTGCCTCATTCCTGATCTCTACCCTAGACTCTTTTCAGAGTGTGTTGAAGGTCATTGGCTAATGACTTCATCCTTAAAGAGGCAGATGGCAAGCAACAGTTTTTAGTTGTCAAATATTTGATGAAAGTGGTGAATTCTTTTGGATTTCAGGTTTTCATTGAGGCCAAGGCTTTAGATTATGGGTTTGTTCCTTTAATAGATGTAGAACTATTCAGAGTTTCTACTTGGTTTGGGTAAGTTGAGCTTTCCCTAGGGTACATTTCATCTAAAATTTTAAATTAATTAGCTCAAAATTGTTCATAGTAAGCTCTTATGATTTTTCCAATATAGGACCTGTAATAGTGTTACTTTTTTCATTCTTAATTTTGGTTGGTTGTGTCCCCTGTGTCTCTGTGTCCCTTCTCTTTCTCATACACATATCTTCTCTGGGCTCATCTTGTTCAGGCTGTTGAGTCACAGACTTGGGCCAAATCTAACCTTGAGTCTGTTTTTGTCAATGAAGGTTTATTGACACACAGCCACACCCAGCCATTTATTGTCGATGGCTGCTTTCACACTGCAGTGCTAGATAGAGCTGCATAGAGACCACAGCCCTGCCAAGACTAAAGTGATAATACACCCGGCCCTTTACAGAAAAAGGATCTGCTTGAACTACTTTCAAATATACTATAAAGCAGTGTTAACAGTAGTTTTCGGGTTGTACATTACATCCCAAGGGTTGTTTTTATTTTACTTTCTTCTTTGTAGTTTTTGTACTTTCAAAACCTTTTTATATTGAATATGTACTGTTTTATAATCTAGAAAAAGAGTCATAAAGTGAGCTCATGGCTCACCTTAATCCAATGGATTGTGTGAATCCAGTTCTAAAGGATTAAAATACCATCTTTTTTTCAATTAAAGTACAGTTGATTTATAATACTAGTTTTAGGTGTACAATATAGGGATTCAGTATTTTTATAGATTATATTCTAAAGTTATTATAATACTGACTGTATTTCCTGCGGTGTGTGATATATCCTTGTATCCTAGTAGTTTGCACCTGTTAATCTCCTACCCTTATATTGTTCCTCCCTCCTTCCTCCCCCCACAGGTAACCGCTGATTTGTTCTCTGTTTCTATGAGTCTGTTTGTTTTGTTACATTCATTTACTTTATTTTTCAGATTACATGTATAAGGGATAACATGCAGTATTTGTCTTTCTCTATTTGACTTATTTCACTAAGCGTAATACCTCCAGTTCTATCTGTGTTGTTAACAAATGGCAAAATTTTGTTCTTTCTTATGGCTGGTAACACAAAGTCTTTAGCAAGCTAGAGATTCTTTGTATTTTTAAACTATTTAGTTCCCATATTTCACACTGAGAAGACAGAGGCACTTGGAGGAAACCATATGGGAGGTTCCTGGCAAGGTGACCCTGAGCGTCTTTATGCTGTTCCGATGCTGTTCCAGGGAGCAGTCTGCTCTGTGGCTCTCTGTCTTTTCAGTAGTGGACAGTGGTTTTAGCCCTTGCAGCCTTGGCCATCTTCAGTTTTATTGATGGAATTAATACTTCTTTATCTACAAAAGTAGAATGGATTTTTTTAAAAAGTCTTTTTCATTATGACAAGAATCTATCCAATTGGATTCTATTAACTAAAAATTTTGTTTTAAAAGCATCTAAGTAGTACTAAGGGAATTCTCTTCTTGAACTTTCTAATTAGCTTTCATAAGAGCCAATTACCACCCCTCCACTCCCGTGTTTCATAGAGCAGGTCATTTGTAGATGGATCTTCTCTTCAAAGCAAGGCTGAAGAGGGGCAGTTTGGTTTCTTGACTGAGTACACAGCTTTCCCATATGGGATGTTTTATTTTACATTCTTGAATTAATCTTCAGCTGATTTCTCATATCTGATTCTATTTGGAATAGCAGTCCTATTCCTTTTGGGCTGCTATAACAAAAATACAGACTGGGTGCTTTTTAAAAATTAAGTCTTGGCTGTGCTGTGTCTTTGCAGCTGTGAGCGGGCTTTCTCTCGTTGTGGTGAGCAGGGGCTGCTTTTGACTGGGGTGGCCTCTCTTATCATGGAGCACAGGCTCCTGGGCACTCAGGCTTTATAGTTGTTGTCACAGTCTCAGTTGCCCTGCAGCATATGGAATCTACCTGGACCAGGGATCAAAAGCATGTCCCCTGCATTGACAGGCAGGTTGTTAACCACTGGATCACCAGGGAAATCCCTAGACTGGGTGTTTTAAACAACAAATACTTATTTCTTACTGTTCTGGAGGCTAGCAGGTCCAAGATCAAGATGCTAGCATATTTGGTGTTTGGTGAGAACTCACTTCCTCGTTCATAGACTGCTGTCTTCTTGTTATAACCCAGCGTGGTGGGAGAAGGCAAGGGGACCCTCCAGGGTCTCTTTTATGGGGGCACTGATTCATGTGAGTTCCACCCTCATGACCTAATCACTCCCAAAGGCCCCACCTCCTGATATATCACACTGGGGGCTAAGGATGTTAGCTTATTAATTTGAGGGGAACACAGACATTCATTCTATAACATCTGACTTTTGTTTTCTTTCAAATGTTGATTAACTGAATTTTTTTCCCCCTCCATCCCCTTACCCCTCTTTCTTCCTTGAATTTCAGAAACCTAGTGAACTTACTTTATATGTTGATTCACATATGGATAATATGGGAACTTTCTAAAGGTTTTTATTGCTCTTTTTGGCTAAACGTTTTGCTGATAGTCCCAGGACCCTGAATTCTTCCCTAATTCAATGAAATGGTCTGTTTAAGGCCGTCTTGATACAACTAAGGACTCTGCCACCCTGGACTATTGCTCAAAACGTATTTCAGTTTTATTTGAAAGCTTTTTTATGTGTATCCCCCAAAGCACCTTAGTTGAAAATCAAATATGTCTGGCGCTTTATACAGACCAATGTCTCTTTCTTGCTTCCCGTATACCAGTAAAATTGTGTGTTTCATTTCAACTGCAATCTGACCGTGTTTAAAACATAAAGCTAAGGTTAAGGATTTTACTGCTAACCACCCCACCTGGACATCTCAGTTTCGAGATACAATCTCACAGAGACCATTTTATTAGCCCCACAGCTCAACCCTGCTAAATATGCCAGTTTATCCTATTAATCCTTAGCTACAAAAATATCAGAATCATTTACGAGCTAAAGTTTGTTTTAACTTTTTAGTTTCCTGGACCTTTTCCGCGTTATTTCCATTAGCCTGGGGGAGGAGCGTCTCGGACTTGGGGACAGGGAGGCTTCAGGACTGGCCACCCACTGTAGCTGGCCTCTCCTGCCAGTCCCTTGGCCCGAGGACTTGGTACCTCCTGGTAGAAAAAGGGAGTGAGCGTGGTAGAGAAGGAGGATGCCTCTCCTGGCCTTCTGTGGCAGGGCTCTGATGAGCCTTTTTTTTAAATTAATGTTTGTTTACTTATTTATTTCTGGCTCCTCTGGGTCTTCATCCAGGTTTTCTCGGTTGTGACGAGCAGGGGCTACTCTTCATTGCAGTGCACGGGCTTCTCCTTGCAGCAGCTTCTCTTTTTTTTTTTTTTTAATTTTTTTTTAATTGAGCGATAATTGCTTTACAGAATTTTATTGTTTATTGCTTCTTACGGGGGAACCCGGGCTCTAGGCAGGAGGGTTTCAGTAGTTGCGGCGTGTGTGTTCCGCGTTGCGGCTCCTGGGCATAGTTGCATGTGAAATCTTCTCGGACCAGGGATCCAACCCACGTCCCCTGCATTGGCAAGCAGATTCTTAGCCACTGGGCCACCAGGGGAGTCCAGACCCTCCTTTGGTGTAAGAGGGTCTCCTGGCTTATCCAGGGAGGGGTAACCTGGATGCCTTCTGTTGCTTAGTTGGAGGTTGGGGGTTCCATGTCTGGGTGGCCTTCCTTTTTGGGTTGGGGGATGCAAGATGCCCCTCATTGTGTTGCTCCTCCAGCCCCAAACCAGCTGGCTTTCTTCTTATCACATCTTGCTCTCCTTTGGTGACTGTTGTGCTGTTCCCAGTTTTTATTCTTGTGTTTAGTGGAGAGGAGTTAGGAGAATGGGCCTCCACCCCTCTTGTCTGAACTGGCTTTTTTAGCTGTATAAAAGGTTTTGTTTTATTCATACTTCTTCTCTTATTTATAAAATGATGCCCTACATTCAGGAACCATATGTGGTTTTTCATGCCAAAAGAACTCCAGGATTTATTCTCTGCTCATAGAAAAGAGCAATGATTGGACTGAAATGCTATAGAACCCATGAAATACAGCTTGGACCAGTTCTCCAGCTGGGACTCAGGATGTCTTAAGTTGCATTCCAGACTTCACGCTCATATTCACGTTTCACCATCATACTCATGAGATGGGCAAAAATGTGTAAGTCTGTTGGAATTAGGGGATGGGGAACCAGCGCCACGTACCTCCTGCCCTTTCGTGTTAAATAAGGACACTGGCTGCTTGCTGAATCAGAGATCTTCATTGCTTGGAAGATTTTGCCTTACCTGGCTTTTCCTGCCACCCAACAGAAACTTGACCATGTCTAGAATTTTATTTACCAAAGCAAAGAGCTCAACTAAAGCCTGGACATCACAACCACTGGGCTTCAGGAATGTCTAGGGGCAACGTGGAGAACTTACAGAACACAACTGACAGGCATCTTCTGGGAAAGAACGTAACCCTTGTCCACTGCTGGAGTTCAGACGTGGGCGTTCATTTTTTTTTTTTTTTTACTGTTCTCTTTCCTTCACATTTTGTATCCAGCCTGTCTTCACATTCTGTATCCAGCCTCTTGTCAACACCACCTCCTGTATATCCAGAATCTAGCATTTCACTGTCTCCACGGCTGCTGTTATTCAGTTGCTAAGTCATGTCCGACTCTTTGTGACCCCATGGACTGTAGCCCGCCAGGCTCCTCTGTCTGTGGGGTTTCCCAGGCAAGGATAGTGGAGTGGGTTGCCATTTCCTTCTCCAGGGGATCTTCCCGGACCAGGGATCAAACCCACATCTCCTGCATTGGCAGGCGGGTTCTTTACTGCTGAGCCACCAGGGACACCCTAACGGGAGGCCAGCCAGGAAGGTCTCGATGGCTACCTCCCCGCACACCACCAGTGCGCTGGCTTGCCAGCCGATGTCCCCTTCCCTGTAGCTCCTACACCACCGAACTGCAAGTCAGGTGATGAAACGGCCCTGTTTAAATCCCTCCAGTATTTCCAGCTCTCTCAGGGTAAGAGTCAAAGTTCTTCAGTGGCCCTAGGGCCCCGCAGGATACTTCACTGACCTCATTTCTTCCATCTCTCCTCCTTGTTCTTTCCTCTGCAGTAATCGTGGCAGCTCTCAAGCCTGCCAGACACCCTCCCACCCTCGGCACACAATCTTCTGCCTTCAGTGATCCTCCCTGTGCGTTCCCATGGCTGACTTTTAACTACTCAAATAAGCCCCCTTGTCAGCAGGCCCTTGGTAACCCTGGTATCTGGGCCAGCTGGCTCAGATGATAAAGAATCTGCCTGCAATGCAGAAGACCTGGGTTCGATCCCTGCGTTGGGAAGATCCCTGGAGAAGGGAATGGCTACGCATTTCAGTATTCTCGCCTAGAGAAACCCATGGACAGAGGAGCCTGACGGACTACAGTCCGTTGGGTCGCAGAGAGTCAGACACGGCTGAGCAACTGACGCTAACAAGCATGGTATATAAAATCCTTTCTCCTCTCCAGGGTTGCTCTTAATCCCCTTACTCTGCTGTTTCTCTTCACTGCACTTGGCCTCTCTTGATAGAGATATGTATTTGTCTAAGGAAAATGTAAGCTCTGTGGGAGAGAGGACTCTGATGCCTTCCTTCTGTATCACCAGAACCTAGGACAGAGCTTGACGTGTGATAGGTGTTCACTGTTGATGAATGACAGAATGGATGTAAACGATAGCCTCCGTCTCTTCAAGGTGGAACTGGGACACCTCCTACAAGAACTTATCATCATGAAATGAGGCACATGAGAGTTTTAACCAAGAGCTGAGGAGGGTTATTCTAAAGACTGAGTCATGACTGTCAGGTCCAGTACCCGTTGGACACATTTTTGGGTTTTTGAAAAACAGTAAGACTTTACATAACATCAGAAAGATCTATTCCATTTCGCTGGTCTGGAAAATACGGGTGCCCAAACCAGCGCTGGTGTAGGAGGGAATTTTCTTCTCTTTTCTCCCTGTATCAGTTTTCCTGTGTCACACACTGCCAACACTTCAGTTCAGTTCAGTTCAGTCGCTCAGTCGTGTCCGACTCTTTGCGACCCCATGAACCACAGCACGCCAGGCTTCCCTGTCCATCACCAACTCCCGGAGTTTATTCAAACTCATGTCCATGGAGTCGGTGATGCCATCCAGTCATCTCATCCTCTGTCATCCCCTTCTCCTCCTGCCCCCAATCCCTCCCAGCATCAATGGTCTTTTCCAGTGAGTCAACTCTTCGCATGAGGTAGCCAAAGTATTGGAATTTCAGCATCAGTTAGCAGGTTGAAACAATACCCATTCATTATCTCGTAGATCTGTAAGTCAGAAGTCCTGGCTGCACTCTCTGCTTAGTGCCTCATAGGCCAAAGTCATGGTGTTGTTCAGGCAGGTTCTTCCCTGGAGACTCTGGGGGAGGATCCTGCTTCCAAAGTCATTGAGGTTGTTGAGAGATTCACCTTCCTTGTGGCCAAAGGACTGAGGTCCTTGTTTCCTTTCTGACTGTCAGTCAGGGGCCGGTATCAGCTTCCAGAGGGCATCTGCATTTCTTTCTGCATTGCCCCTCGGTCTTGAAGGCCGCAGTGATACATCGAATCCTTCTGCTTCATATTTCTCTGACTTCTTTCTCTTCCATGGGCTGCAGAAAGCTCTGCTTCTAAAGGGCTCATTCAGTTTGAGTGAGGCCCAGCTGGATCATCATTCCTTTGCCCTGAAAAGTAACATAACCGCAGGAGTGACACCTCATGGTGTTCGTGGATTCCACCCGTACTCCCAAGGGAAGGGGCACGAAGCGAGGGTCTCCGCAGATGGTTCTTAGAATTCTGCCTAACGCACTCAGCTCACTGCACATCACGGCACAGTTAGGCTCTGAGAGGGTCCCGGGCATCAGAAATGATACCTGACGAGAGGCGGTGGAACCCACGGTATTTGTGAGACAAATAGTGGGACTCCTGTTCAGCCCCAGGGAATTCTGGAGGGAAATGGGATGCCTCTGGGAGAGGCGCTGCCCTTGTAGCTTGGGAGACCAGTGGCATGAGCAGGAATTTGTTTATGGACCCGTGAGAGCTGCCTGGTAGAGAACTACAGAAAGACTTGAGAAATAAAGACTTCTAAAGGGTCGGTGATCCTATAGCAGCAGATGGGGGCTACCGACGAATCAAATGTGAGTCATTACTGTTCAGGTGACATGTTTGTGTACAAGTAAGTGAGGACTGGGGAAATTCCCCCCGTGAGAGCGGATGTTAGCAACTGAGTCTGAGGTCTTGAAGATCTGATGCATGCCCTTCTGTGGTCTTCCAGCTCAAAATCTTAAACTGGTAGGTGGGGCTTCCCTGCTGGCTCAGTTGGTGAAGAATCTGCCTGCCAGTGTAGGAGACGTGAGTTCGATCCTTGAGCCAGGAAGATCCTCTGGAGGAGGAAGTGGCAACCCACTCCAGTATTCTTGCCTGGGAAATTCCATGGACAGAGGAGCCTGCTGGGCTCCATCCCATGGGGTTGCAAGAGTCGGACATGACTTAGCGGCTAAACAACAACAACCTGGTAAGTAGCTAAGCCAGGTCAAGCTCTAAAGCCCATGAGTTCTCTGGACTTCCCTGGTGGTCCAGTGGTTAAGGATCCGCCTGCCAGTGCACGGGATGTGGGTTCGATTCCTGGTCCGGGAAGACCTGGGGCGGCTGAGCCTGTGTGCCGGCACTGCTGAGACTCGCAGTCTAGAGCCGGCGCTGTACCACAGCAGCGGCCCCCGCAGTGAGAAGCCCAAGCACCACGATGAAGAGTAGCCCCCGCTCGCCACAACCAGGGAAAGTCCATGTGCAGCAAACATTTTGTGAAGCCCCTGATTTCTCATAAGCGCTGTGCCAGGGGTGGGAAGCGAGTGGCAGACTTGCTGTGACGGGCACACACTCCCACGCCCCAGCGCTGACTGACTGCTCAGACCTACTGGTGAGCCTTGGACTCATCCAGGCTGACCGCCACTGCCGGTAAAACAGTGGAAATCCACAGAACTCGCCTCCCATCCCTCGACTGCATTACACCGCAAATCCCAGCCATGCCAGAGACAGAAAATTTCTACTTCTTTCTTACTCTAGCTGCAAAATTGCATATTGTAAGTGTTAAAGGAAGACGTTGACTCCCTCTATTATGTACTGTTAGTCGAATCTGACTAGAGAAGAGAAAGTGAGGAGAATTGAAATCTTTTATACATTTTTTAAGGGCTATTACTCAGACTTATATGAATTCAGGGGTCCTCTTGTGTGAGCGTTCCCCTTTTCTAATGAATGGGAAAGGAATTAAAATGATTAGATGGCAGGGATATAGACCCACAGAGGATGTCGCAGAGCCATTTGTGCTATTTAACCTTCTTAGAGAGAGCGCGCGATGTTCACATTAAGAGGCAGTGCGGTGTTCTCACGGACAAGCAGAGCAGGCTTAGAGAGCTGTCGGGATGCCCACGCTAATGGAAGTTACTGAAGGCCGTGCGAGCTGTCGGCATGAGAGGCAGAGGAGTCTCTTGGGTGGTGCAGAAGCTCTCTTCAGAGGTAGGAATATATGGGGGCTACTGGAGCCTTTTGTGGTCTTGAGGTTTGAACCTTGAAGGTTAACTTGTTAAAAGATTTTTATTGAGGTGTAGTTGATTTACAATGTTGTGTTAATTTCTGGTGTACAGCAAAGTGATTCAGTTATATGTGTGTGTGTATATATATATATATATATATATATGTTTTTTTATGCTCATTTCCACTGTGGTCTATTATAGGATATTGAATATAATTTCCAGTGATATATATACAGCAAGACTTTGTTGTTTATCCATTATCTCTCTCTATCTGCGTGTACACACACACACACACACAATTATTTGTATCTGCTAATCCCAAACTTCCCTGGTGGCTCCGTCAGTAGAGAATCCACCTGTAATGCAGGAGACCCAGATTCAATCCCTGGGAGGGAGAGATCCCCTGGAGAAGGGAATGGCAACCCACTCCAGTATCCTTGCCTGGGAAATCCCATGGACAGAGGAGCCTGGTGGGCTACAGTCCATGGAGTCGCAAAGAGTCAGACGCGACTGAGCAACTAAACCACCACCAATCCCAAACTCTCAGCCCATCCCTGTCCCACCACTGCCTCTGGCAACCACAGATCTGTTCTCTGTGAGTCTGTGCCTTTAACTTCTTTATATAGACTTCTTAAGGATGGCTCTCACACAGAAGAAATCAGGTATTTCTAGACTAGACAGTTGAGTCGAGGAGGAAAACTATGACTCAGTCTAAAAACCAGTGACGGAGGTTATGTGACAGTAACACGTTATGAGGTTACCCGTAACTTGGCCTTCCAGAGCCTGGTGATACAGCTCTGACCTGTTCCCCCTCACTGCTCCTGACCCAGCTGGGAGCCACCTGGTCTCAAAGCTTTCTGTATGGCTCTTCTGTCTTCCTGGTCTGCTCTCTCCTTCCTTTTGGTCTGGCTACCTGCAGTTCAGTCGTCAGGTCTCTGTGAGTGTCACGCCCTGCAGGCCTGATCAGATGCCCCAGTCACACGCCTGCCTGGAGCCCTGGACTTGGTCTCAGTTACGGAGTTGGTGATGGACAGGGAGGCCTGCCGTGCTGCGATTCATGGGGTCGCAGAGAGTCGGACACGACTGAGCGACTGAACTGAACTGACACTTGCAGTTGCTTTTTAGTAATGCTTACTAAGTAAGTAATCGTGGAATGCTTTGCTTAACAGAGGACTTCGCTGGTGGCTCAGATGGTAAAGCGTCTGCCTACAATGTGGGAGACCAGGGTTCAATTCCTGGGTCAGGAAGGTCCCCTGGAGAAGGAAGTGGCAGCCCACGCCATTACTCTTGCCTGGAAAATCCCATGGATCGAGGAGCCTGGTAGGCTACAGTCCATGGGGTCACAAAGAGTTGGACACGACTGTGTGACTTCACTCACTTTTGCTTAATAAGGCTGTAAGTTCCTTGAGGGCAGGGCTTAGCTCTTTCTTCTTCATGTCTGTTATCTGCAAAGCCTGGCTCAGCATTTAACTTTCAGGCAGGGGCCCAGTGATCAAGTGTGCAGTGAAAGAATCAAAATGCCAGGACGTGGCCCTTGGAGCATGGCTGTGATGGAAGCAGCTGCAGATGGGTCTGGTTTTCAGGGCGCCTTCCCCCTCCGGCAGCGTCTCTCATCCTGCAGACGTGCACCAGTTCTGAGTTCACGCACACAGGCCTTACTTAACTCAGCTGGCTGTTGGGTATTTCCCCAGTTAAGGAACGGAGCTGACAATGACCAGAGCTATTTTGAGCTGTTGTTCGAGAATCTTCACAGTGTGTTTCTAGGTCCCAGGTGCTGGGAAGATTCTAAATTGGTAACCAAGGTGCTGATCTAGGAAATGTCATGTTCCGTGAGGAGCTTCTCTTGAGACTGCTGAAGGAATTTCTGAAATTAGGCCGCATGGCAGATGGGGTAGGTGGGAGGGACACTTTTTTGTGGTGGTGATGTGTAGGAAGATGGATCAAGCAACTGTTTTTGTTTTTAACAGAAGCTGTGTTAGTCAAAAATGTCTTCAAGACATCTGGCATTTTTATTAAGCCTCCAGAAAAGCTATGCGCCTCAAAAATATGGGCCTTACAGGCAAGGGCTCTGCTCGTTGGTTGACTGTGGGAGGCTGGGTGGGTGGTTAATTGTTTGTTTTCTTCTGGTCAAGGCTTGCCTTTCTTTCACTCATTCATTTTTATTTATTTGGCTGTGGTCGGGTCTTAGTGGTGTCTCTCGTTGGGGCATGTGGACTGTCCAGTTGTGGCATGAGGGCCCCAGGGCATGCAGACTCAGTAATTGTAGAGCACAGGCTCAGTCGTTCTGAGGCATGTGGGATCACAGTTCGCTGACCAGGAATCAAACCGGCGTCCCTTGCATTAGAAAGAAAGAAAGTGAAAGTTGCTCAATTATGTCCGACTCTTTGTGACCTCATGGACTATACAGTCCATGGAATTCTCCAGGCCAGAATACCGGAGTGGGTAGCCTTTCCCTTCTCCATGGAATCTTCCCAACCCAGGGATCCAACCCAGGTCTCCCGCCTTGCAGGCAGATTCTTTACCAGCTGAGCCACAAGGGAAGCCCAAGAACCCTGGAATGGGTAGCCTATCCCTTCTCCAGCAGATCTTCCTGACCCAGGAATCAAACCAGAGTCTCCTGCATTAGAAGGTGGATTCTTAAACCACTGAACCACCAAAGAAGTCCCAGGGCTTGACTTTCTAATTGACTAACAAAGTCACGAGACTCCCTTACCTTGCCAGAAATGGGTCTTTCTGGTCAGAATCAACGCCCCAGGGCCTTGGTGCTCCAGGAGCGGTTGGTAGACATTTCATTTCATTCTGCACACCCCCCAGCAGGCAGCAGACCATGTAGCATAGGAAGCCTGTTGCTCGGGTCTGTGTGCAGAGCCTCAGCAACAGGGCATCACAAGCTTGTCCTCAGGACAGGTGTGTTGGTCTCTGAACTGAACGTGATAGAGCAGTGACCTGGCCTCCCCATCTCCACCAGTCAGGGACTGGTCGTGGAGAAACCAGTCCAAAGCATCTGGCCCCTTGCCATTTTTTTTCCTTTTGTTGTGTGAGTTTCTCTTCTGTGTCTTTCCCTCCTTTCCCTTCTGTCTTTCCCTCTCTTGCGTTCTTTCTTCCACCTTCCCTCTCAGTCTCATTCTCTCTCTTTCTCCATTTTGGCCTCTTTTTATGGGGTTTTTCTTATTCCTCTTTGTCTGCTTCTCTCTCCTCTCCCCCTTCTCTGTGCCATGGAAGGGTGTGTAGGTGTGTAGGGACTGCACAGGGATGCCTTGCCAAGATGAGAAATAAGGGCTGAAACCCAGCCTCCACTCTGCTCGCTAAGGCATCAGCATTGCCCCCCGCTATGGGGCATGGGGTTTTGCCTACCCAGAGGAAGCATCTTTTTCTGATTTACAAAAAAAGGATTTGGGGGGCTCACAGCCACTGTTTCCTTCCTGAGAATACTCCCAGGGGAGACAGTCATGGTGTATTTTTCCCCTTGACCCAGGCTTCCTCAAAATCTCAAGAGGAACCTCCTTTCCCCTCCTTCTCTCACCTGCTGACCAAATCTGAGTGGGTTAGAATTGCTTTTGTATCAGAAACACCATTAAAAATGTCTTTCTTTCTGCAGCATTCTTGCGCTTTCGTCTTTTTTCTGCTGATCCTTTAATTTTGTTGGAGCTCTTTTGAGTGGAAGAGCTAACCTTTCAGTCATGTGCCTTAGATGTTTAACTCTAAATTTCTCTTCTCAGTTGTCTGTTTAAACCCTCTTAGCTCTTGTTGATCTGTTGGCATCGGTGGTGTTTATTTAACAGTGGTGTTAGTTCCATAACCTCTCATGGGAAATATTGAGGATGGGAGCTGTCTTTGCAAGATGTTAAAGTCAGACAGCTGCAGACTTGGAATTTCAAGTTCTTGGAATTCTCTTGAAATTATGGTCATTTCTAACTCTCCTTTGTATCCATAGTGCCCGGCATGTTGCTTGGCTGGCACAGGATAGGTATTCATCAAGACTGTCGCATGCCCCAAAAGCGTTAGTCACTCAGTCATGCCCGACTCTTTGTGACCCATAGACTGTAGCCTGCCAGCTCCTCTCTCCATGGGATTTTCCAGGCAAGAATACTGGAGTGGGTTGCCATTTCCTTCTCCAGGGGATCTTCCTGACCCAGGGATCAAGCCCGGGTCTCCTGCATTTCAGGCAGATTCTTCACTGTCTGAGCCACTAGGGAAGCCTGCATGCCCCAAAGAAGGGCAATAAATAAAGCCTCCTCTCACTGCAGGCTGACTTAGAGACTCATCCCGGTGCTGAGAGGAGCCATTATACATCTCCCCTGAGGTGGGTGCCCTGGCCCTCACACTCAGCTGAGCGGGGTAGAGTGTGTGAGATGCAGGAAACAGGAGCAGATTAGACCCAGCCAGCTAAAACACATCAAGTACTTGGGGAAAGCCAGCTTCCGCAGAGCACGGCCTCATGTCGGGACCCTCAGGTTCGGAGAGGAGGAGAGATTGTTCCTCAGTCCCCTGTTCCAGCGTGGTGGTGACGGCAGCTTTGCTCTGCCTTTTTTCTTCCAACCGACTTCACTTCCTGCTGACCTCCAGCCCCCCGGCTCCTGCTTGGTATTGGAGTGGCCCTCAGCTCCCAGGGTCCCTCCCTCCTGTCCCGCTCTTCTGGAGGGACCTGGCGGGCCGCTGGGGCGAGTCCAGCAGCGACCCTGCTGCATGGCGCAGAGCCCTTGTGCCAGGACAGAGCCTAGTCTGCGGAGAGCCCTCAGACGGGCAGCGGGCGGGGGGCAGGTGCTCAGGGCCCCCCCGGAGTCGTCAGAGCGCATGGCCTGCTCTGCTTGGGATGGTTGCTGCTGGCCCTGAGCGTCAGGCCACGGTGTTTCTAAGGTTACAGTCGTTTCCCATTCAGCACTGACCCCACTCAGTGCCGCTTGTCCCAGCACTGCTTTGATGGTTTAAATAAACCCGGGCTGGCACTTAAACAGCGGGGAGATGACAGAGGAGCAAGTCAGCCGGGAGAGGGCGCACCCGTGAAGCTCTAGGCCCCGCTGGGTCCTTGCAATGTCGCAGACACATGGCCTGGCTCACGGTCACTTCTGCTCGGCTGTGATTCCTTTTTATGTCATCCACTCGAATGACTGAGAAAAGGTGCTGGAGGGCTCTCAGGAGTGCCAAGGGACAGTCTCACACTGGCAGTGTTTTACCAACCTTTGGGTTTCCTTCAAGAAAATGGTTCAGAAAATGGCATTAGGCCATCAGGGATTGGCGGAAATCTTTTGACGTGGTGAAAGAATGACATCGTAAAACTGCCTGCAGCCTGGGAGGACTGACTGAAGGTTCTATGGAATTGGGAGAAATCGTGGCTGGAGCTTGCCAGACTCCAGGGGATTTGAGAACAGTCACTGCCTTGTCAAGGACTGCGTGACCGTGATTCAGTGGGTAACTGAAGAATCTTCATCCCGCCCCCTGCCTCATGCTGTTTCCCAAGATATGCACTCAAGACGATCATCAGGAAAAGAGTCCCACTCTTTTCTTTTTTTAAACTTTTTGTTTTATATTGGAATATAGCTGGTGAACGGTATTGTGATAGTTTCAGGTGAGCAGCGAAGGGACTCAGCCATACATATGCACGTAGCCATTCTCCCCCAAACTCCCCTCCCATCCAGGCTGCCACATAACATGGAGCAGCGTTCCATGTGCTCTACAGTGGGTCCTATCTGCCTTCAATATAGCAGTGTGTACAGGCAACCATAGGTCCGTTCTCTGAGAGTCTCTTTCTGTCTCGTAGTTCATTTGCATCCTTTCTTTTTAGATTCCACATATAAGGGATGTCATACACTATTTCTGCTTCTCTGTCTTACTCCACTCCATATGACCCTCTCTAGGCCCTTCCATGTCGCTGCAAATGTCATTATCTCATTCCTTTTATTGGCTGAAGAATAGAGTCCCCCTTTCGCCCCTAGCCTCACACTGGCACTCACTGGGATTTTCTCTGCCAACGTGAGGAATTAACGGCGCTGAATCTGCCCTCTTGTTCCACAGTCAGTGTTGCCGTGAGTCCAGATGCAGCTTTCCTTTTGGGGGCTTGGCAGCTGGTCCAAGCCTCCTGTCTGGGATTGAGCTGGGGGGAGTTGGGGAGAGGCAGCCCAGGCCATCGTCCTGGTGCCCCTTGATTGATCCCCCCTCTAGGCGGCAGACTCAGTCCCTGATGCCATCCATCCTGCACATTTCATAAACAGTAAATTCATTTGAAAACCCTGCCGCTGAGCAGCCATCTGTCTCCGTTTTTGTCAATCTGCTATTATAACAGTGCTACTGTACCGTGAGGCCGCCTTTCACGGACGACTCCTTGATCTGAAGGCGACCATGTTCAACGTGGAGACAAGAGCGATGGGCCGGCTGACAGCATTTCCACCCACTAGCCTTTCATCACTGGCGCCTGGAATTTAAATCTTGTTTTTGACCCAAGGTGGTGGTATTGATGGTTTCTATGTTTTGCTCTGCTTGATTTATACACTTTAAGATTACAGAGTGTTCCAAGATCCTGATTTATAACTTAATAGGGAGGAAGAAGGCAGACAAATGTTGTTACCACTTGAGAGATGCTGGTGGATAAACTGAGGCATAGAGTGGTTACCTTTCCAAGGTCAGATAGCAAAGGAGGAAAAATTGGAATGTGTCTTGGAATTATCTCCCTCTTAACCAATGGAGCTGTCTCCCTTTAACCATTTTTTTTTTTTTGTACTATTTAAACATTTCACGAAACTGCTACACATGGACTTTTTTTTTTCTTCTTCTCCAGAGACTGGTCTGAAAATAGCAGAGAGAACTGAAACCAGCTCTGGGCTGAGTTGTAAGAAGCTGACACCTGGATCCCAAGCCAGTTTTTAATACATAACGTCCTACAGTGTTTCTCCTTGCAGCACTGGAGACCTCTCTGCACTAATCGTTTTTTATTGGGGGGGGGGAACATATTAAACAAAACCAAAAAAATCTCAACAACATAAAAATCCCTGAAACCAAGCCAAGGGCGCAGATGGGATTGTAGGCAGTGGGAGCTCCTCTTGCAAAAGAAACTTGGTAACCCAGGCTCTGTCTCCATGCTCTTGTCTCTGGATGGAATCATTTGCAAGAGCTCAGAGTGTATTTTCCTATGCTTCCCATCAGTGAGAACCCTTAGAAGCCATTCTGGGTGAGAGAAGAAGAGTGTAGGTGGTAAAGAATCTGCCTGCAATGCAAAAGACCCAGGTTCAGTCCCTGGGCAGGGAAGATCCCCTGGAGAAGGGAATTGCTACCCACTCCAGTACTCTCACCTGGAGAATTCCATGGACAGAGGAGCCTGGTGGGCTACGGTCCATGGGGTCATGACAAGTCGGACACGACTGAGCGGCTAACACTTTTAGGTGCAAACAGATTTTCAGAGCTCTTGGAAGTTTTGTTATTTCCGTGGCTGTGGCACACCTTATCTGTTAACGTGGAGCCTAAAACAAGTCTGATCTGAGCTGCAGGCGTGGACTTCAGGGAAGGCAGCAGACTCTTGTGCTCGTCCTTGCAGCATCCTGGGCTGTCGCCGGCTTTGCTTCCGTCCAGCTTTCTCTGAGGGACGCGCTTGGCATCGACATGTTCCCTGCAGTCTCCTGGTCAGTCCTCTCTGTGGCCTTCCCACTGCTTCGTCTTTCTTGTTCTCGATACATTGGGCACACCACCTCCTTCCAGCCAGAATTGAAACGGCTAACTTGTCTTTGAATACTCAGTGGATGTCAAGGTAAACACTTCTGCCTTATTTTTTTTAAAGTTTCTTTCTTTTTTTTTTTTTTAACTTATTTGGCTGTGTCGGGCCTTAGTTGTGGCACGCAGGATCTTTGTGTCACGAGGGAGCTCTCTTTGCAGCACGCGGACTCTCTCATTGTGGCACGCAGGCTTCAGTAATTGTGGCTCGTGGGGTGTTAGTTCCCCGACCAGGGATCGAACCCACAGCTCTGGCATGGGAAGGCTGATTCTTAGCCACCAGACCACCAGGGAAGTCCCGACTTCTGCCTTACTCTTGTTCCTTGTGGTGATGGTTGACTTTAAGAGTCAACTGGGATAGGTATGGCACCCAGCTGTTTGGTGGCTGAGATATTGCTGTGAAGGAACTTTTTAGATGTGGGTGACACTGAAATCAGACCTCGAGTAAAGCAGATTGCTCTCGTAAGGTAGGTGGGCCTCACGCGGTCTGTTGAAGAGGAAGACGGGCCCCTGCTGGAGAGGCTGTGCCCGAGGAGGCGTGTCCGAGCGGGCAGGCCACTGCAGGTCCGAGGTTCCTGCTGCTCAGTCTGAGGTCACGGGCTGGTCTGCGGCCCTGGGTGCTCCCCACGACGGGGCTGGCCGTGCGCCCCCTGCTCAGGCCACTGGACAGTCAGGACCACCGCTGAGTGGTCTAAAGTGTTCTTCCGCTGACTCTTCAACAGAGACGGAGATCAGTGTGACCAAAAAAGTGAAATGGTAGTAGTCACTGTGTATTACGAGGATTAAACGAAGGTGGACCCGCCACACGGTGAATGTTGTATGTTTATTAAATTAACCTAGTATCCGTCTGTTGCTTTGATGCTGTACGCATAAGAAGATGTCCATGTATGTACGCTCATGTGAGGAGAGGTGGAGAAAGCTGTGCAGTGTTCTTCATGGTGTTCCCAAATCACTGTTTCTAGTTTTTCTGGAGGCACGTGGTTGGTGTGGTAGTAAAGGAAAGAGCACAAACATTTGGAGGTAGATACAGCCACCTTCAAACCTCTCTCTCCCATCTGCGTGCCTTATGATGTGCAGCAAGTGATGCTACCTTTTTGAGATTCCAGACTTTAAAAAAAAATTGAAGTATAGTTAATTTACAATGTTAATTTCTGCTGTAGAGCAGAGTGATTCAGTTATATATACACACACCTTCTTTTAAAATATTCTTTTCCATTATGGTTTATCATAGCATACTGAATATAGTTCCCTGTGCAGTAGGACCATGTCGTTTATCCATTCTGTATAATAATTGTTTGCATCTGCTATTTCCAAACTCCCAGTCCACCCCTCCCCCACCTGGCCCTGGCAACCGCAGCATTATTCTCTGTGTCTTTGAGTCTATTTCTGTTTTATAGACACATTCATCTGTGTCGTATTTTAGATTTCACATGTAGATGATATCATGTAGCATTTGTCTTTCTCTGTCTGACTTACTTCACTCTGTATGATGATCTCTAGGTCCATCCGTGTTGCTTCAGATGGCATTATTTTGTTTTTTTTTAATGGCTGAGTAACATTCCATTGTATATATGTACCACGTCTTTTTTTAAAATATTTTTTAAATTGAAGGATAATTGCTTTACAGAATTCTGTTGCTTTCTGTCAAACCTCAACATGAATCAGCCACAGGTATACATATATCCCTTCCCTCCTGAATCCCCTCCCATCTCCCTCCCCATCCCACCCCTCTAGGTTGACACAGAGCCCCTGTTTGAGTTTCCTGAGCCAGACAGCAAATTCCCTGTTGGCTGTCTAATTTACACATGGTAATGTAAGTTTCCATGTTACTCTTTCCATACATCTCACCCTCTCCTCCCCTCTCCCCATGTCCATAAGTCTGTTCTCTATGTTTCTCCATTGCTGCCTTGCAAATAAATTCATTGGTACCATCTTTCTAGATTCCATACATATGCATTAGTATATGATATTTATCTTTCTCTTTCTGACTGACTTCACTGTGTATAATAGGCTCTAGGTTCATCCACCTCATTAGAACTGACTCAAATGTGTTCCTTTTTATGGCTGAGTAATATTCCATTGTGCATGTGTACCACATCTTCTTTATGCATTCATGTGTATCGATGGACATTGAGGTTGCTTCCATGTCCTGGCTGTTGTGACTAGTGCCGCTGTTAACAGTGGTGTCCATGTATCCTTTTGGATTAGAGTTTTGTCTGGATTATGCCCAGGAAATGAGGCTTCCCAGGTGGCACTAGTGGTAAAGAACCTGCTTGTCAACACAGGAGACGTAAGAGACTCAAGTTCAATCCCTGGGTTGAGAAGGATCCCCCTGGAGGAGGGCGTGGCAACCCGTTCCTGTATTCCTGCCTGGAGAATCCCATGGACAGAAGACCTAATGGGCTACCATCCATAGGGTCACAGAGAGTTGGGCATGGCTGAAATGACTTAGCACACATGCACGTGCCCAGGAGTGGGGTTTCTGGATCATATGGTAGCTCTATTTTTAGTTTTCTGAGGAACCTCCATACTCTTTTCCATAGTGGCTGTAACAACTTAGATTCCCACCAATAGTATAGGAAGGTTCTCTTTTCTTTACACCCTTGCCAGCATTTGTTATTTGCAGAGTTTTTAATGATGACCATTCTGATCAATGTGAGGTGGTATCTCATGGTAGTTTCCATTTGCATTTTTCTAATAATTAGTGGTGTTGAGCATGTTTTCCTGTGCCTGTGGGCCATTGTATTTCTTCTTCTGGGATCTGTGTAGTTAGGGCTTCTGTCTATTTTTTAATTGGGTTGTTATTTTTGTTGTTGGTGGTGAGCTGTATGAGCTGTTTGTATATTTTGGAAATCAAGCCCTTGTTGGTTGCACTGTGTGCAGATATTTTCTCCCATTTTAGCTTGTCTTTTCATCTTTTAAAAATGGTTTCTTTTCTTGTGCAATAGCTTGTGAATTTGATTAGGTCCCATATTTATTTTTGTTTTTAGTTCTATTGCCTCGGGAGATTGACCTAAGAAAACATTGGTGCGATGCATGTCAGAGAATGTTTTCCCTGTGGTCTCTTTTAGGAGTTTTATGATTTCATGTCTTTTGTGTAAGTCTTTATCCACTTTGAGTTTATTTTTGTGTATGGTGAGAGGGGGTTTCTAACTTTGTCTATTTACATGTGACCATCTAATTTTCCCAACATCACTTGCTGAAGAGACTGGACCCTAGACTTTTTAAGACTCTTAATTGGACCTTCGCTTGATGGGGTGGAGGTCTTGAGAGATTTACTTAGGAGTCCACAGAGAATTCACTGTGAGACGATGCATGCTTTAGTGAATCAACGAAGCTGACCACCATTGAGAAGCAGGCTTTCTGAACGTGATACCCTATCATGCTACTGGAATCTTCAATATTTTAGCCCCTAAGTTTGTCCCAGTTTGCTCAGGAATGATGATTGTAGGCATATTGGAAGCCTGATAAAGCGCTTTAAAACCTGGTGAGTGGTGCAGCAGAAGTTACTAGAGGTGGAGGACAAATGGGGAAGAGAAAAAACAGCTGCCAAATGAAGGCATCTCATGTGAATAGCCGTGAGAAGTCTCAGCCACACACAGGGCTGGGGGCTCGGAAGGAAGCTTGGCACCCAGGGCCGTTCCCTGGTGGTAGTGGGGTGATCTCCATTTCCGTAACAACAATAGGGATTCCCTGGTGGTCCAGTGGTTGGGATTCCAAACTTCTGTCGCAAGGGGCACAGGTTCACTCCCTGGTCAGGGAACCGAGATCCCACATGCAGGTGGCATGGTGCAGCCAAAACAAAACAAAACAAAACAAAACAATGAAATTGCGATTTCGTTTTTCTCATAGTCTAGAACAGTGGTTCTTAGCCAATAGAGGTGTTGCCCTTAAGGCGCCATTTGACAATACCTAGAGTCAGTTTTGATTGCCACTTCCGGAGTAGGGGGTGAGGGGTGCTGTTGTCGTCCAGGGGCATCTAGGGCACCCAGGGGGCACTAGTGGTAAAGAATGCACCGGCCAGTGCAGGAGATGCAGGAGATGTGGGTTCGATCCCTGGGTCAGGAAGATCCCCTGGAGAAGGAAATGGCAACTCACTCCAGCATTCTTGCCTGGAGAATCCCACAGAGGAGCCTGGCGGGCCACAGTCCATGGGGTCACACAGAGTTGGGCATGGCTGAGCGATTGAGCAGGGGCGTCTCGAGCATCCCCCAGAGCACAGGGCAGCCTCAGAACAAAGTATGCGACTCAAAACATGAATAGCGCCGAGGTGGAGACGCCCTGCTCTAGGGGCCTCTAGGAAGGGGAGGCCGCCCAGGTCTGCGCTGTCGGCTGCTGGCAAGAGAGGCCTAGAGTCCCAGCTCCTCCGTCCGTGGGACTCTGCAGGAAGGGACACTGGAGAGGGTTGCCATGCCCCGCTCCCGGCCAGAGATCAAACCCATGTCTCCTGCGTTGCAGACAGATTCTTTACTGTCTGAGCCACCAGGGAAGCCCTGAAGGAGGACAGGAGAATGAAACGTATTTTGGATGTTTCCTCCAAGACAAAGGATTTCATTTAACGCCGAGTTCTGTGCTATGGACGCTACCACAGCACAACCAGATATTGGACGAAATAATTTGAGACCAGTTCATCTCACTGCCTCAGCGTGATGGTGAGGTAAAGCCAGGACGGATCTCCCAGTGGAACAATAGCTTCCCTGACAAAGGGACTCTGTTTCCGCCCTCTTCTTGCTACTTTTTTCTGTGTGCCCTCCTCCTGCTCCAGGCTTTATCTCCCCAGTTAAAGGCAGACTCTGAGCTGCCAAGGGCTATGGGTTCTCTCCCCTATCCCTGGCCTTCTGCCATTCCTCACAAAGGGCAGGCCCTCAGGAAGGAAATGTGTAATAAAGGAAAGTCACCATTCAGCTTAATGTAGTCCAACAAGCTGACAACCTGGAAAAAAAAAATTAGGACAGGAGGAAGAAAACCACCCTCAGTGATGAATGTTCTAAAATTAGAGTCTGCAATACAGGTAGTGTGTTTCCTTAGAATATTAATATGCCCTCCCTGGAGTATATCATGGAGATTTCACTGGGAAATTGGCAAGCACACGGGAAGAGTTTCAGGCTGGAAGCATAGTTTGAATATCTTAAGTGATTGAAATAAGCAAATTTAAAAATGAACTTGTTATATTCAGGACCAGATTAATAACAGGGCAGTTAGTTTTAGGCCATTTTTATGGTGGCAGATAGGAAACACCAGAGGATTCTTGTGTCCCAAAGAGGCGTTCATCAAAATACGCTTCTAGAATCTTCAAGTTTCAAGGAAACAGAAAGAACAGTGTTTCCGATCTGCTCTGCTTAGGAGGGTGTGGCCGCTTTAGGACAGCCCAGTGGCAAAGCCAGGATTAAAACAGTTTCTCCACCACAAGATTATCACCCTGTGCTGTTTTACCTGCCCTCTGTCATGATGCCTGATATTCGACCACTGACAGGTGAGGAGATGAAAAGATGGTAGGTGTTTGGCCAGGCAAATGTGGACACGTGCCCCAGCTTTACACTGCCATTCTGTGAGGCTTGTTTGGCTTTCCTGACTCCTGGGTTCTCATGTGGGAGTAAAGCAAATAATTACCACAAGCAGTTCATTAATCTGTCCCACAAAAGCTGCTTCTAGCTCTCCTAAAGCTCTTTCTTGTAATGCAGTCATTACAGATTTCCGTCATTACAGATTTTCATAACTTAGACCAGTGCTTCTCAGAATGTGATTCGAGAAACACTTGTTCTGCAAGATATCTTCAGCAATTTTTGTCTAATTAGTGTGTTTCCTGGCTAAATCTATGTGTGAGACACCAGTTAAAGCAAGGTAAACAGACATAGGACTTCTCAGAGCCTTTAATAGGTTAGTAAGTACAGTGATTCACCAAAAGGGTATAATAAATAGCACTTCACAAATGTGTGCGAATACAGAACTCTTTCTTTTTAGTGGAATATCTCATAACATCTTCTGGAACACTAGTGTTTATGGAAGACAGTTTTGGAACTCTGGTAGGTTGATTGCATAGATCCCCCACCCCTTGTTTCTGGGCTCAGTCATGTGACTCATTTTGGCCAATTGGTGTTTAGAAAAGGAAATCAGTCCTGAATATTCATTGGAAGGACTGATGCTGAAGCTGAAGCTCCAATACTTTGGCCACCCAATGTGAAGAACTGACTCATTGGAAGAGCCCTTGATGCTGGGAAAGATTGAAGGTGGGAGGAGAACGGGACGACAGAGGATGAGATAGTTGGATGGCATCACTGACTCAATGGACATGAATTTGGGTAAACTCTGGGAGTTTGTGATGGACAGGGAGGCCTGGTGTGTTGCAGCCATGGGGTTGCAAAGATTCGGACATGACTGAGCCACTGAACCAAAGTGTGATGAAAATAAGAGACCTGGAAAGTCCTTGTGCATTAAGGCTTTCTGTCTTGCTGCTCTTTATAATGAAGACATCAGTCACACTCTTCTCTTGCTCCTTCATCATCATGAGTAAATGCTAGGGCTGCTCTGATGGAAGGATGAGAAAGACTTATGGAGAGTGGATTTGTCACAGCTGAGGTCATCGAGACATGCTTGCCTCAAGCCAACTGCCACCAGAAACATGATCCCAGCCATTAGCTAGCTGACTTCAAAAAACATGCAAGTCAGGGAATTCCCTGGTGGTCCAGTGGTTAGGACTCCATGCTTCCACTAATAGAAACCTGGGAAATCAGTTGCTGGTTGGGGAACTAAGATCCCATAAGCTGTGTGTGTGGCACAGCCTCCCCACAACTCCCCCCCCCCCCAAAAAAAAGCAAGTGAGCCCAGTCAGGATCAGGAGAAATTCCCAACTTAAATCACACACCTGCAGACCTGTGATCACCATTAATGTGTGACAGTAGAAAACTGACATAGAAATTGGAATGGAGACTGGTTTAGTTCAGTTGTGTCTGACTCTTTGCGACCCCATGGACTGCAGCACGCCAGGCCTCCCTGTCCATCACCAACTCCTTGAGTTTACTCAGACTCATGTCCATTGAGTCGGTGATGCCATCCAACCATCTCATCCTCTGTCATCTCCTTCTCCTCCTGCCCCCAATCCCTCCCAGCATCAGGGTCTTTTCAAATGAGTCAGCTCTTCACATCAGGTGGCCAAAGTATTGCAGTTTCAGCTTCAGTATCAGTCCTTCCAATGAACACCCAGGACTGATCTCCTTTAGGAGGACTGGTTGGATCTCCTTGCAGTCCAAGGGATTCTCAAGAGTCTTCTCCAACAACACAGTTCAAAAGCATCAATTCTTCGGCACTCAGCTTTCTTTATAGAGTCCAACTCTCACATCCGTACACGACTACTGGAAAAACCATAGCCTTGACTAGATGGACCTTTGTTGGCAAAGTAATGTCTCTGCTTTTTAATGTGCTGTCTAGGTTGGTCATAACTTTTCTTCCAAGGAGCAAGCGTCTTTTAATTTCATGGCTTCAGTAACCATATGCAGTGATTTAGGAGCCCCCCCAAAATAAAGTTAGCCACTGTCTCCCCATTTATTTGCCATGAAGTGATGGGACCGGATGCCATGATCTTTGTTTTCTGAATGTTGAGCTTTAAGCCAACTTCTTCACTCTCCTCTTTCACTTTCTTCAAGAGGCTTTTTAGTTCCTCTTTACTTTCTGCCATAAGGGTGGTGTCATCTGCATATCTGAGGTTATTGATATTTCTCCCAGCAATCTTGATTCCAGCTTGTGCTTCTTCCAGCCCAGCATTTCTCATGATGTACTCTGCATGTAAGTTAAATAAGCAGGGTGACAATATGCAGCCTTGACATACTCCTTTTCCTATTTGGAACCAGTCTGTTGTTCCATGTCCAGTTCTAACTGTTGCTTCCTGACCTGCATACGGATTTCTCAGGAGGCAGGTCAGGTGGTCTGGTAATCCCATCTCTTTCAGAATTTTCCACAGTTTATTGTGATCCACACAGTCAAAGGCTTTGGCATAGTCAATAAAGCTGAGGTTTTTCTGGAATAATAAAAATAAAGATGTTTTTATATAAAATAAAATATAAAATATATATAAAAATAAAACAATAAAGATGTTTTTCTGGAACTCTCTTTTTCGATGATCCAGCGGATGTTGGCAATTTGATCTCTGGTTCCTCTGCCTTTTCTAAAACCAGTTTGAACATCTGGAAGTTCACGGTTCACATCCTGTTGAAGCCTGGCTTGGAGAATTTTGAGCATTCCTTTGCTAGCTAGTGTGAGATGAGTGCAATTGTGTGGTAGTTTGAACATTCTTTGGCATTGCCCTTCCTTGGGATTGGAATGAAAACTGACCTTTTCCAGTCCTGTGGCCACTGCTGAGTTTTCCAGATTTGCTGACATATTGAGTGCAGCACTTTCACAGCATCATCTTTTAGGATTTGAAATAGCTCAACTGGAATTCCATCACCTCCACTGGCTTTGTTCATAGTGATGCTTCCTAAGGCCCACTTGACTTCACATTCAAAAATGTCTGGCTCTAGGTGAGTGATCATACTGGGTCATGAAGATCTTTTTTATACAGTTCTTCTGTGTATTCTTGCCAGCTGTTAATATCTTCTGCTTCTGTCCATACCGTTTCTGTCCTTTATTGAGCCTGTCTTAAATGTTCCCTTGGTATCTCTAATTTTCTTGCAGAGATCTCTAGTCTTTCCTGTTCTATTGTTTTCCTCTATTTCTTTGCACTGATCACTGAGGAAGGCTTTCTTATCTCTGCTTGCTATTCTTTGGAACTCTGCATTCAAATGGGTATATTTTTCCTTTTCTCCTTTGCTTTTCTTGTCTCTTCTTTTCACAACTATTTGTAAGGCCTCCTTAGACAGCCATTTTGCTTTTTTGCATTTCTTTTTCTTGGAGATGGTCTTGATCCCTGCCTCCTATACAGTGTCACAATCCTTTGTCCATAGTTCATCAGGCATTCTATCAGATCTAGTCCCCTAAGTATATTTGTCACTGTTTTCCACTGTATAATTGTAAAGGATTTGATTTAGGTCATACCTGAATGGTCTAGTGGTTTTCCCTACTTTCTTCAATTTAAGTCTGAATTTGGCAACAAGGAGTTCATGATCTGAGAAGCGGAATTTCTACACTCTGATCTCAACTATTCATTTTATCCATATGTGTGCAATATACTTACCCCTTCCTTCCAAGAGCCCTGATGATGTCATTTAATCACAGCATCAGGCTCAAGTTCCAGGGTCTCAAAATGTATAACATGTCCAAATGTGGCTCCTGGATGTAAATTCTTCGTGACAAAAAGGCCTATGAATGACAATGATAAGCTATTTTATCCCAAATATTATACACTAGGGTAAGAGAAGACAGGATAGTTATAGCAGACAATCCCATTCAAAAGATGAATGGAAATTACATGAGGCAGTAGTTCACACCAGTTCTGAAACCTATTCCTGTGAATGCTGCCAGGACTGCCTGTTCCAGAGGAGGCGAATGTTCCTGATTGGGCCTCAGTGCTGCTCCAAGAGCTTCTCTACAGTCCATGGTATTCTGTGGCTCTCTGCACTGCCATCTGGGATGCCTGGGCTGCTCCTCTCTCCTGGATTAGCTCTTTGTGTTTCCAACAGTTTGCTCACCCTGCTTTCTCTTTGTGAAAATGAGGAACCTAGGGATTTTGTTACTTTTTCAACATTCTGGTTTTTTTAGGAGAAATTGGTAGAACTCTTGCCAATATAGTGCCCTCAACGTTTTTGTGGGTGTCTTACAAACCTGATGAGCCAAAAGCAATACCTATAATTCTTTTAGAGCTAGATCTCTATCTAGACATAATTACTGTTTGGGCAAATGAGGTTTCTGTGGGGGCAATGCTTTTAAGACTCCTCCCTGTCCTTTTGTCTAGCTTAGAGGTTCTTCTAGGTTCTGTTTTCTTTCTTTCAGAGGTCATAATAAAAGGTCTTAAATGCTTGTTTGGCTTCTTGCCCCAGGAGTTATTTTACTTTGAGAATCTTTTGGTGACTGCAGAGACAAGAGATTGTTTTTCCAACCAAGAAGTTACCTTTCTTCTGTAGCCCCTTTAAACTTGTTTTGTTTATTTTTTATGCATGCTGGGTCTTTGCTGCTGGGCATGGGCTGTCTCTAGTTGTGGTGAGTGGGAGATACCCTTCTTTGCAGTGGTGGGCTCTCACTGAGCTGGCTTCTCTGACTGAAGCACAGGCCCTAGGCTCATGCGCATGGGCTTCGGTAGTTGCAGCACGCAGGCTCGGTAGTTGTGATGCCTGGGCTTAGTTGCTCTGTGGCGTGTGGGATCTTCTTGGACTGGGGATTGAACCCATGTCCCCTGCATTGGCAGGTGGATTCTTAACCACTGGACCACCAGGGAAGTCCCTCAATTATTTCTTAAACCCTCCTGATTTCTCGTAGGAACTTCATTGATACACAGGTAGCGAGAGCCACTGGTACTTTCATTGTTCTGCCTGGATATGTTATTACTCAAATTCCCAAGTTTGGTAGGTACATTTCTTGTCTCCCGAATTAACAAATGGCAGTATTATGAGTTTTTTTTGGCTACTGCATAACCAGTGTTGCTATTTTTTCCATCCTTCTATAGTAGTTTTCTTATTACTTTTCCTGCTTCTACCATTTTTTGGTCTCAAAGACACTGTCTCATTTTTCTTCTTTTGTTATAAAAGTGAAAAGTGAAGTCACTCAGTCGTATCCGACTCTGCGACCCCGTGGACTGTAGCCCAGCAGCACCCTAATTCTGAATCAGTTTCTGTGTCAGTTATCTATTGCCACAAATAATGCTGCATAACAAGTCACCCCCAAATTCAGTGGCTTAAAAGAACCATTTAATTAGCTCGCAAATCTGCCAATTCACATGAAGGCTGAAGTGTACTTATTGTCTCTGATACATTCTCTTGAGAGATTAGCTGATTTAGGGTAGCCTGGACTCTGGCCATTTGCCTCAATTACTTATATTATTCATCCTGCCCTGGGCTAGCCTGATGTGTTCTCATAGCCGTGTCAAGAGTGCAGGAGTGCGCAAACCCAGTCAGGCAAGAGAGCAGGCAGAGAGATGCTGGTCAAGCTTCTGCTAACATCTCTTCGGCCAAAAAGCAGGGCAAAGTGACCAAGTCCAGAGTTGAAGTGGGAAATTACAAAATGACAAGGAAAGAGGGGTAGATACAGGTCAGCCATTAAATAGGGCTGTTGATAACCTTCATTTGCTATAGGAATTGTTGCTGTAAATACAAGAACCTTGCTGCATGGAGCAGAACTCATTGATGCCCTCATGGGTTAGCTAGCTCAGTTTCCTTGCCTTTTCTGACTCTATTCTTACAATTTTTTTTTTGTAAATCCATCTACATATATTTTTTTTGCCAGTATCATCTTTTAAAGGTATGTTTCATTACTTATTAATATTATCTAGAGGGGTTAGTGGTGCCTTCTCTTATTTGTCCTCTTAAGTTAATCCTCCTCCTGGGAAGAGTGAATAGCTGATAGAAGAGGGAAGCACTTGAGGGGGCAGAAATGATTACCAGTAGCAGAGATGTTTGAGTGTCAGTGTATGTGTGTAAATGTGGTACATAAAAATGCGTTTGTATGATGTGTACATATTTGTGTGACCTTTTATTAATATGTGACGAATACATACCTGTGCACAAGTGCATTTGTGCCTGTATATATGCACAGTGGTGGGTGCTCCTTCCCAGCTTATTAAACACATACCACTGTACTTGACCTGATAAATCATGAGACAGTGACAGGACGAAGTCTTATGGGGAAAAAAGGAAACAGGAGTCCAAAGGGTTAATGAGAACAAAGTGGGAGCTGAGTGCCTCCAAGTTTGAGAATTTTCCGGCAGTAATGAGCATTTCCTGGCAGTAATGAGCATTTCCTTACCCCGCCTCACCACCCCCTCCATGTTGTCCCTTAAACCTGGATGCTGGAGAAATGGGCGCTAAAACATCCCTGTTGCCATTACATAAAGTAATACGAAGCAGAGAAGCACAAGAGAGATTTTATCCCTCCGATTCTCCCACCAAAATGTCCCCTTCTTATTGGAGGTCAAGGACCAGGGATAAGACATCCAGTCCTTTCTCAGCCCCAAGATCGGGATATTGTTCTGTTTCCTTTGGAATATTTTATATTTGAAAAAACACACCAGGTTTGTCTTTGCCAAGACTGCCTTCCAAGAGGTCTGGTTTGAGTTAGGAACTTTACTGGTTCTTTGCTGATTTCTGGAGTCCCTAAAACCTCCCAGGGAGACCACGGGAATGCGGAGTTCTTCAGAAGGCCTAGATCTAGCTGCTCACAGTCCACCAGGCTCTTGGGACCGCAGATTTCCTGTTATGCTGTGTTAAGGCATTTGTTATTCCAGGGAGGAATCAGGAAGCTGAAGCCACTTGATGTGTTAGCGGTGACCTCTGAGGGGAAATTCTTTCCAACTGGCAGTGGACATGAGATAGAAAATGTCTGCTAAGTTCTGTGAACCTAGATGACCCAGTAAGTCCCAGATGATGGGAAGAATTACAGGAAGACCATGAGACAGGTTGTTACTATCATCCCCATTTCAGAGATCAAGTCATGTTCCTGTGATCACTCACTCGAAATGATTCTAGAAAAATGCTCTTGATCACCTCACTGTACTGCCTCTGACCAGGCGACCTAACCCTTCCGTGAGCAAAAAACTGGAGGCGGCTCCTTTATCAGCCCGAAGAAGTAAGCAGCGATATAAAATACTTGACTCTAGGTTGGCATAGTCTAGATTTCGCTGCCTGTTCTCTGACACCCAGTTTGCTTGCTTACAGCACCACACAGCCTTTTCTTTGGCAGACATTGAACCAAAGTTACCTTTACCTGCTCAAGGAGCAGGTGGTGGTGGTGTTTAGTCACCCAGCTTGTCTGACTCTTGCGAACCCCATGGATTGGAATTTTCCAGGTAAGAATACTGGAGTTGGGTTTGCATTTCCTTTCTCCACTGGATCTTCCCGACCCAGGGATCAAACCCACGTCTCCTACATTGCAAGTGGATTCTTCTACCACGGAGCCACTGGGGGACCCCCAAGGAACAGATACTGAGGGGCAAAGTCCTTCCCAGCTGCTTGCCCAGCCTTAGGAAGTGACAATTATCCTAAGAATTCATAGCACTTCTTATTTGAAACTTGATTTACTGTGATTGTAAGTCATAAAAATGATACATGATATGTTGATTTGACGTAACAATCAATGTCTGTTTAATAAACGACCCACAATGGTGTTCATATATTATCCCCATCTGAAGACAGTGTTTGACTTGCCAGCCCATATTTCACATTCTATCTCAAAAAAATACGAGAGACAAACCCTCACTTAGGCATAAACATATTCAAAGGCAAAAGATTTATTTATTGATGAGAGCCTCAAATTGACCAATTTTCAGCTTTTTCTTTTGAAAAGAAGAATGCTTTCTGAAAAGAGATTGCTACCAGATGTTGTGGGTTGCATAGCACTCACTCAGATATGAAAAGCAGATGAAATGGAATATTCTGGTTTCTGCTTCAGTCTTATTCTTATCTACACACAGCTCTTCTTAAGTGAACTTGACAGTGTCGGGGTTGATATTAAGATAGACTGCTTTAGTAAACAAGAAAAAGAGTTTTTACTCCCTACAACAACAAATGAGGTTTATATAGGAATTTCCCTGTGCAGGGGAAGACATTACAATTTTCAACACACAATAAATACATTTGCTAGACAAAAAAATGCATTTCATTACATGCTATGCACTTTCTGTTGTACATTAACCACTTTCTTGCTTTGTCTAGAGAAGTACCATTTTCTACTGTAAAACGTTTGCAATTTCTTTTTATGAGTCTGTTTTTCCCAAGAAGTAAGAACGTTTCATCACATATCCCTGTACGATAAATGTACATTATGTAAGAGGTGAAATGGGCAGTTGAAACGTCTGAGCTTTATTGTTTGTGTATCTCTATGGTTCTGAGAGCAGGCAAAAAGAGTTAAAATTTTGGACCTGAACAGCTAATTTTATTAACACAACTCATCTGTAATTACTAGATTCACTGGAGTCCTTTACTTTGACACTCTCAGCAACTATAATAGATGTGTATGTTCTCTAAAATAACACTATGGTATGTTCCAGCTACAGCTATAATTTTTCTTGACCATGTTTCTGCTGGGTTAAAGAGAACATAATTAATACTTTATTTAATCCTTGCATACTGTATACCTAGTTGATCATCGTTCAAAATGGCAGTTGTCCAGAGCCATACAATGTCTTCACAGTTGAATGTATATGACCCTGATTACTGTTTGTTGGAAATAAACCAAATAAGTAAAAAGGGAGTTGCTACAAAGAATTCTGGCTCTAGATTTTCTCCTGGCTGAGGGTCATTGTGATGATGACTGCCTATTTGCATATAAACATTGCAAAAGCCTTGGCAGGTTAGGGGGGCTTCCCTGGTTGTTCAGATGGTATCAAATCTGCCAGCAACGCAGGAGACTTGTGTTTGATCCCGGTGTCAGTAAGATCCCCTGGAGAAGGGAGTGGCTACACACTCCAGTATTCTTGCCCAGAGACTTCCATGGACAGAGGAGCCCGATGGGATACAGTGCATGGGGTCACAAAGAGTTGAATATTACTGAGCTCCTAACACTTTCACTTTCTTTGCAGGTTAGAGAGTTCCAATTATTTTCCTTGTGTTGATTTTACATTTGTACATATTTAATAGACTATTTGTGGGGATGAGGATTGTATCTGTCTTATATTATTATTTGTCATATTTTATTCTTATATTTAGAAACGTATTATTGACTGGTTATCCCTAAGGGCAGGAGTAGACAAATAGCAGGGAAAGGGGCTTGCCTACTTCGCTTGGGATGATGTATCTAAAGTTCTGTGTTTTACATTGAGATAAAGTTTTTTTTTTTTAATTTTAAAATGTATTTATTTTTAGACTGTGCTGGGTCTTCGTTGCTGTGTGGCTTCTCTCTACTCGCAGCAATTGGGGCTCTTCTCTCGTTGCGTTCCAGTGGCGTCTCTTGTTGCGGAGCGTGGGCTCCAGGGCATGCAGGCGTCAGCAACCGCAGCACACAGGCTTAGTAGTTGTGTCCTGCTCTCTGGAGGACAGACTCAATAGCTGCGGCCCACGGGCTTCGTTGCTCCATGGCATGTGGAATCTTCCCTGATCAGAGATCGAACCCGAGGCTCCTGCATTGGCAGGCGGATTCTTTACCACTGAGCCACAGGGTCGCCCTAAAGCTCAGTTTTTGAAGAAACCAGTGACTTCAGTTTCCCTGGCTCCGGTCTGGGTGCTTTATGCATGCTGTCTCATTGAATCAATCACTGTGATCCTCTGACTTCGGTGTTAACATTATTGTATCACGAAGGTGGGGCTAGCACCTCTCTGGGGTTAAGTAGTGAGGCTTGGTAACAGCCCCAGTGAGGGCTGGGGCTGGACTCGACTCCACACAGACTGAACGCTCTCCTACATAGTATGAGAAATAGTCGGGTGTTTGAAGCCCAAACATTTTTCAAAAAAGATCCACTTTCTGAGAGCAGAAGAGGGGAATTGGAGTTGGTGGAACTAGAAACACAGTATTTTTAGTGATCTAATATATAAACACATTCATAATAAGTTGTTTAACTCTGAAATGTTTATGTTTGGTGTGCTGCTTGTGAAAGTTATAGTTTATTCAGATACTAATGACAGACTGATTGAATATACATGTGAACCTTTTACCATTTTGATATAAAGTGAGCCAAGCTATAAGATTTTAGGACTCTAACATCTCTTTATTTTCTCAGTTTATGAGGAGAAACTATGAGTATTATGGTAAAATAGTTCTTACCGTTTTGGGATAAAATGTCTTTTATTGAGTGAAACAAACACAGCACCTATTTTTAGAAAATGGATTTTAAAAAAACCCTCAAAGTGAAACATCCCCAACCCTTACCAAGAGAAAACAACTCGTCACATATCACATTTGTTGCATGGTTATTTGTTGAAACAGTCTTTTTCTACACAATTACTACCAACATTTTCTACTTTTGTCATTTCATTTTTATTACCCTCAATGAAAATGAGGTTTATCTAGATGGAAGTAAACTTCTCTACACTTGCAAATGCTGTTTTTGATGTGGTATTTACTAAAAGTACTTAAGTACTTTCAAACGTAGACAAGGGACTTTTCCTTGCTGCAGTAGATAACAGGTACTTAAGCCAGCAAGAAGAGTTCTCATACAACAAACTATTATTCAGCTTCAGAAAGGAATGAAATTCTGACACATGCTACAGCATGGATGAACCTGGAAGACATTCAGCTAAGTGAAATATGTGAGACGGAAGGACCAATAGTGTATGTTCCACAGACGTGAGATCTAGACTGGGTACATTCAAAGAGACATAACGTAGAAGAGAGGTTACCAGGGGCTGGAAGGAGCGGGGATAGGGAGTTATTGTTTAATGGGTGTATTAAAATTTTTGTTGAGGATGATGAAAAAGTTAGACAGTGGTGACTAGTTGTGTCACCATTGTGAATGTGTTTAATGCCACTGATTTATACAATTATGAATGGTTAAAAGTATAAACGTTATGTGTCTTTTCCCACAATAAAATAATTTAACATATTACTGCAATATTACATGTAGGCATGTACAGGGGATTTTTGCAGAAACTAATGCCTGTGGTCAGTAATTTGTTATGTAAGTGAATATTTAAATGTGTACAGTCAGTAACATTCAGGTGTAACAAAAGATGTATTAAAATGTCTCTGGTCAATAATGTGTTAAAAAAGAATAATTCTGTCAGGATCTTACAGCTGAGGGGAAGAAAGTTCTAGCCTTTATTCTTTACTGGGCCTAATACCTCAATATGATTTGATTCAACAAATTCAGAAAGTTCTTGTGTGGGCTTTTCTTTCATTCATTGGGTTCGTTCAGTCGATAAATACCTAAAGGTCATGGAATGTCATGTCAGTCTGAGGGACTAGAGGATTGAGTAAGGGAGGTCTCCAGCCTGCAGGAAGTGGGAGAGACAGCTCCATTCATAAATGGTTACAATACAGAATTCAGGCTGCAGTAGGAACATACTGCAATAGTAGTGGGAACCCAGGAGAGGATCCTGGAGATCAGGGTTTCATAGAAGAGTTGCTAATTGATCTGGGTTTGAACCTTAAGAAGGAATTGGGTTGCTTTTTGTATTTCCATAGCATACAGTAATATTATTGCTCACATTTTCTGTCTTGGAATCTCAGATCTAAAATATTTGCAGCCTTTTAAAATATTTTGTAATTTTTTTCTTTTGTGTCTAAGCAAACTGATCTCTGGAGGCAGAAAAACATCTTAGTTCTTTCTCTGTCTTGTGTTCTATATATTTATAAGTAACATCACTTTGAGAAATATTCAAAGTAAATGAGACAGGCTTGGATCCCTCAAAGAGCCTGTGATCTAATAGGGAGATGAGACCAAGACCACTGGGGAGTAAGTGCCTTAAGAAATCGTCCAGGTGGGATGATGGTCACATAGAGGCAGGAGAAGCGACTTCTGGGGTTGGAGAAAAGTTCCATGGCTGAGGAGAAGCTTTGCATTTTCCTCTTAAAGCTGTGTAGAATTGTGACAAGCAGTGCATGCATACAGACTCAGCCTCTTCAGTCATGTCCACCTCTTTTTGACCCCATGGACTGTAGCCCGCCAGGCTCCTCTGTCCATGGCATTCTCCAGGCAAGAATACTGGAGTGGCGTGTCATTTCCTTCTCCAGGGAATCTTCCTGACCCAGGGATGGAACGTGTATATCTTACGTCTCCTGTATTGGAAAGCAGGTTCAGGTAAAGTATTTCCCTTTGGATAGGCAGATATGAACAAAAGCTGAAAGACAAAAACTTATTAGCTTTATTTAGGGGAGCAGTGAGAAAGCAATCCAGAAAGATCCATCGGGGTCAGGTAACAGGATTTCCAAACTTTCAACATTTTGCTTATTCTCAGAACCCAAGAACGATGATTTATTACTGGGTGGGTTTAGGAGAGACAGGTCTTCCCACCTGTGTGCATGTACAGGGGATGGTGGAGGAAAAAGGAGAGTAAAAGCAATGATCCGAAGGTCCTGGATGAGCACTGAGCTCGTGGGAGGAGTGGGGATAGACTGAATGAGAAGCGTGGCATAGAAAAAGAACAACGTGTTTTGGAGTCATTGGGTCCTGGTTTCAAACCCCGTATTCAGAATTGTCTAACTGTGCAAATTAGGCCAGATTGTTAGCACATGTGAGCCTCCTTCTCCTTGTGTGACAAATGAGGACAATAACACTGTCCTTTTTAATAGGATTATCCCAAGGATTAGGGAGGATGGGGTGACAAACAAGAAGACGCCCCCAGAGGTACCAAGGCTATTTCCTTCCCCGGGTGACCTCTGATGTCCCATCTGAAACCAGAATGTGTGTGAAATAATTCAGAAGTTTTCTTTTTTTTTCCCTGGCAAAAATAAGTTACTCACATAATTGAAGTTAGAAAGCAGTGTCTTATGTCAGATCTAACATGAGGTCATGCCAACTCTTCCTCCTAAGCAGAAGCCCTAAGTTGGGGTCTGCCCTGTGCAGTGTATGCTGAAGCTAAAGTGACCGCAGGCAATACTTGAAAGTATGAATGCACATTTGAAGACATCTACCGGTTTGCAGTTTGCAGGTGGCCTAGATTATGATACCTTCCTTTGGGTCCCTACTAGACGTCTTTAACTGCCACTTGACTGAATTCGTCTTTTCTAATTCTTTTTCAGGTGACCCTCTTAGGTCTTCTATTTTATGGTAACATTATCTGTAAATAAGGAGGTCCCCTTTCGGATTGTTGTATCCTTATTTGTCTCCTGACCTAGAGATAAACATGTCGGGATGATGGTGGTGGTGGGCATTGACAGATGCTAGTGAAGAGACCTCAAGTATTTCAACATTAAATATGACATTGATATTAAGGTTGGATCATGGCTCCATTATCACATCTTTACTGTCACATGGTTCACGTCATATAGACACTTTTAGGAAAATTTCTTTTCCCTGTTGAACTTAGTTGTTGGTTCGGTTGCGGGGGTGGGGGTGTCCTTTCTTATTCAACTGCATATTCATGGTGTTAGCACTGAGCCTGAATATAACATGTGTAGATATTTATGGGAGGCATGACTAAGAATCTTAATTTATCAGGACTCAGTAAAAAGAGCCTGAGGACAATAATGTCCAGTAGGAAATTATGAATGTCTTTTTGGAATTTCAAAGAACATTCACTGTTCAGCTGTCTTCCTAAAAAATGTTTCATTTAAAATCAATCAGTATCTCGAATACTTGCTTTTTTGTGATTCTCATGTAAGGAGACAGGAGGGAAATACAATTGAAAGCTCTGTTCTACTTATATTTAAAGAAGGGAAATCTAAATTTTCTCTATAAATTCTCGGTTGATGTGTGAATTTTTAAATTCTTTTTCTAACTTGTATGTTTTCCAGAAAACACACAAATAAATCCAGAATTAATAATAGTAACTGGCTCCTTTGTTCCTATGCATGAGGACACAAAACAAACATAAAATTTATGTTGATTATATTTGGCTGTCATATCTTGGTATTTTCAAATAATATCCATTCTAATGCTATATAATTTTTTCTCAGTACTTTCTACTTTATGACTTTTATATATTTCTGTCTGAAGTAATGTTTTGTCTCTTAATGTCACTCATGCATTTATTTAATCACTTAAAAATAATGGGCTATGAGATGGGACTGAATAATGTGAAAAATATTTCTTAAAATATATCAAAGAATAATTTGCAAAACCAATATGGTAGAAGTCATATTTATTGAAAAAAATTAATATCTTTGCTATAAAATTTGTAACAGCAATATTTACTGAATGTTTATTTTGATGCATAAACCTGAATATTACATACCAAGTACAAGACAGTAGCACTAGTTTTTCTTTTATTTACATTTTATGAAAATTGTTATGCAGTCCATGTTAAAAGAATGTATGATGGAGGATTGTTACATTAGAAAAATAATATTCTTGATAAAGCATTCTCAAGGAGTCCAATCACATTTTCTGCCTCTTCAATAAGGCAAAAGTCCCTAGAACAGCATATAACTTAATTTACAAAATAACTGTTCAGACACATATTCAAGTTTTCTTTTGGTATGATTTTCCTCACTGTAAAATTACTTTTTTTCCTTCTTCTTCTTCTTTTTTTTTTTTTTTACTAAAACATTAAAGACTTTCAGGAAAATGTCATTGAATGATTTCAGCTATACATTACATATACAGCTCTGTAGCCTAGCAACGACCATTGCTACACCATTATTAACTTTAAATATTCTGCTTGGTGAGCTAGTCTCAAATGTAGCATATTTTAGGGTTCTGCCATCACTATGACTGTGGAATCATTGGTTTTCATAGCAAACAGATCTGTCACAGTATGAAGCTTTGTTTGTTTTAGGGAACTGGTACACAATTACATTTCCACTCACAAGAGAACGCCACAGGTGTAACTACAGTCAGGCTCTGACGGCTCCATAAAGGTCCCGCGTTGGACCTGCCCCAAAACTCCTGGGCTTACGCAGCACAGCCCTGGCCGGGTTCAGGTGGTTTCGTCCAGAGATTTCATCGCTCTTCACAGTTAGGTAGTTTTAATTCCTTCGAAGGCACACAACTTCCACCTTTTTTCCAGCGTTGCTCCCACGCCTGTGAATTCCTGTTTAAACATGCGTGGCAACCTCATCAAAAGCATTTCGATTTCATTTGCAGATATCTGTTAGAAAGGAAGAAAAGTCACTTTTGGGAGGGGAACTCATCTCAAAGGAGTCAGGGGGTTGAGTAAGGACGTGCTTTCCCAAATGAGACAAACGTGTGGTTTTCTGCTTGGCTGTTCAGGTCCTTACAGAAGGAGCACGAGGTAAAGGGCTGAGTGTGATTTGCTGCATTGCTTCCTGGGCAGCTGTTAGGAGAGGGGCATGAGATAAGCAGGTGGAAAGTTCCAGGTTCACTTTTCATATGGATGCCTGCCTTACTGGCAGCATGATGTCTGAGCAGCCCTGCCTTGATGTGAAAAGGAGATGGGGTGAGATTTAAGATGGCTCAGAGAAAACTGATCACCACTTCTGGAAAGCCACAATCCTCTGATCCAAAGGGCAGCTCTGTTATCTGACTCAGTGAAGACCAGAGGACAGGTGGGTAGATTTCCTGTCACACTAACTTCCTTCTCTTCACAGGGACCAGAAGACCATAAAGCTTTAGGAATAAAAATGAAACCCAGCACCCACAGCAATAAAAGTCTCAATGTCTAGTCATAAATTCCAGGTAGGTTGCTTTTTAATGCAGTTTTTTTCTTCTCCCAATTTTTATTACATATATTTTTATACCAATAATTTATTTTATCTTAAAGACTGAAATCACCACAATCTTTCTACTATAACACAGCCATTGCTCTTATTTTCCTATATTTGCATCCTAATCCATGCATATATATATATATATATATATATCTCAGATAGCAAGCTGAGATCCTGAATTTCTGTTTAAGTCTGTATCATACTATTGTTATGAGCTAAAAATGACCCTACCAAGGTAGGCTCTGTAAGTCACAGAAAGTGGGAATAACAACATTAAGGGTGTGTGAAGACTACAGGCTTAGCACAGCTTTGGGCATACAGAAATGCTCAGCAAATAAGACCTCATTATTTTTTCATGGTACAATCACTGTATAGGTATTGTGTGTGTGTGCTGAGTCGCTTCAGTCCTGTCTGAATTCTTTGTGACCCTGTGGACTGTAGTCTGCCAGGTTCCTCTGTCCATGGGATTCTCCAGGGGATCTTCCTGACCCAGGGATTGAACTCACTTCTCTTATGTCTCCTGCATTGGTAGGTGGGTTCTTTACCAATAGCACCACTTAGGATACTTTCCAGTTAACAATTAAGAGAGACCAAACAACTGATACCACAGAAATACAAAAATGTAAGAAAATACTAGGAACAATTACATGCCAACAAATTGGACAACCTATAAGAAATGGACAAGTTTCTAGAAACTGAATCAAGAAGAAATAGATACTTTGAACAGACAAATCACTAGAAGTGAAATAGAATCTGTAATTAAAAAAAAACAAAAACAAAAAACCTCCCTGCAAACAAAAGTCCAGGACCAGATGGCTTCACTGGGAAATTCTACCAAACATACAAAGGAACTACACGGATCCTTCTCAAACTCTTCCAACAGACAGAAGAAGGAATATTCCCAAAGTCATTATAAGAAGCCACCATCGCCTGATACTAAAATCAGACAAAGACAATATCAAAAAAAATTATAGGCCAGTATTTGGGGCTTCCTATGTGGTGCTAGTAGTAAATCTCCCTGCCAATGTAGGAGACATAAGAGACGCAGGTTCAGTCAACTTAGCATCCGAGCACATATCTTTGATGAATATAGATACAACATTCAAAACAAAATACTGGATCAAACTAGATGGATGGCATGGTTAGAAGGAAGTCCATCTTGCTATGGCTGACTTTGAAGAGAGAGATAGAGAGCCATAATTCAGGGAACACAGACAGCTTCTAGAACCTGGACAAGGACTCCTGCCAGTGTTGCTGGGGCATCCTGCATCACTCAGAGCCCCCGAGGTTTCCCTGTTAGTGCTGAAGCCAGTTCTGTTATGGGTGTACAATTAAGACTTCATATCATCACTGTGAAGGGGTGCTGTTGTGCCTTTTGATATGGCACTGGTTTGTTAAAAAAACAAATCAGTAATTAAGAGTTTATTCATCATGCTGATGGCAGAATAGAAGGAACTTGAGCTCACTTCCTGACGTAAGCACACCAAAATCCCAACCCATTTCTGAACCACCACCGATTAAAAAAGACTTGAACCTACCAAAAAAGATATTCTAATCCAAAGATGTAAAGAAGAAACTCAACAGAAAGGCAAGAGGGGTGCACGTGTGATATAATCAAATCCCATTACCCCCTGGGTGGGTGACCCACAAACTGGAGAAGAATTATGTGGCAGAAGGTCTCCCACAAGAGTGAGAGTTCTGAGCCCCATGGCAGACTCACTAGCCTTGGGGTCTGGCATGAGGAGGCGGCATGCCCAGAGCATTTGGTTATGAAAGCCACTAGGGCTTGACTACAGACGTTCCACAGGACTGGGGTAAACAGCAGCTCCGCTCTTGGAGGGCTTACACAATGTCTCGTGTGCACCAAGACCCAGGGCAAAAGCAGTGCCTTTGTAAGACTTCCGTGGTGGCTCAGACAGTAAAGCATCTGCCTACAATGTAGGAGACCGGGTTCAATCCCTGGGTCAGGAAGATCCTCTGGAGAAGGAAATGGCAACCCACTCCAGTATTCTTGCCTGGAGAATCCCATGGACAGAGGAGCCTGGTAGGTTACAGTCCATGGGGTCACAGAGAGTCGGACATGACTGAGCGACTTCACTTTCCTCTCCCTTGTAAAAGCCTGGGCCAGACCTACCTGCTGGTCTTGGAGGGTCTCCTTGGGGAGGCAGGGGGCAGTTGTGGCTCATTGTGGGGACACAGACAATGGTGGCAGAAGTGCTGAGGACTATTCACCTGTGTGAGTTCTCCTGGAGGCTGCCACTTTGGAACCAAGGCTCTGGTGCTGGGACACCTCAGGCCAAACCACCACCATGGTGGGAACGCAGCCCCACCCATCAGCAGACAGGCTGCCTAAAGACTACCTGAGCACACAGCCACCTTCAGAACTCTCCTTGACACAGCACTTTCCCTATAGCTCAAACAGTAAAGAATCTGCCTTCAAGGCAGGAGACCAGGGCTCGATCCCTGGGTTGGGAAGTTCCTCTGGAGAAGGGAATGGCGATCCACTCCCCACTCCAGTATTCTTGCCTGGAGAATTCCATGGACAGAGAAGCCTGGTGGGCTACATTTCGTGGGGTTGCAAAGAGTCAGACACGACTGAGTGACTGACTAACAGTTGACACAGCACTGCCCAGCAGAAGGCCAAGACCCAGCCCCACCCTCCAGTGGGCGTGTACCAGCCCTTCCCATCAGGAAGCCTGGATACGCCTCTAGACCAGCCTCACCCATAACAGGGGCAACACACCCGAAGCAAGAGAACTACAGTTCAGCACCATGTGGAACTAAGTCAGCAAATGCAGACCAGAGCCTACCCTGGGACCAGCTGGTCCCTGGCCCTTGCGTGACAAGAGGGGCGTGTACTGCTGGGACACAAAGGACAGCCCCTATACAATGCCACTCCTCCAAAGTCGAGAAACGTAACGTTCCACTTACATAAAAATATGCTGCTGAACTGGAGCACCAATACTTTGGTCACATGATGTGAAAAGCCAACTCACTGGAAAAGAACCCTGATGCTGGGAAAGACTGAGGACAGGAGGAGGAGAGGGCGACAGAGGATGAGATGGTTGGATGGCATCACTGACTCAATGGACATGAGTTTGAGTAAACTCAGGGAGATAGTGAAGGACAGGTAAGCCTGGTGTGCTGCAGTCCATGGGTCACAAAAAGTCAGACATGACTGACTGAGCTGTTGTTATACAATTAGAAATTGAGACAAAGTGAGATGGTAGAGGAATATGTTTCAGATGAAGAAAGAAGATAAAAACCATAGAAGGACAACTAAGTGACATGGGCAATCCGCCCAAGAAAGAATTCCGAGTAACGATGGGAGGGATGATCCAAGAACTCAGGAAAAGAATGGAGAGTGAGAAGTTACAAATTTTTAATAAAGAGCTAGAAAATATAAAGAATAACAAGAGTTGATGAATACAGTAATTGAGATGAACAAAGTAGAATCAATAGCAGGAAAAAATGAGGCAAAAGAATGGATAGGTGAGCTGGAAGAAAGTCATGGAAATCACTGCCACAGACAGAATAAAGAAAAAAAAAGATAATGAAAAGAGGACAGTTTAAGAGATCTCTGGGACAACATCAAATGTCCTAACGTTTGCATGACAGGGGTTCCAAAAGGCTTAGGGCCTGGGAAGATATTCAAAGAGATAATAGTTGAAAACTTCCTTAACATGGGGAAGGAAACAGTCACCCAAATCCAGTAAGAAAGTCCCAGGCAGGATAAACCCAAGGAGGAACAACACACCAAGATGTATACTAATCAAACTGACAAAAATATTAAATCAACAAGAGAAAAGCAACAAATAACATACATGGGAATCCCCATAAGGTTATCAGCTAATTTTTTTCAGCAGAAACTCCAGGTCAGAAGGGAGTGGCATGATATAATTGGTGACAGATGGAAAAAACCTACAACTGAGAATACTCTACCCAGCAAGGCACTCATTCACATTTGACAGAGGAATCCGAAGCTTTACAGCCAGGCAAATGCTAAAAGAACTCCAGTAGGTGGAAAGGAAAAGGCCACAACCAGAAACAAGAAAATTATGAAATAGGAAAACTCACCAGTAAAGGCAAACAATAGTAAAGGTAGGAAATCATCCACACACACTATGATATTTAAACTAGTAATAGAGGAGGAGAGTACAAATGCAGGATATTTAAAATGCATTTGAAATTAAGAGATCAGCAAATTAAAATAATTGTGTATATACATGTGTATGTGTGAGTGTATACAGCATGCTATATATCAAAACCTCATTGTAACTGCCAATAAAAAAATCTATAATATATATATATATATTTTTTTTAATATAATATATATTTTTAGGCAAAAAGAAAAATGAATCCCAACACAACAGCAAAGATAGTCATCAAATCATAGGATAAGAGAATAAAAGAAGGAAAAAAACCTAAAAAAAAAAAATCCAAAACAATTAACAGAATGGCAGTAAGAACATACATATCAATAACTACCTTAAATGTAAATAGATAAAAGGATCCAACCAAAAGATATAGCCTGGCTAAATATAAAAACAAGACCCACATATATGCTGTCTATAAGAGACCTACTTCAGGCCTAGAGATATATGCAGACTGAAAGTCAGGGGATGGAAAAAGATATTCCATGCAAATGGAAATCAAAAGAAAGCTAGAGTAGGAATACTCATATTGTACAAAATAGACTTTAAAAAAGCATGTTACGAGAGACAAAGAAGGACACTACATAATAATCAAGGGATCAATCCAAGAGAGGATATAACAGTTGTAGCTATATATATGCACCCAATATATAAAGCAAATGTTCACAGACATAAAAGGAGAAACTGATAGTAACATAATAATGGTTGGGGGGCTTTTAACATCCCACTTTCATCATTGGACAGATCATCCAGATAGAAAATCAACAAGGAGGTAGAGGCTTTAGAGGACACATTTATACCATTTGGACTTAATTGATACTTAAAGAGCACTTCATTCAAAAGCAATTGAATACACATTCTTCTCAAGTGCACATGGAACATTCTCTAGGAATGATCACATGCTGGGCACAAAGTAAGCCTCAGTAAATTTAAGAAAATTGAAATCATATCAAGCATCTTTTTGAGCACAGTACTATGAGATTAGAATCAATTACCCAAAAAAAGCTGGAAAAAAAAAAATCACGTGGAGGCTAAACAACCAATGGATCACTGAAGAAATCAAAGAGGAAATAAAAAAATACCTAGAGACAAATGAAAACAAAAGTATGATGATTCAAAACTTACGGGGCACAGCAAAACTAAGAGAGAAGTTTATAGCAATACAGTCTTACATCACGAAACAAGAAAAATCTCAAACAACCTAACCATATACCTAAAGCAACCAGAGCAAGAACAAACAAAACCCAAAGTTAGTAGGATGAAAGAAATAAAGATCAGAAATAAATGAAACAGACTACAAAAAACAATAGAAAAGATCAATCAAGACTAAAAGCTGGTTCTTTGAATAGGTAAACAAAATCAATAAACCTCTCGCCAGACTCATCAAGAAATAAGAGGCCACACAGGTCAATAAAATCAGAAATGAAAAAGGAGAAGTTAAACTGTCTCCACAGAAATACAAATGATCATAAAGGAATGTTACAAGTTACTATGTGCTAAGTCACCTCAGTCATGTCCGACCCTGTGCGACCTAAGGACTGTTAGCCCACCAGGCTCGTATGTCCATGGGATTCTCCAAGCAAGAACAGTGGAGTGGGTCACCGTACCCTTCTCCAGGGGATCTTCCCAAGCCAGGGATCGAACCTTTGTCTCTTATGTCTCCTGCATTGCCAGGTGGGTTCTTTACCAGCTGAACCACCTTTGAAACCCTACACCTTTAAAATGCACACACTAGAAGAAATGGACACATTAATAGGAAGTCAAAAGAAGATCTCTGAAGACTGAACCAGGATGAAATAGAAAATAACAGACCAATTACCAGTACTGAAATTGAATTAGTAATTTAAAAATCCTCAACAACAAAAGTCCAGCAGCAGGTGGCTTCACAGACTAATTTCAAACACTTTGGAAGAGTTAATACCTGTTCTTCTGAAACATGCCCAAAGAATTTCAAAAGAGGGAACACTCTTGAACTCATTCTACAAGGCCACTATCAACCTCATACCAGAGTTAGACAAAGATACCACAGAAGAGAAGATGACAGGCCAGTATCACTAATGAACAGAGATGGAAAAATCCTCAACAGAATACTAGTAAACCAACTCCAACAGTACATTAAAAGGATCATACACTATGATCCAATGGGATTTATCCCAGGGATGCAAGGTTTTTTCAATATCCACAGTATGGATCAGTATGATACACCATATTAACACATTATTGCCTGGGGGATTTTTGCAGGCACTAACACCTGTTGCTGGTGATTGTTATGTAAGTGAATATTAAAACATCTCAATAATGTTTTGTAATAATATATCTGTGGTCAATAAGTTATTAATGAATTGAAGAATACAAACCACATGATATCAATAAGTGCAGAAAAACATTTTGAAAAAATTCAACCTCCTTTTATGATAAAAACTTCAGAAAGTGGGCACAGATGGAATATACTTCAACATAATAAAGGCCATTTATGACAAACCCACGGCTAACATCATACTCAGTGGTGAAACTCTTGAAAGCATTGCCTCTCAGATCAGGAACAAGACAAGGATCATATATACACTCTCACCACTTCTATTCAACATAGTTTTGGAAGTTCTAGCCACAACAGTCAGACAAAAGAAATAAAATGTATCCAAATTGGGAGAAAAGATGTAAAACTGTCACTATATGCAGATGACATGATGCTATATATAGAAAACCCTAAAGACCACACAAAAACTACTAAAATGAATAAAATAATACAGTAAAGTAGCAGGATACAAATTGATGTACAGAAATCTGTTGCATTTCTTTACTTTGCACTAACAATTAAATATCAGAAAGGGAAAGTAAAAAAACAAAAATTCCTTTGAAAAAATCATATAAAAATACTTAGGAATAAACCTGACTTAGGAGGTGAAAGATTTACATGCTGAGAATAATGAGACAATTGAAGATGATTCAAAGAAATAGATACCACATGCTCTAGGGTTTTATTAATAAGAATCAGTATGATTAAAATGGCATACTATCCAAAACAATCTACAGATTTAATATGATCCCTGTCAAATTATTCACAGAACAAAGAATCCTGAAGTTTATATGAAACCATGAAAGACTCAGAATTGCCAAAGCAATCTTGAGGGAAAAGAACAAAGCAGGCAGCATAACCCTCCTAGATTTCAGACAATAGTTGTTCATTGCCAAGTTGTGTCCAGCTCTTTGCAACCCCATAGACTGCAGCATGCCAGGCCTCCCTGTTCCTCACCATCTCCTGGAGTTTGCCCAAGACAACAATACAAAGCTTCAATAATCGAAATGGTATGGTACCAGCACAAAAATATACATGGATAACAGAGAGCCCAGAAATAAACCCACACACCTATGGTCAATTTTCGACAAAGGAGGCAAGACTCTAAGGGAGGAAAGATAGTTTCTTCAGCAAGTGGTGTTGGGAAAGCTGGGCAGCTGCATATAAATTAATGAAGTCAGATCACTCCCTCACACAACTGTCACACCATACGCAAAAATAAACTCAAAATGACACCATAAAAATCCCAGGAAGAATATAGGCAAAACATTCTCTGACATAAATTGTACCAATGTTTTCTTAGGTTAATCTCTCAAGACAATAGAAATAAAAGAAAAAATAAACAAGTGGGATCTAATTAAACTTAAAAGCTTTTGTACAGCAAAGGAAACTACAAACAAAATAAGAAGACTACCTACAGAATGGGAGAAAATATTTGCAAACAATGTGGCCGTCAAGGGCTTAATTTAGAAAAGACACAAACAGCTCATTTAATAATAATAAACAACAACCCAATCAGAAAATGGGCAGAAGGTCTAAACAGACATTTCTCCAAAGAAGTACAGATGGACAAACTGGCCTATGGAAGGATGCTCAGCATCACTAATTAGGAAAATGCAAATCAAAGTTACAATGAGGTATCACCTCACACTGGTCAGAATGGCCATGATTAAAAAATCTACAGATAACAAATGTTGGAGAAGGTGTGGAGAGAAGGGAGCCCTCCCACACTGCTGATGGGAATGTAAGTTGGTACAGCCACTGTGGAGAATAGTGTTATTATTAGGATTGTGTGTAAAATGTCACACAGGGCCTGGCACAGGTACAATTTCTCTCTCTATCCATATTTAAGCAATGCTGATCAAATCCTACACACTCACATCAGGTCTTCTGTGATCGGTGGGTCAAACTCTGTGCTGAAAAGTAGCATCACCTTGTTTCTTATGGTAGCTTCTGACCTGAGCCTAGACTTCAACCACAAAGGAAGCAGAAGTTGGCAAGCGGCAGCAGAGAGGTGGCACCACTTCCTGGGTCTGGGCCAGGCACAGAGTTCGTGCTTTAAGTGCACTATCTCATCAAAAAGTTATTTAAACAAGCAGATAAGCGGTTCACTTGCTAGAAGAAAGAAGTGTAGAGGCAGAAGTTCACATTCCCATCACAAATGACCATTAACCTGCTTTACCACCTTGCCTGGCTTCCTGGGTGGCTCAGCGGTAAAGAATCTGCCTGCCAAGCAGATGTCAGTTCGATCCCGGAATCAAGAAGATCCCCTGGAGAAGGAAATATCACTCGACTCCAGTATTCTTGCCTGGAGAATCCCATGGACAGGGGAGCTACTACAGTCCATGGGGTTGCAAAGAGTCAGACATGACAGAGCGGCTGAACCACCACCATCTTGCCTAAGTCACTAAATCTCTTTGGGTAATTTTTCACTTGCAGGAAAGGAATTGGAAGGAAACTCATCGGATGCTCCTAGGACTTCTACTCCAGCATACGCTAACACTGGTTTTTGGGCAAGCCTTTAAAATTCACCTGTCCACTAGGTTGTGGTGAAGATCTCAAAGCTGAGAGAATGTGATAGGTCTTTTGTGCACTTTTAAGGACAAAACAAATGGCAGCCAACACTAGGTAGCACTTACTATGTGCCAGATACTGCTATAAATGGTTTTCATCTATTAAATCATTTAATACACATTAAAAACCATTCTATAGACGGTGAAGCTAAGGTACAGAGATGTTAAATAAGTTGTCCAAAGTCACACAGCTAAACAGTAGTGAAAGTGGCATTTGAAATTCTCACGATTACTTAATTGGAATAACCAGTTAGTCAGAAATGAGTATAATAACCATTGGTGTCCTCAGAAGCAGTCAACTATCAGTTGCTGTTGACAGTGCCAAGGTAACAGCCTGATTCTGCCAGGATGGTGTAAATATTATAATATAGACAAGGACACAATTATAGAACAGGCACCTCAAATGAAATCTTATCTAAAATACCCATTAAAAAATAAACACAAATAGAAAGCTTCTCTACAGTGAAGGAAACCATCAACAAGATGAAAAGGCAATCTACTGACTAGGAGAAAATACTGCAAATCGTATGTCTGATAAAGGGTTAATATTTACAATGTACAAAGAACTCACAAAATCAGTAGCGAAAAACCAAGCAATCCAATCAAAAAAATGGGTGAGGATCTGAACATTTTCCAAAGATGACATACAAATGGCCAACAGATTCATGAAAAGGTGTTTAACATCACTAATCAAGAGAAATACAAAAAAAAAAAAAAAAACAGACTCACAATGATATATTATTGGGAATAATCTAGAGATAGTTAAAAGTATAGAGAGGATCGGGGCTTCCCTGGTGGTCCAGTGGCTAAGACTCCGAGCTCCTGAGGCAGGGAGCCCGGGTTCGATCCTTGGTCTGGGAGATAGATCCCACATGTCACAACTAAAGATCCTGTGTGCTGCAGCAAAGATCTAAGATCCCACATGCCTCAACTAAGACTGGGCACAACCAAATAAATAGAGGAAGGATGTTGCTGTGTATGTTACATGCAAAGACCAAGTCATTTTATGTGAACATAAAGGATTTGAGCATCTGTGGATTTTGGTAACCACAGGGTTTCTTTGAGCCAGTTGCCTGCAGATATCAAAGGACAAAAGTATTGGGGAACCAATTAAAAGGAGCCTGATGCAAAAAAAAAAAAAAATCCATTTACAATAATAAGGCACTCAGCTAGAGTCTAGAGCATTTCCTTAAAGATGTTTATATCTCATGCAAGAACAAACAGCAAGGTGAAACAGCTTCATGTTATTATTTTGATGGTTTTTAAACCTTTTCCCTTCCTGACAAAACAACCTATATGACACATGACATTTTGGGATTTTTCAAGACAAATTCAAGAGAAAATTCAATTTGTCCTTCTGTTTTACTATATGGCCGAAGAAGAATGTAAACCTACAGATTTCTTCACTTTAATTCTTTTTTCTTCCCTTCCTTATTAAAACATGTCAGCCATTATGATCCTGCCTTCATGGTATCCTTTCTCTTCCTCTCAGTCATGTCGTGGTCTTCAGAACTGGAAGTGTCATGGAATCATCACAAACACACAGCACTTGGCACTCACTGGGTGTGATCAGAGCCATAGGGACCCATCTCCCCACCAGGGGTGCAGGATTCCCTTCCCCAGACCCCTTCTGAGGCCGGGGATTCTCCCTAAGCTCCTGTGGGTCACGGATGGAACCCTGGGGTCCAGGGCAGGGCTGCTGCTGGCCCAGCTGGTATATGGAGAGGCTGGAGCTCTGCGCCGGGCTCCTGATGCTGCATCCAGCCTGGCTTTCCAGCACCACGTTTGCTTTCTCACAAGGATACTATGAGGCGAACAGATACACGAGGCTAAGAGAATCCTGTGCGGCATTATGATATAGGTCAGAAACGTGCTGTGACTGTGAAATCTCATTTTCCCATACACCACGTGTTGGTGCTCTGGCAACTGGGGAGGGTCATCATAAACATGATGCTTTTATTTCCTCTTACCCAGCTGGCTTTTATTCCAGGAAACTGGGGGTCTGTGTGTCTTTTTTTTCTTCGATGTTATCAGTGGCTCCCCTCACTCCCGTTTAAAATTTTCTAACATTTACTCTTTGAGGAAGGATTGATTTGCTCTAATTTGAAAGAAAAGAAAGGATGAGAAGGAATAAAGGCTTTGTAACCAAGGGACTTGCGTGATGGTGATTTGTGAGAGGCAGAGGTCATTTGTAAGATGTACTTGCTTTATTTTCTGGTTTGCTGAGTCTGGTTCAAGCCCACTGCCTCCTTGCCAGGCCACTAAGTACATGTATACACAGACACAGGAAGGCATAAATAAATTTTATCATTGGGGATGGTTGGCTCCGTGTCCCATATCAGTCAGCCAAGGGAGGCCAGTGGAGAAGGGGTTTTCTTTTGGGGGGACTGAAGAGACACCCACATAGGCTTTGTCAAGGCTGGAGAGTCAAGAGAAGGAAAAAGGGAAAGACAATAAACGGAAGTGAGGACCTGGGGGAAAGAGAAGGAAAGGGCTGGAAGGCAGAGGACCAGGGAGGAAGGCGAGGCTGTGCGAGGAAAAGCACAAGAAAGCAGGAAGAAGATAAACAGAAGGAAAGAACCAGAAGGAGAAGAGGAAAGATCTGGAGGGAAATGCAGAGAGGAAAGAGGGGAGAAAGGGGAGAGATGGGCCCAGAGGAAACCATGACAAGGAGCACGGACTCGCGGGCGCCCCTGGTGGTCATGATCCGCACGCACTTTGCCCTTCTCCAACTCCTGTTGAGCTACCTGTCTGCCCGCCCTACGGAGCACCTCATTAGTTCACCTCTGACTCTCAAGTTCCTTCATAAATACACCATTTCCTCATTTAGACTACAAGCTTTTGAAGAGCAGCGTCCTTCCTTGGATTTCTTTTGTGCCCTGGCCACTCTCCGTTCTGCCTCATCTGTAGAAAACACTGAGTTTGTAAAAAAGCAGTACTGGGTCCCTGGTATCCTCGTCAATTATCTCTTGCTGTGAACGAGCCGCTTCCTTTCTGCTTTTCACGCGGCCAGATGTAAGTCTCCTTACCTGCAAAGCTTCCTATGCCACATGCTTTCCAGAGGTGCTGTGACGTCTGGAAAACAGATTCATGATAGCCTGTCTAAGCAACAGAACACTCATTCATTCATTCACATACTGTGACAGGCGGCTACTCAGGAGAACACCAGAATGTACGTAATACTAAAGATTATTAAGGTACGGGGACTTCCCCGGTGGCCCAGTGGTGAAGACTTCGCCTTCCAGTGCAGGGGGTGGTGGGTTCGATCCCTGGTTGGGGAGTTAAGATCCCATGTGAAAGGGTCAGTTGCTGAGTCACGTCCGACTCTTTGCGACCCCATGGACGGTAGCCCGCGAGGCTCCTCTGTCCATGGGATTCCCCAGGCAAGAATACTGGAGTGAGCTGCCACGCCCTCCTCCAGGGGCTCTTGCCGACCCAGGGATTGAACCCAGGTCTCCTGCACTGCAAAAAGATTCTTTATATCTGAACCACCTGAGATTCCACGTGCTTTGCAGCCAAAAAAATACCCAAAACATAAAACAGAAGCAATGCTGCAACAATTTTCAATAAAGACTCTAAAAATGGTCCACATTGAAAAAAAGAAAAAAGGAAAAAATGATTATTCAGGTGGGCAATCTAACAAACACTATTTGGAACATTTTCTCCAACCTTACTGCCTAGCTATCATCTGGGGAAGAATGCTGTCCAATTAAGGTCTATTTTGCACCTCCTTGGAACTGACAAGATATTTTATCTATTTCACAGGAATGCTTCTAGTACACAGATGCAAATGGTTTGCCCCTCTGGTGGGAAAGGAACATGTCATGAGCACCCAAGTCTGCTACCAAACACGGTGTCATGTCCCAAATGGCAGCTCTTTCTAAAAAACTAGCCTCCATGGCTCCATTATATCGAGTCTGGTTTCAGAATCAAATCTTTTGCTTTGTGAGTTTTAGGAAGAGGCTTCTGGTATGTAGGTGGGGAGCCAGAGACACACGGAGAACTGGGTCTGAATCTCTTAGAAGTATTGGGGGAAGATCAGAGGTCTCCCCCCGCTTCACTGTTAGACAGAAAATATTCATCTGCTGATGCTCAGATGTGACTTCTGCAAGGCTTAGGATAGAGCCAGTGAGCTCAAAAGGCTCTGGGCTGATGTGAGACATTCTAGGTATTGATCAGAAAGCATTTTCAAGATAGTGTTGCCTGTTTGGAAGAGCTTACCTGCCTGTGCCCAGGGCATGAGTTTTGACTCAGTAAAGCTTCAGGAAGCCATCTCCCCCCAACCACCCTGTCTTCCTCTGAATGCATCTTTCTGACCTGGTCATATGTTTGTGACACAAGAGAGCTGAGCAAATGAGAGTGAGTGGTTTAGAAGAGGCAGGAAAGAAAAAAAAAATGCACCAGAAACAGTATTTAACTGGAAAATGGACTATTTGGGGATACATAATTTTAGGGACCCATGTGCAGTATACATGCCCATCCTAACTTAAATTACTTCCTGTCTCTCCTTCCATTTCTGACCATTCATATCCTCATCTGTGGTCTTCAGGGAACTCCTAAGAAAAACAGCACTGCTACAGGCTGGACAGAAGTTGTGACCCCATGGATTGTAGCCCGCCAGGCTCCTCCATCCATGGGATTCTCCAGGCAAGAATATTGGAACGAGTTACCATTCTCTGGGGATCTTCCTGACCTAAGGATCTAACCCAGATATCTTGCATTATTGCAGGTGCCTTCTTTACCATCTGAGTCACCAGGAAAGCCCATCAAAACAGGGCAAGGCAGAATCGAAATGTTATCTTAACAAGAGCAGTGGTGATGGGGACTCTGTCTGATCTCAAGGAAACCATACTGTGCTAAGTAAAATTTCTACAAAGCTTTGTCAGGACTTCCCTTGGTGGTCCAGTGGTTAAAAAATCCACCTTGTCATGCAGGGGACTCAGGTTCAATCCCTGCTCAGGGAATTAAGATCCCACATGCCACAGAGCAACTAAACCCACGTGCTGCAACTTCTGAGCCCAAATGCCACAACTAGAGAGTCCACGCGCCACCAGAGAGAGATTCTGCACGATTCGGTGAAGATCCCGTGTGCTGCAGCTAAGACCCAGTGCAGCCAGATAAACAACCAAATGAACAGTAGTAAAAAGTAGAAGCCGTCTCACCAGAGTCAGCAAACATCCTGAGCTGCGGAAGCCAGGCTGAATTCCCCATCTTAATGCAACATTCACCAAAACTCTGGGGGTGGGGGGGGTTGGGACCTTGACACTTGGCTTATCCTGATTAACAAGAGCGGGTGCCAGGAACTAACCAGGATTAACTAACAGGATTAACCAGGGTGCTGTGCCGGGGAACGTCAGCGGCGGGGCCGTGGCCCTGCAGGGTCCTGAGCCTCCTGGTAGCAGATGTGGCGACAGGGCCCTGCAGGACACTTGGAGGACAAACCACTTGTCGTTTTCCTTTCAGCTGAGATCTCTGAGGCTGTGGGATTCCAGGAGAGCCGTAACCTGCCCTCTGGATTAAAAGTCTTAAATATCCTCTCAGCCTCACTGGGTTAGAAAGAATATTTGGTCCAGTCCCTGGCACCCAGGAGTTTTAGTCAGAACACTTAAAAAAAAAAAAAAATATATATATATATATATATAAAAATTTTATATATAAATATGTTTTATATTTACTTATAAATATTTTATATTTATATTTATGTATAAATATTTTGTTTTATATTTATGTATATTTTATATTAATATTTATAGATATTTATATATTTTAATATCTATATATTTGTCTATTTAATATTTATATATTTATGTACAAATATTTCTATATGTATTTCATATTTATAAATACATGTTTATATATAAATATAAACTATATAATGTTTATATATATATATATATATATATGCTTTTTACCTCAGGCATGAGCAAAGAATCTGACAGTTCCACTGAGCATTTGAGCCAGGAGATGGAGGGCTGTCCGGAGGAGATGCCGTGTTTTCTCTGTGAGGGTAACGCTGTCTTCTAAAGTGAAACTATGTCTGAGAGGAAATGGAATTCCCCTTGATGCAATCCCTTCTGGAAAAGTCCACCGTCCAAGGGCCAGAGACCAGGTATATGAATTCTCTCCTCACGGAGAAGACTGCACAGATCTCAGCTGAGCAAGGGGGCGATGGACCCTGCCTTGAGGGCGAGCGCGAACAAGAACTCCTGAGCTGCTGGCCGCCACATAGGTGACTATACCTGGACGTCCCGCGCATGCTCACACACGCCTCAGGGGCGCGCGCGCCGACCTGCGCGGACGGGGTTAGAGGGGACTAGCGCCCTGCCGTGATTACACAGCTAACAAGTGGGTTCCTAGTGAAACGACCACTGCTTTCCCAAGAGGCTTCCCGCTTGGGGTTTATCTAGAAAGGGAAGGAGAGAAATGTCAACAGTCCGAGGGAAGGATAATAGCAACAATAGGAACCATTTCTTGAGGGCTCATGCTATGCCAAGAACACTGGTGCGGGCGGTATTTCATTTCCTCCTCCAGACAAAGGTAGTGGTGATGTTAGGAAGGATGTCACCGGAGAAGGAAAGCACAGCCAAGAAGCCCTTCAAAGCCTGCTTTCAACAAAGGAACGTTGTATTGCTCCTCCTCCTCTCTTCTGAATTCACAGGAGTGTTTTCTGTACCTCGAGCCCAACCCCACCCAAGTGAGGGGAGACCAGGGCCATGATTCGGAATATCGAGACGCTTCCAATCACCAGGCCTCCCTGGTGGCTCAGTGGTCAAGAATCCACCTGCCAGCGCAGGAGATGTGAGTTTGAGCTCTGGATCTGGGAGATCCCAAATGCTGCAGAGCAGCTAAGCCCGTGTGCCATAACTACTGAGCCTGAGATCTAGAGCCCGGGAAGCCCATGCACCCGAGAGCCCACGCCCTGCAGTAAGAGGAGCTCCTACAGGGAGAAGACAACACGCAGCGGAGAGTGGCCCCCACTTGCCGCCAGCTAGAGAAAGCCCATGCAGCGGTGAAGACCCAGCACCGCCAAAATGAAACCATTGCTTTTTAAAAGCTACAGAAAACCCTTACAATCCCCTCCTTCCACAGGGACGGTCCACCCTGTCCCCAGTGGCGGGAGACACAGGAGGGCGTGGATCTCTATGACTGCAAACTACTTTTTGTTCCAGCTGATTTCTCTCGAAGGTGAAGTGTAAGGCCCATGAGAAAGGTTGAGCATTTGTGGGACTGTGCAGTGGTTAGATCATCTGCATCAAGACAAGATGACAGTGCAGCCCTACAGTCGATCCTGACCACCGAAGAGTCGGGATGACTGACGTGTACTGAGGTCAGAGAGCTGCAGGCCGTGGGCCCGGTCCTGTACACCCCATGAGCCTTGCTGCCCTCAGCGTAAGACAGGCTTATTTCCACTGGCCGTTCCAGCAGGACACTGAGCAGGCTGCCCAGTGCCAGGCCCAGCGTCTCTGTCCCTTCAGGCTGCCTGAGGCGGTCCTGGTTAATGCCACCGCTTTATTTGGACAGTGAATAAATCACTCCAAAATCACTGCAGATGGTGACTGCAGCCATGAAATTAAAAGACGCTTACTTCTTGGAAGAAAAGTTATGACCAACCTAGACAGCGTATTAAAAGGCAGAGACATTACTTTGCCAATAAAGGTCTCTCTAGTCAAAGCTATGGCTTTTCCAGTAGTCACGTATGGATGTGAGAGTTGGACTATAAAGAAGGCTGAGTGCCGAAGAATTGATGCTTTTGAACTGTGTTGTTGGAGAAGACTCTTGAGAATCCCTTGGACTGCAAGGAGATCCAACCAGTCCATCCTAAAGGAAATCAGTCCTGAATATTCATTGGAAGGACTGATGCTGAAGCTGAAACTCCAATACTTTGGCCACCTGATGCAAAGAACTGACTCAATGGAAAAGACCCTGATGCTGGGAAAGATTGAAGGCAGGAGGAGAAGGGTACAACAGAGGATGATGGACGGCATCACTAACTCAAGGCACACGAGTTTGAGTAAACTCCGGGAGTTGGTGATGGACAGGGAAGCCTGGCCTGCTGCAGTCCATGGGGTCACAAAGAATCGGACACGACTGAGCAACCGAACTGAACTTATTTGGACAGAGGCCCCTCTCACCATTCACCGGGATCTGATACATACATTGAGCTTTTTGTCCTTTCTTTTTTGGCACACAAATGCCTCCATGGGCTAGGAGTGCAGCTGATCTGCAGAGGAGGAAAACTAGCCTCTGAGAAGAGAGGAGTGACGACCTGACCTGGGTGTGCCTCTCGAGGTGCATAGCTGAGAAGAACTTTTGTAGTCATTTCTTTTCCATTTGGGGAATGATGCTAAATACCACCACTAACACAGTTTTCTTGAGAGTTGTATCAGATCTTTATGTTATTTGAGGTGATTTTCCTCTATTGTGTTGAGTCCTTAGCATAGAGTTCTGGGAGGACATGGCCGAAGGATAATGCCCCATTAGCCACCCTGACCTTGTATCTCCCTTGTTGTGGGGACTTTCAACCAAATTGTACTTTCAAATCCCTCATATGCTGCTCAAAGTAATTTGATGTCTGCTGAAAGTCAGTGTCATTTTCAATAACTGCTTTTCTTTCTACAGGGACAAAAGCAAGGGAAAGAAGACATTCTCTGCCAAAAACTGAGTTCTTGTGGAGAAGTACAGACAGACCTCCATCCTCTATTACATCCCTAACACAGATCACACAGGTTCAACCTGCAGCCAGCAACCAACATCCTAAGTTTTCGCAACGCCAGTCGAGAAAAAGGACTTACCTTGGAGTCCAGCTGCTGCATGTACGACCAGAGATATTCTATATTGGCTCCGAAAGGATGGACGTGAAGAAACGTGGATATGATGCCTGAAATGAAGAAGGCAAAAGGATGTTATTGAGAGGCAAGTAAAAATCTCAGGTGAATATTGTCATCTGACCCCAGTGACAGTTTTGTCAGGGCCGAGTCATGGTCTTGCCACTTGTATCAGCGCTCGGCAAGCATTCAGTAATAGCCCGTTTTGAAGACAGTAATAGTAACGTGGCCAACAGAACACTCTCCCAGAATGACAGTAGTTAGAAAAGCGAGACAGAAAATACACAGATGAATAAAGGTGTTTCCAAACAGAGGTTTCTGGTAGCATTTCAACTACCAATTTTATGCTTGATTTACCGATATAAAATTGTGGTTACTGGAAGGATCAGGTGATCGATCCCCTTCTTTCCCTTTCTTCCTCTCGGTGGACTTACCAATATGAAAATGGCTCCTGTGGCTGTGTCAGAGAGCACGCTGCCTCCAGCTCCCCTGGTAATTACCTCTGCTAGTTACAGGAAATATTTAGTCCCTCTTTTCCCTCACTGCCACTGAAGGAAGCACAAATCCTCTGCTATTTCCCCCTGGCTGTTGCTGTTGTTTCAAGAGAGCCGGCCTGCTCTCCCCTCTCTGCTGTAATTTACAAGATCATTTTAAAAGGCCTGGGAATGGATGGTTTGGCTGGAGTCTGATTATAAATCAGAGGGCTTTTTCCATCGTGAAACTCAACTGTCAACATTGTACTGACAAATGAAAAGCTGAATGTCGGTGTTAGGGCTGAAGGAAAAGCATCACCCTCCTACCCTCCCCGCTCCTACATCCAAAATCAAAACAGTGAAACGAGAACGTTGACTCCACAGGCTGTACACTCCTGTTTGTTAAGAAATGTGTTCAGACTGACGTTTTTGGCTTCTCTTTGTACTTTGAGATGAATCACATTTGAGGATGAGCCCCCTGATGTTCTGTTTACTGTGACGCTTTGGTGCTAGAAAGCCAAAGGTCAAGGGAAGACCCACACTGGTATGCAACACTGCGTTTTGGTCATTGAATCAACTGCAGGGTGTCCTGGGACTGCCCTGGGAAAGGATCTCATGGCCCCCTGAGCTCCCATGAGATGCTTGAAATGCTCTGGATGAGTGTCAGTTTTTAAAGAAAAAATTCCCAGTTTATCCTTAGGCTGAGAACAGAGAACCGAGAGGTTTACACAAGTACTCTTAAGACCTGTCCTCGGAACACTTTAATGTGTGTTTTCTTGGACAGTGAAATGAGGAACATAGAAACACTTTTCCATAAAGCTAAAATCTCAGTTTTCAGAGATTGACCTTTTCCCTGAAATACATAGAGCTACTGTTTTATTCTGATATTATGTTGTTCTTTTTTTTTTTTTTCTTAAAATGTCCTCTGAAATAATGGCAATGATAAGTTAGGGATGGAGTAAAGGGACAGAATAGTTGATTAAACAGTTAATCCCACTAGGGGATTGTAGGTAAAGGAAGAAGTCTGGGAGACCCCTATAAATTAATGGCCTCTAGGACATTTATGCTCTCTGCACACCTAGAAAATAATTTATGGAAAGGTGTCATTTCAAAGTGAAAGATCCTCATTGTACTGAGACCGGAAATAATTTTTACATACTGCCATGACGGTACCTTCTTGGATCACAAGGGACAAGGAAATGTCCCCCTTTTCCACCAACATGGAGAAGGAACTGATGATGGAAGCGTAATGTCTACTCAAGAATGAGGACGGAGGTAGTCCTTTCCCGCTCCTTACTTCTCATGTAGCCCTCTGAGTTCCTGGGGCTTGCAACCTGTTGCCCACCTGTTTGTAAGCCTCGCATGGGAAGCATTCTAATGAATCACTTCTTATCCATCACGTTGCCTCTTGCTGAATTCTTTCTGTGCTGAGACATAAAGGACTAGAGCTTCTTGGAGCCCTCTGAAATGCCACCAAGTGGTTTCAGATAGCAGGTAGCAATGGTAGTTTTAATCTAAGTGGCAAACAGCCATTTTAAAAAAAATTTTTTATTTTGTATTGGGTTCAGCTGATTAAAAATGTTGTGATAGTTTCTGGTGAACAGCAAAGGGATTCAGCCATCTATATATACATGTATCCATTCTCCCCCTAACTTCCCTCCCATCCAGGCTGCCACATAATACTGAGCAGAGTTCCATGTGCTCTACAGCGGTCCTCGCTGATTTTCCATTTTACATGTAGCAGTGTCTACAGGTAACCATAAGTTCATTCTCTAAGTAAGTGAGTCTCTTTCTGTGTTGTAGTTCATTTGTATCATTTCTTTTTAGATGCCACATATAAGGGATGTCATAAGATATTTCTCCTTCTGTCCGACTGACTTCCCTTCGTGTGACGGTCTCTAGGGCCACCCATGTTGGTGCGGATTCACAGCCATTTTTAATACACTTAAGTGGGACTGTTTTGTCCCTCTCATACCACCTCATTTGCTAATTTGTGTTTGAACAATTTCCCTGTGCCTGAAATTCTCAAATCTGGTGAGGTGGCAGTGTAAGTCAGTCTGTTACCAATAAGAGTTAAAGTATAGATGCTTGTGAATGATTTACTTAGACAGTAAATTAGAAGTCTTTAAAAAAAAAATACTATTTTCATTTGCATTCCTTAGGTGGGAGAGAGGGGGCAGAATTCTCATGGGGAATTGTTTCTATTTCAGGATGGTGAGTGGTGCTTCTCTGCTGTCCCAGGCTGAGGACGAGTGGTTCCTATGTCCACTGCTTTCCACAGAGAACCTCCGACAAACGGCAGGCAGACCCCTGCCCCCTGTAAGGGGTAAAGGCGGAGGGCAGGGAAGGGAGGGGCAGTCAGTGCTGGCTTTGTGGGAAGGCGAGGGTGTTCCTAGTGAGAAGCTCTTTGCTTCTCCTCTCAAATGGGATGCTCCCAGGGAGGAAGGAGGCACCTCAAAGAGAGCAGCCTGGAGAGACTGGAGGGGTTCTGCAAGAGGGGGACGGGCATTCCTTTCCCTGGTGGGACATCCACTTAGGCAGCAGACCTATGGATCCAGCTTTGCTGTGGGCCGAGCTCAGGGGAGATGGTGGGGCTCAGACGGGGAGCAGTAGCGCACTGCAGCCTGTGGGTGATAGGACTGTGAGCTTCCCATGGGACACGGGGGCATCTCAGAAGGTGGATGGGCTTGAGCAGTCTTACAGGTATCTCAGGGGCTCCAGCAAATAGAGAAAACAACATTTTTCACGTTAATATCCCTACGGGACAAAGAATCATCAGCATCTCCTGGATAACCCAGCTTCTCCTGTGAATACCCTTGGGGGGTGTGCCATGAAGTTAAATGCCCCCAACAGGATGGACGGTATGGTTTAGAAGAGAGTGGGGTGGGGCCAAGGGGGAATGACTGACAACTCTTGGCCTAAAGAGATGAAGATATGAAGAAGGAAATTTAGGGATACCAGAGATGGGAGGACCTGGAGTGGCTGCTTTTCTTGCCTCTGTGATGCTGGCATCCCTCACTGCTTACAGTCCCTCACCCCCTAATCTTGGGTCTCTACCCCCAAGGAACTTTGCCCTTGGACAGTATTTGTGTGTTCAGGTTCAGCAGCAGGAATATAGTATACAGTTACAATAAATGTATGCTGAGGGGCCTTCCTGGTGATGCAGTGGTTGAGACTGCGAACTCCCAATGCAGGGGGCCCAGGTTCCATCCCTGCTCAGGGAACTAGATCGAGTGTGCTGCCTCAAAGATCGAAGATCTCGCATGCTACAACTAAAAGACCTGGGGCAGCCAAAGAAATAAAAAAAACGTTGTTGTTCAGTGGCTACGTCATGTCTGGCTGTTTGTGACCCTGTGAACTGCAACACTCCAGGCTTCCCTGTCCTTCACGTCTCCTAGAGTTTGCTCAGACTCACGTCCATTGAGTTGATGATGCCATCCAGCCATCTCATCCTCTGTCACTCCCTTCTCCTCTTGCCCTCTATCTGTCCCAGCCTCAAATGTACACTGAATGAATTTATACTGTAGAAATGAGAATAGCTAGTATACTTCTTTAACATTTCTACTGTTTTGTTATTGATAAATGAGGGGAAATAAGAACCTTAAAAATTGGTACCAGTACGCACCAATGATATCATAAACCAGGTAACTTTGAAGTACTATTCATCAGTGATTCCTGCCCGTTACTCATGGTCTTACGTATTCAAAAGAGTAACCTGGGTATTTTGGGTGCAGGAACTTCTTACTGAAACTATTTTGCTCATAAAGCTAAGGGGAAAATGCTCATGTGATTTTTAGATATTTCTCTAAAGTCAGATTAGAAACCCTAATCCAGACATGAGTCTTTTTCCCTAGGAGAATATTTAGAACCATCTTAGTGGTAGCTGATATTAACAAGCCATTAGCTTTTCTTTATAAAAGTTTAAGCAGTTGTCATTAGATACCTGTGGGGCCAAAGCAGGAAGTTAAATAAAGGTTCTCCAAGCTTTTCCTGTGGATGGGAACCGAGTTATTCAGTATTGCTAGAGACACAGTAGAAATGGGAAACATGAGTCATCATCTCTGGCAAGTACTGCACCCGCTCCTCCTCCCTCCTCCCCTGCCCATCCCAGCAGCATCGACAGAAGCATCAGTCGTGCCATCTGAGAAAATGTAGTTTCCAGGCCCTGGTTCTGGATCAGTTCATTTTAGGGGAGCTTCCTAAATAATCAACTAAAGCTTCTTGCTACATTGCTTTAGTCATGTCTGACTCTCTGTGACCCTGTGGACTGTAGCCCACCAGGCTCCTGTGTCCATGGGGGTTCTCCAGGCAAGAATACTGGAGTGGACTGCCATGGAGATCTTCCCCACCCAGGGATAGAACCCGTGTCTCTTATGTCTTCTGCATTGGCAGGTGGGTTCTTACCACTACCATCACCTAGGAAGTCCTCCTTTAAAGGAACTGGGAGATTTCCTGAGACTGGAAAAAAAAAATGATAAGTGTAACTCAAAATCTAATCTATAAACCCAGAAATGGAAACTATTTATGGTTCTCTGGAAGACCATAAAGACCATAAAGCCTTGGTAAAAGGAACACGAGGAACTGAGGGTAGAGCACTCAGCCATTACTGAACTGATGGATCTCCAAAGGAATGGATTCAACAGCTGGTCTTGGTTTGATCCATGGAGAAGCAAGGTCTCCATGTTTAAGACTGTGTTTCCCAACAGTGGAAAATACAACTGTAAGTAGCTAATTTAAGAAAATAAAGAAGGAACAGAGGAGGCTGTCAGTACTCTTGGGTTTTCAGCACAGCTCAGGGCCTAGCTTATAAAGAAACACAAGCCAGTTCTATACACCTTCCTCACCAGGAAGACACATTTAAACAAGCACATCAAAGCATTTTCAGCTTTTCCCATCAAAGTCATCTAGCCCATTCTTGATTGCAGACCTCACTAGGACCAAGGGAGCAGAATTTCAATTAGATTTGTATGGATTCATTTCCTTAGTAGCATTTGGGTACCAGGTCCTAGGGCGTATCACATCGGACAGACAGACGAGGGTCCTGCTCTTGGAGGACTAATTTTCTAGGTAAGCAACACAGATGATAGACACAAAGATTAAAAATAAAAAGAGGACTTTCTTGGTGGTCCAGTGCTTGGGAATCTGCCTGCCAGTGCAGGGGACATGAGTTCAATCCCTGGTCCGGAAAGATTCCACGTGCCTCGGAGTGGCTAAGCCCGTGAGCCCCGACTCCGGAAGCCCCTGCTCCCTAGAGCCCGTGCTCCGCAGCCCAGAGAAGCCAGCACAGAGAGCAGCCTGCATATAGCAACTGGAGAACTGCTCACGGCAACGGGTCCACGTGCAGCAGCAAAGACCCAGCGCAGCCAAAAGTAAAATAGGAAAAAAAAGGAGACACTTTCAGATGGTGGACACAGCGCAGAAAACAAAACAGGTGATGGGACAGAACTGGGAGTGGCCCCAAGCTTGGTGGAGGGCTGCTTTACATAGACGCTCAATGAAGGTGAACCTGCCTGAGGGTCAGATGAGGAGCGGTCAGCCACAGTGAGCCAGGGTGGGGGGAGATGACTCAAGGAGAGGCAACAGCAAGTGCAAAGGGCCTGGGGTGGAATGAGGTGGCAGGAACAAGCGTGGCTGGGGAGCGACAGCGTGCATTCAGAGGTAGGTGGGGGCGCCAGATCACACAGGGCCCCAGCTTAAGGAGGCTGGATTGAGCTCAATACAGCAGGAAACTGATGGAAGGCTCTAAGCAGGGACATGATGTGAACTGAATCATGTTTTAAAAATTTCATTCAAGCAGCTGTACAGCGAACAGACAAAAAAGGAAAATGGAAGCATTTGCAACAACCACTGGATCACTGAAGAAATCACAGAAGAAATTTAAAAAGATAACCTGGAGACAAATGAAAATGAAAACACAATGCCCCAAAACCTACGGGATGCAGCAAAAACAGTTCTAAGAGGGAATTTTATAGTGATACAAGCTTACTTTAAGAAACAAAAAAATCTCAAATAACCTAAACTTACATCTAAAGCAGCTATAGCAAGAATAATAAACAAAACCCAAAGTTGGTAGAAGGAAAGAAATCATAAAGATCAGAGCAGAAATAAATGAAATAGAGACTTAAAAACAACAACAACAAAAAGCTGGCTCTTTGAAAAGATAAACAAAACTGATAAACCATGACCCAGACTCACCAAGAAAAAAAGAGGGTGCAAGTCAATAAAATAAGATATGAGAGAGGAAAAGTTACAGCCTTCACCACATAAATACAAAGGATCATAAGAGACTACTATGAGCAGCTATATATACCAATAAAATGGAAAACCTAGAAGAAATGGACAAATTCTTAGAACTAAAAGTACTATTTCCCAAGACTGAACCAGGGAGAAATAGAAAATGTTAACAGATCAATTACCAGTACTGTAATTGAGTCAGAATTAAACTCCCAGCAAACAAAAGTCCAGGCCAGATGGCTTCACAGGTGAATTCTACCATTTAGAGAAGAGTTAACAGTTAGCCTTCTGAAACTATTAAAAAAAAAAAAACAAAACTGCAGAGGACGTAACACTTTCAAACTCATTCTATGAAGTCACAATCACTCTAATACCAAAACCAGACAAAGATACTACAAGATAAGAAAACTACAGGCCAGTATCACTCATGAGCACAGATACAAAAATTCTCAACAAAATACTAGCAAACCAACTCTAACAATACATCAAAAGTATCATACACCATGATCAAGTGGGATTAATCCCAGGGATGTAAGGAGATTTCAGTATCTGAAAATCAATCATTGTGATATACCACATTAACAAAGACTACAAGCCATATGATCATCTCAATAGATGCAGGAAAAGCTTTTGATAAAATTCAATATCCATTCATGATAAAAACTCTAGAAAGTGGGTACAAAGGGAACATACCTCAACATAATATATGGATTTCTTTTTCTCTTATGGAATCCTATTTTTTAAAATTGTATTGATACTGGCACCAAAACAAACATATAGATCAATGGGACAGAATAGAAAGCCCAGAAAGAAACCCACATACTCATGGCCAGCTAATCTGCAACAAAAGAGACAGGACTATACAATGGAATAAAGACAGTCTCTTTAACAAGTGATGCTGGGAAAACTGGAACACCTACATGTAAAAGGATGAAATTAGAACATTCTCCAACATCATACACAATAATAAACTCAGGATGGATTAAAGACTAAATGTAAGACTGGGTACGATAAAACTAGAGGAAAACATAGGCAGGACAGTCTGACAAAAATTGCTGCCATGTTCTTTTAGATCTGTCTCCAGAAGGCTTAGCTCTGCCAAAGAGTAGCTGTCCTTAGCCACAGTCATATCTTGCTGGAAATCAGTAGAGGCCTAACCAGGCATCTGGAGAGTCAGCAGGGAGGGGTTATGTGAAATCTGGGTCTCCCCCTAAGCCACTGGGGACAGTTGCCTGTGGGCGGCTGCAGAATGCCAAAGCATTTATGAGAAGTGGAGAAAGGCAAGACTGGGAGTGGGTGGCAGAAGACTGATGAAACACTTCTGTGGTTTGGTCTAGTGTTTCTCAGCGCCCTGGGATTTTAAAAACCTTTAATTGTCCAAAAAGCAGGTTTTCCCACTTATTTGTTGACTGTAATACCGGATCTTGTACAGCTTTTTAAAAACGTGTCTCTCTCCCTTAATTTTACAATTAACTTTTATTGGGGTGCAGTCGCTTTACAATGTTGTTTCTGCTATACAGCAAAGTGAACCAGCCTCACGTATGCATACATCCCCTCCTTTCTGGACTTCCTTTCCATTCAGATCACCAAAGCGCACTAAGGAGAATTTCTCATGCTGTACAATATTATTGCAGGTGTGGTTTCGACAGTCAAGAATCTGCCTGCAATGCAGGAGACCCGGGTTTGATCCCTGGGTCGGGAAGATCTCCTGGAGAAGGGAATGGCAGCCCACTCCAGTATTCTTGCCTGGAGAATTCCATGGACAGAGGAGCCTGGCAGGCTACAGTCCACAGGGTCACAGAGTTGGACACGACTGAGTGACTAACACTTTTCACACTGTACAATATATCCTCATTAGTTATGTTTTATATATAGCATCAATAGTATATATGTCTTTCTGTCTTATTTTTAACTAAACTGCTGAGACCGCACTTGGGTCTTTGGGTAAGTTGTTCCTTGTATCTGAAATGGCTTTGGAAACTCCCCATCTATCCAGAGGAACTCTCTCCATCCTGTAGGTCGCTCTCAACTGTCCTTTCATCCCCAAAGGCATCTGCAGCAGAAGTAGCTCCTTGGCTGTGTTTCTGACTTGACTTTCATTGTCACCACTTTCTTTCTCGTTAGTCTATAAAGGTCTGGAGGGGAGAGATCGTCTCATCGGCACCATCAGCTAGCATGCGTCTTGGCCCACGGTAGGCCACTAGTTCCTGAAGCAGACCCAGAGGTGCCTGCTTCCGTTATCACCTCAGATGTTAGTCTCACGATAAACTGAGCCTCTGCCCATGAGGATACAGACTCTGCCTACTGAACAGGCTGCTCAGATGACTCTTTTCCACAGTACGAAGTATTAGTTGCTCAGCTGTGTCTGACTCTTCGTGATCCCATGGACTGTAGCCCATTAGGCTCCCCTGTCCATGGAATTTTTCAGGCAAGAATCCAGGAGTGGGTTGCCATTCCCTTCTCCACAGGATCTTCCCAACCCAGGGATGGAACCCAGGTCTCCCGAATTTCAGGCAGATTGTTCACCGTCTGAGCCACCAGGGAAGCCCATTTCCACAATGAAGCCTGACAATTTTTACGTAGGCTCTTGACAAAAGTTTCTTGGTTTATTGATATGGACATTTGTGTCATGGAAACAAGACTTAGGTCAATGACTCATTCTTTATGGTCAGTAGCTTTCAGACAAGAACACACTCCCTAGATTACTTTTCTCAGGTGCAGCCTAAACGAAGCCTTAACTCTATTCACTGAAAACACCAAAATTTGCCACTCAACCTTCTTTTAAGTGTTTTTATCTATAATTCTTTCATCTGCTTTCTAATACCCATGTGTTAGGGGGAACATTCCAATTCAGATGCAGACTGGCTGTGAGCAGGTGGGTTAGATAGTGAGAGCGATGGGATTGCTGGTCATGGTAGGTGGGGTGGGGCTTGGTGTGAACAGTCACCTTGGTTACACACAATACGTGTCGTGACCTATAGAGGGGCCACAGTGATACGTAAAGAAGCCCGCCTGATCATTAAGAATGTGAGGATGGTTCTCAGGGGTATGGAGAAGTTTTGAACAGCAACTTCATAAACAGAGTTGTTGAGGAGGTTTGGGCTATATTTGGGTGGGATTTACAATAATGACTACCACTGATGGGGTGCACGATCAAGGCTGCTGGCAATGGAAATCTATTGTGTTAGAATTAATTAAAAAGCAGGAGAAGATGGAGTGATACAGAGTTAGACTGTCAACATCTCCTCAGAGCTATCTGCTTATCAATAAAAAATGTTGATTCATTCTCCGTCCTAACAATAGCCAGGGGTTTCCAACTGAACATAGCTCCAAAGCTTTGGTTCTAAACCAAAAGTATTGACACATTCTGTCCCACATGAATTCAGTGCATGCCAAATCCAACTTGTAGGGCACATGTGAAATGAACCAGGAGTTCTGGCATAGACACTGGGCAATGTCAAGCTGACCTAATGTGTGGTTACTACATAGTTTTGAGATATAAAATGCTACTCTCCCAAACTTCCATAAAAATGTAATTCTATTAGTTTCAATTATATGCCAACCTGTCTTCACAAGAATTGATTGATTCCAGCAATCAAAATACTAAAGTGCTTTCCAAGGGCTTAGCTTCTTTGGTTGAGTTGGAACATAGCACTCAACATTCATTAATTGTGAAGCAGAAAGTTTGGCAGAATGGTGGAACTCCCAAGGGACTTAGGATGGACCTCTGCAAAGATCCAAGTAGTGTTCCAGATGAAATCCCAGTGATCTTCTTTAATAAGCACATAATCTATATGCCTTAAAGACACCACTTTTATAAAATGGTCATGAGAATGTCTAGAAAGAATACACACTTTGGCCCAGATAAATTCATGTCACAAATTAAAGTCACAAACTAGGATTGCTCATTGTTTAGGAAGTGCCAGCCTCAGTTTTAAGTTTTCTGTAGATAAAATTCATTTGAGTATCTTATCTCTCACTCCTCTCTTCCAGGCAATCAAGACTTGTTCCACTTTGCATTTTTATATAAAATTTGTGTGTCCCAAGAGGGTTTTAACTGAATATATTTGCATGCAACATACACTATAGGCACCTAGACATGATGAAGGTTTTGTTAATAAGCATTTCTAATACAAGGGATATTTTCTGCTGTGCTCCTAGCCTTTCAGAGTAACTCAGAGCAGGCCTACTGTATCCTGTATATGGGTTTAGTTATTCCAAGGGCAGATTCCAGGGAAATTCCAGAGTATTGCTCACCCCTCCAGATGCATCATAAGTCCAGGGGACTCCCAGAATCATTCTGCCTACAAGTGTTCTTCAGAAAAGAACTAGCACCTCCCCTTTCTCTCTAGCTTGCTCCAAAGCAGTTTTGAACCCACAGTCTGTCATTCTGTCTCTATCACAGTCCTTATCTGGATTCCAGAAGCTGCAGGAGAGATCTTTATGGCCCCACTATTTGGGTTTCCACAAAATATGAATGGCAAAACTCAACTAGCAGAGAGGCACATTTAATTCAGGGGGCAACTGCAAGATCCATTTCACCAATCTTAGAAACTCTTTCTCTCAAACTCCCCTGGTGGTCCAGTGGTTGTGATTCTGTGCTTCTAACACGGGAAGTGGAAATTTGATCCCTGATTGGGAAACTAAGATCCCACATGCCACGTGGTGTGGTCAGGAAAAAAGAAAGAAACCAAAAAAAAGAAAAAAGGAACTTCTCTCTCCTCTGCCATTCTTTTGGATGATTACTCTCTGACTACAAAATGGTGTAAGTACCTAGGTATTTTGGGTAGAGTTTGGGCAGGAAGTCCCATCTGTAATCAAACTTCCATTAAATAAAGTTAAATAAAATACTGAGGTGGAGAGGTAAAGGAGAAATGAAGGGAAAATTAAACTCCTAAATTTAATCAAACTGTAAATCTCCAATCTTACTTCTAGTTAAACAGTCTCATATACTGATCAAAATGAGTTTCACATCTTTTTTTTTTTGCTCAGCCCTGAACTGCAAATGCTAATATGAGAGACAAGTTTTAAAGATCAAAAGGGAAGGAAAAGTTCTGGAAAATTTGGAGTTGGTTGTACCTAATAAAGGAGATCAGTCCTGGGTGTTCATTGAAGGACTGATGCTGAAGCTGAAACTCCAATCCTTTGGCCACCTCATGTGAAGAGTTGACTCACTGGAAAAGACCCTAATGCTGGGAAGGATTGGGGGCAGGAGGAGAAGCGGACGACAGAGGATGAGATGGCTGGATGGCATCACCAACTCGATGGACATGAGTTTGAGTAAACTCCGGGAGTTGGTGATGGATAGGGAAGCCTGGCGTGCTGCGGGTCATGGGGCCGCAAAGAGTCAGACACGACTGAGCGACTGAACTGAATGAACTGAATTTTTATTGAAGATCCTGATTTACAAAATTTATTCTTCTAAACAGACTTGAATTTACCCATTCTTAAGTTTTTTTTTTTTTCTCCCTAAGATTAGAGACATGTTTTAAATGTAGCCCTCCCGTTTCCTCCCATTCACCTACATTGTGTAAAGCATTTTTAAACTTTAGAGGTGGCTGATTGAAAAAAATGGTGTGTGATGTGTGTGTCTATATAGACAGTCCCCAACTTACAATGGTTCCACTTAATGATTTCTTGACTTTATGAGTGTGAGAGCAGTGTGCGTTTAGTAGGAACCATAGTTTGACTTTTGGCTTTTCCTGGGCTAGTGCCACAACACCCTCCCATGACGCTGGACAGCGGTATCGAGCTGCGGCTCCCAGTCAGCCACACGACCGTGAGGGGAACGACCAACACGCTGAGAACTAGTCTGGACCCCACAGCCAGTTCTGTCTTAAAGTTTCAGTACTGTAGTCAATAAACTACATGAGACTTTGTGTTAGATGGGTGCCTGTCTGTTAGCTCATGTAAGCGTTCTGAGGCAGGCTGGGCTAAGTTATGACGTTTGGTGAGTGAAAGAAAAGTGAAAGTGTTAGTCACTCAGTTTGTATCTGACTCTTTGTGACCCCATTGACTATAGTCTGCCAGGCTCTTCTGCCCATGGAATTCTCCAGGCAAGAATACTGCAATGGGTAGCCATTCCCTTCTCCAGGGGATCTTCCAGACCCAGGGATGGAACCTGGGTCTCCTGCACTGCAGGCAGATTCTTCACTGTCTGAGCCACTAGGGAAGTTAGGTGTATTAAATCCATTTTTGACTTAGATATTTTCAACTTAAGATGAGTTTATTGGCATGCAACCCCATCATAAACTAAGGAAGATCTGTGTGTGTATGTGTAATATAAATGCTGCAAAATACATTTATATATGTAAAATAAATACTGTGTGTGTATATAGGGGCTTCCCTGGTGGCTCAAATGGTAAAGAATCTGCCTGCAATGCAGGAGACCCGGGTTCAATCCCTGGGTCAGAAAGATCCTCTGGAGGAGGAAATGGCAACCCACTCCAGTATTCTGGCCTGGAGAATTCCATGGGTAGAGGAGCCTAGCAGGCTACAGTCCATGGGATCCCAAAGAGTTGGACATGACTGAGCGACTTCAGTGTGTGTGTGTATATATAATCTAGCTAGCTAGCTATACACTAATTATGTAGCTGAAACTGTAAATGAACTGCGTTCTCCAAGTAGAACATAAAATCAGCGGCAATCTATACTGACAGAAAAGAAGTAAAGAAAATGGACACCATTCCCATTTTTTTTTAACTGCCAAGTGGTCTATATTATTCAGACTTAAAGAGGGAGTGTTTACTATTGATCATTAATTATGTACTCCAGCCATACCCTAAAAGCACTGTGGGAGAAATCACAACTTTGTCACCCTGAGTAAAAGAGAAACTGTTATCAACAGTCTGACACATTTTCCAGTAAAAGAAAAATCCAGTAGCCAACTACATATGGGTTCATTTTGGGCTCCTGGAAACAACAACACATCAGCATGTCTTATGAAACCCATGCACGGCTGTATATCATCACAGAAAAAAAAAATAATTGGTTTTCCTTGGAGTATCTCTAAGTTGATGTCATATTCAATAACCCTGTAGTTGAAAAATCTATATGTGATGGATGAAGTCTGGACTGTCTTTTGAGTTTAATTCCTCCCGTGCCAGATTCTCCAGGACCTGAGGTACCTGTTGTTCTGCGGTGAGTGCCTGCAGTGTTTAGAAAAGGCATCCACGTGCTACTCCCGCCGGATGAAGAACTATGGAAGAACAGCTGTCTCACGTGGACCTCAGCCTCCTTCCTCACTCTTACCCACGCCGCGGGAGCCCGGCTAACCTTGGACCCTGACGCTGGGGTCAGCGCCTGGGTGTGGCTGAGTCAGAGCTGTGCCCCAGGCAGTGAGGCTGCTGGCGTCTCCTCCTCAGGATTTGACGATTTTGGGGACTGCCTGAAATATACAGGCTTCCAAGGTGGGGTCCCAGGCGTGCTACCAACACAGCACCATCAGGAACGCTTCCTTATGAGACTGAGCACTACCTTTGTATATGCTGATGGATTGGGGGTTTGGGTTTAACAGATGCAACCTGGCAGATACAGAATGGACAAACAGCAAGGTCCTACTGTCGAGCAGAGGGTGCTATATTCAATGTCCTGTGATAAACCACAGTGGAAGAGTGTGAAAAAGTATACATGCATCATTCTACTTCCCTGTCTATCCATTCTACTAATTTTTGAGAGTTTGATATTGAAACTCCAACTAAAAATCTTCATTTATCTGCTTAAAAAATAATTGTAATATATAGTGGAACTATATGTAACCTTGTTCTGTATTTTCCAAGTCTCCTGTAAATGTGTTATCATACTTTAATAATTAAAAAAATTAAACAAAAAAGAATGTGTGTACATGTGTGTGTGTGTGTGTGTGTGTATCTATGTATGTATAACTGAGCCACTTAGCTATAGACTGGTAATTAACACAACATTGTAATTCAGCTGTATTTCAATAAAAATAACTTTAAAAAGAACATTTAGAGCTTTCTCTGGTCCTGGCAAAGAAAAAGCCAACCTTGATATATTTTGTGGGGCAACTGAATATGTTTTAGGCAAACAACAACTTTCTTCCTTCTTCTTTCTCTTCTTTAGTGAGCATCTCGTTTCATTTACCTTGGATAAATGAATCCAAACTTGGGCAGGGAATCCTGGTCAGCTGTCCTGGACTAGCCCAGCTCTGTGGTCCAGATGCCCCTGTATCATTATTGTTGCAGGTCTGGCCTTGGAGCTGACCTCGGGGCATGACTGCTCCTGAGTCTGGGGATCCGGTTTCGTATGGAAGATCCCCTTTGGATCGAATCCAACCCGGCCTCCAGTTGTGGCCACACTTTGAAATCCAGATTTGTAACTGTGACCTGCAAGTTAATCTGTTTTTCTTGTATTCCGTTTTATGTTGGATAACCAATTAATATACATGGTTGAAAAGTGAAAGTGAAAGTTGCTCAGTCATGCCCGACTCTTTGTGACCTCATGGACTATATATTCCATGGGATTCTCCAGGCCAGAATACTGGAGTGGGTAGCCTTTCCTTTCTCCAGGGGATCTTCCCAACCCAGGGATCAAACCCAGGTCTCCCACACTGCAGGTGAATTCTTTACCAGCTGAGCTGCAAGGGAAGCCCAAGAGCAAAGTCCCAGCTGGCTGGTCTGCCCCTGATTTGTACTGTGTGTAATATAATCTTGATGAAGTTAATCCTATCTTTGCTCAGAAGACGAAGCTTTTAAATCATCAACAAGTTGGAGGTGAATAATTTAAAAATACTGTTTAAGTGAATTATTACTAATGAGAGAATAGACAAGGAAAACAGAATTTCCTTACCAATCAGCAGAGCTTCTTTCTCTGATTTTAAGCCTTGGCTTCTTTTCTCAGTGTTGTTCTCTCGGTCTTGGTTGACCAACGCGACTGTCAATACATTGATTTCCTGTAAAGTCAAAAAACAGAAACAGGTAGGTTTTTTGTGCATTCCGACAAAAGCAACGAGGTCTTTTAAAGTCTATAAAAGAGGTCACTGCTTCTATTTAAAACTGGAAATCAACTTTTATAAGTGGCTGACCTATTTACCCAAGAGTAGAAAAGTAATTCTAAAACTTAGGTTCCCAGCTACTCCTTCTGGTGAACTAAGTACTAAATAACTGCAAAAGTGGCACATTTTGTGCAAATTATGTTACTTTTGTTCACATTTTGATAAAACTCTGTTAGCACACACACACAAAAAATTGACCATAGCTAACTTTAATACGTTTTGAAGTATGAAAAATTTTCCTGAAAAGCATATACAGACTAATTTACAATATTATGTGAGTAATTTGTGTCAGTATATGAGGACACAGGGCCTGTTGGGAAGGTCAGATAGAACTGGTAGGAGTGTTTAAGTTGAGTAAGTATATCCTTATACACAACTGCAAAAGGCAGATAAAGCAAAGGTTGGAAAATTCTTTTCTTTGAAAACTAAAAATGAAGAATTGTACAACAAGCTGGTACGGGAGGCTGCACTATTTTTAGTTTTTTATATGGTCTTTTTAATTGAAAAAGAGAAAAAGATTTAACTCATATTGTCCCAGACTTGATATTAGGGCTTATAATGGGAATAATTTAATAGACAATCAAGTTTAATGATCGGAGACCTGTATATATGGGATGGCAGAATCATTAGGGTAGTTGAGTCTTGCTGGAGGGCAATTTCTCACTGAAAGATGCATCACAAAGATGGGCTAGCCCACTGATAAATAATTAAGGATAGTGGCTTCCCGGTGGCTCAGTGGGAAAAAAAGAAAAAATTCCACCTGCCAATGCAGGAGACATAGGTTCAATCCCTGGTCAGGGAGGAACCCACATGCTGTGGAACAATTAAGCTTATGTGTCACAACGATTGAGCCTGTGATCTAGAACCCCGGAGCTGCGACTACTGAGCCTGCACTCCACAACAAGAGAAGTCACTGCAGTGAGAAGCCCACTCATGGCAACTAGAAAGTAGTCCTCGCTCTCCACAACTGGAGAAAGCCCATTCAGCAATGAAGACACAGCACAGCAAAAAACAAAACAAAATGAAAAAAAAACACACAAACTGTCACCTTAAAAAAAAAATTAAGGACACTGTTTCCATTAGAGGATGGATTCTGTCAGAAGGACAGAGGATAAGGAGGGAGGGACAGAGGACGACTTAGACGGTTTGGCCAGTGTTCCCAGGATTGGAACTGGTTACAGGATAGATATTTAGCTAACCTTTATACATTATCAAAGCTGGCCAGATAAAAGAATATAGGAAATTGTTAGGAGCATGTTGAGTCAGTCTATAAAGAGCACACCCCCACCTGAAGGCATTCAAATTAAGAATGATCCAGGGCAAGTCTGGAAACAGACACAAAAGGTTATGAGAATGACAGGTGCTCTTATACTTGCACAGAAGGGATCTTGGAAACCAGTCCCAGCAGAAACACAATCCAGAACTTGGAAACCCAAAGGTTTATGTAGATGAGATGAGAACACTTGACAAAGAAGAGTCACAGGCAATTCGTTCTGTGATGAAGTAAGCGTTTTAAGGGCCAGTAGAGATGCGAGAATTTTCCACAGCTTATTGTGATTCACACAGTCGAAGGCTTTGGCATAGTCAATAAAGCAGAAATAGATGTTTTTCTGGAACTCTTGCTTTTTCAATGATCCAGTGGATGTTGGCAATTTGATCTCTGGTTCCTCTGCCTTTTCTAAAACCAGCTTGAACATCTGGAAGTTCATGGTTCACGTATTGCTGAAGCCTGGCTTTATTGACTACGCCAAAGCCTTCGACTATGTGGATCACAATAAGCTGTGGAAAATTCTGAAAGAGATGGGAATACCAGACCACCTGACCTGCCTCTTGAGAAACCTGTATGCAGGTCAGGAAGCAACAGTTAGAACTGGACATGGAACAACAGACTAGTTCCAAATAGGAAAAGGAGTATGTCAAGGATGTATATTGTCACCCTGCTTATTTAACTTATATGCAGAATACATCATGAGAAATGCCAGACTGGAAGAAGCTGGAATCAAGATTTCTGGGAGAAATATCAATAACCTCAGATATGCAGATGACACCACCCTTATGGCAGAGAGTGAAGAGGAACTGAAAAGCCTCTTGATGAAAGTGAAAGAAGAGAGTGAAAAAGTTGGCTTAAAGCTCAACATTCAGAAAACTAAGATCATGGCATCCGGTCCCATCACTTCATGGGAAATAGATGGGGAGACAGTGGAAACAGTGTCAGACTTTATTTTTTGGGGGCTCCAAAATCTCTGCAGATGGTGATTGCAGCCATTAAATTAAAAGTCGCTTACTCCTTGGAAGGAAAGTTATGACCAACCTAGATAGCATATTAAAAAGCAGAGACATTACTTTGCCAGCAAAGGTCCCTCTAGTCAAGGCTATGGTTTTTCCAGTGGTCATGTATGGATGTGAGAGTTGGACTGTGAAGAAAGCTGAACGCCGAAAAACTGATGCTTTTGAAGTGTGGTGTTGGAGAAGACTCTTGAGAATCCCTTGGACTACAAGGAGATCCAGCCAGTCCATCCTAAAGGAGATCAGTCCTAGGCGTTCATTGGAAGGACTGATGCTGAAGCTGAAACTCCAATACTTTGGCCAGCTCATGCGAAGAGCTGACTCATTGGAAAAGACCCTGATGCTGGGAGGGATTGGGGGCAGGAGGAAAGGGGGACGACAGAGGATGAGATGGCTGGATGGCATCACCGACTCGATGGACATGATTTTGAGTAAACTCTGGGAGTTGGTGAAACACAGGGAGGCCTGGCGTGCTGAGATTCATGGGGTTGCAAAGAGTGGGACACGACTGAGCGACTGAACTGAAGAGACGTATCAAGAAAGAGAATGGATCAACATTAACCAGGATGATTACAGTGTTATTTAAGAGAAATATAAATAATCAACTTCAGGGCTGAGTGGAAACAGTGTCTCTGAGAAGGGGTGTTCTGTTAATAGCCTGGATGATGACTGGGGCTGAATGAGATCGTCGAGCAGAGTTTAGCAGATAACAGACCCACATTAACTGCCAAAGCTGAGTGGTGTCCTGGGGCATCGCACAGCTGAGGATCCAGGTTGTTGGGGGAATATGGACCACAGAGGGCAGGCAGCAGGTCAGAAACCAGCAAGAAGAGGCAAGGGTGGACCAGTCTAAGGCCCATGAAGAGCGCTCTAAGGCACCTATCCTCATGTCCAAAGATAGAGTCATAAAAGGAAGGGACTTTGAGCAGCCTCCAATAAATGCGGCTCAGTCAACAAGGAATCAGATGTGCCTCACCAGTGACTGTTGCTTTGATGACTGTTTTAGGGTAGGATACATGAGGTTGGAAAACTGAAAGTCCTGGGATCACCTTTCTGTGGAGGTATTTCTTCAGACTGAAAACTGCAGCCTATGCTCTGCTCTTAGTATAAAATCCATGCTTTAAGTCTAAATCCTACTCTGACTTTAGGAGTTTCATATTCTCTACTTAGGATGTTACAACTTATCAATTTAGTAATTGGGGAACATCTACCGCAACACAGGATCATAGGTTAGAAAGACGTAGGCCCATTTCTTAAAAAAATTAACTGTTCTTGTTCATTTCCACCCCAAATCTCTGGAATATAGAAGGAACTTCCACCATCAGAAACATAAAATTGTTGTTCAGCCGTTCAGTCCTGCCTGACTCTTTGCGACCCCATGGACTGCAGCATGCCAGGCTTCCCTGCCCTTCACCAGCTCCCGGAGCTTGCTCAAACTCATGTCCACTGAGTCGGTGCTGCCATCCAGCCATCTCATCCTCTGTCGTCCCCTTCTCCTCCTGCCTTCAGTCTTCTCCAGCATCAGGGTCTTTTCCAATGAGTCTGCTCTTAGCATCAGGTGGCCAAAGTATTGGAGCTTCAGCCTCAGCATCAGTCCCTCCAATGCATATTCAGGACTGATCTCCTTTAGGATGGACTGGTTTGATCTCCTTGCAGTCCAAGGGACTCTCAAAGGTCTTCTCCAACACCACAGTTCAAAAATATAAATTCTTCAGCACTCAGCCTTCTTTATGGTTCAACTCTCACATCCATACATGACTACTGGAAAAACCATAGCTTTGACTATACAGACCTTTGTTGGCAAAGTAACGTCTCTGCTTTTTAATACACTGTCTAGGTTTGTCATAGCTTTTCTTCCAAGGAGCAGGTGTCTTTCAATTTCATGGCTGCAGTCACTGTCTGCAGTGATTTTGGAGCCCAAGAAAATAGTCTCTCACTGTTTCCATTGTTTCCCTATTTGCCATGAAGTGGAAAATAGAATTTGTATCTTTTACCCCATACAAATTCCTTACCCTGACAGATGTAATATGCCCTTAAGAATTACATGTCTACTAGTGAAGGTGTTCCAGGTGCTTAAGAGAGTGAAAACTGGATACAGTAAGTGCAGATTGGGTTAGGAAGTAAGAGAGGTTATCAAGGACAAATTGCTAATGGTGTACAGAGTATATACTAGGAAGGAAACATTAGGATGGGGATCAAGAGTTTCTTCACAGTGAGATCAATAGGATTATGAAATAGTATTCCAAGGGCAGTGGCAAGAACACCATTCACTTGGCACAGTCAAAAAGCACTCCAGACTAGAAAATGAACAATAAGTAACAATCCTGCACTTGGCAGGAGAATGAACAAGATTATCTAATAAATCTTTTTGCCTTCTACCTTTTAACTCTAATTTCTGTGACACTTACAGGGAATCATCAAAGGGCTGGAAGAAGAGGTTTTCAGTAACTGGAAACTACAGATATCATGGAGGATTTTTTCAGACTTCTGAAAGGTTAGCTACTCAAAGGCAGACATTTCTCCTTTGAAGAGTCCTTGTCAATTACTTTAAGAGATGGTCAAAGTAATTTATCCATTTAGAGAAGCTCTTTTTCAATAATTTACTGAGCTAGGGTCATGCTTTGTTGTTTTGTTTTTGTTCTCCTCCACCTACCAAGCCCCTAAGAACCAAGTACATGACTTCTTTAGCCTTATAAAATCCTCCTGTTACTCCTTTCATTTCATTATTCCTGTGACCTCCTTAACTTTCATGCTAATTTCTTTCTACCACAAAGTTTCTCAAATACATGATGTATACCCACTGTGGCTACTGCCTCACCACCTGGAATCTCAGCTTTCTCATGAGTCACCCCCTGAAACTACCCTTTGAACTGCTTATATATTTCTCAGTCTTTGTACCATGTGATATTTGACATCACTCACTCATCCCTTCTTAAACCCTCTGCCTCACTTGCTTCTGTTACATAAGAAGTCCTGGTCTTTTTCTTCCTACTTTTTAACTTCATCTTCATTGGCTTTTTCATTCCCTCTGTTGGCCCAGGGGCTTCCCTGGTGGCTCAGATGGTAAAAAATCTGCAATGTGGGAGACCTGGGTTCAATCCCTGGGTCGGGAACATCCCCTGGAGAAGGGAATGGCAACCCAGTCCAGTATTCTTGCCTGGAGAATTCCATGCACAGAGAAGCCTGGTGGGCTACAGTCCATAGGGTCACAAACAGTTGGACACGACTGAGCAACTAATCCCTGATGACCCAGTACACATGGATAAAATGGTTACTTTCTTGTACTCTAACTGCGGTACTTTTGCCAAAGCTCAATCACCACTTTTTCTTCTCTATTTCCTTTTTTTTTTTTTTTTATTAGTTGGAGGCTAATTACTTCACAACATTTCAGTGGGTTTTGTCATACATTGATATGAATCAGCCATAGATTTACACGTATTCCCCATCCCGATCCCCCCTCCCACCTCCCTCTCCACCCGATTCCTCTGGGTCTTCCCAGTGCACCAGGCCCGAGCACTTGTCTCATGCATCCCACCTGGGCTGGTGATCTGTTTCACCATAGATAGTATACATGCTGTTCTTTTGAAATATCCCACCCTCACATTCTCCCACAGAGTTCAAAATTCTGTTCTGTATTTCTGTGTCTCTTTTTCTGTTTTGCATATAGGGTTATCGTTACCATCTTTCTAAATTCCATATATATGTGTTAGTATGCTGTAATGTTCTTTATCTTTCTGGCTTACTTCACTCTGTATAAGGGGCTCCAGTTTCATCCATCTCATTAGGACTGATTCAAATGAATTCTTTTTAACGGCTGAGTAATATTCCATGGTGTATATGTACCACAGCTTCCTTATCCATTCATCTGCTGATGGGCATCTAGGTTGCTTCCATGTCCTGGCTATTATAAACAGTGCTGCGATGAACATTGGGGTGCACGTGTCTCTTTCAGATCTGGTTTCCTCAGTGTGTATGCCCAGAAGTGGGATTGCTGGGTCATATGGCAGTTCTATTTCCAGTTTTTTAAGAAATCTCCCACACTGTTTTCCATAGCGGCTGTACTAGTTTGCATTCCCACCAACAGTGTAAGAGGGTTCCCTTTTCTCCACACCCTCTCCAGCATTTATTGCTTGTAGACTTTTGGATAGCAGCCATCCTGACTGGCGTGTAATGGTACCTCATTCTCTATTTCCTTTGATCAGAGTTCTTTCATTCTCCTGGGTTCATCTATCATCACAGTTCGCGCTTTAACTTCTGTTCCTTATCATCAATTGACCCGGGGGCTTGCTTGCTTTATCACTTCCCATTTCAAATTCGAAATGAAAGGTGGGGGGCTTCTCTGGTGACACAGTGGATAGGAATCCACCCGAATCCTGGGTCCAGGAAGATTTCACATGCCATGGAGCAACTCAGCCCGTGTGCCGTAATGACTCAGCCTGTGTGCCCTGAGAGCCGCATACCGCAACTGCTGAGCCCGCGTGCAGCAACTCAGAAAGCCCGCACACCTAGAGCCCTGCTCCGCAACAAGAGGAGCCACCGCAGTGAGAAGCCCCTGCCCTGCAAGGAAGAGGAGCCCCCACTTGCCGCAACTAGAGAAAGCCTGGGTGCCACAACAAAGACCCGGAGCAACCAAATAAACAAATAAAAATAAATTAATTAAAAAAACGAGAGCTGGTCGTGAGGTGGTAGAAGGCACACTACCTGCTTACGTTTCAGTCCTGGCTCTTCCACAAACAGTGAGTTGACCTTGGGTACGGAAAGCAACATCTTCAAGCCTCAGATCAACAGTCTACAAACGAGGGTGCTGGAGAGGGTCCATCATCTCTGAATATATGCATCATGGAACCCTATCAGCTCTAAATTAACTAGGAGCAGATCTCTAGAATTCCCAGTCTATTACTTCTTTCTTCTATTTTATAATATAGGACTTCTATTTAAAGCTTCATTTAAAGGGATGTCCTCATTTTTATTAAAAAATTTCTGATTATTCTTTATAAAGTCCATTATTGTCTGAAAAATTAATGTAAATGCATATTCTATGCAAAATAACACGATTTCAGAATAGAAAAAAGAGGCATTCTTTAAGGTGAAATTCTTACCCCCAGAGTACTCTCTGCACTTAACCATCTGTTAAAACTCTGAGGAGGAGTGTGTGTCGGGGGTGGGGGTCAGGATAGGAGTTGAAATACCTTAATAAGTATTTGCCTTTTAAAAAACAGTGCAGAAAGGGTTCAAAAAAGCTTAAAATATGTGCAGACTGACTTTAGAGGGTAAGAAAGTAACAGTATATGACAGAATATGTCCATCAGGAGGAAAACACAGTTCAAAATTCATAAGAAATAATTAACATTTCTTTAAATAAATGAAAGCAAAGTAAATCCAGTAGATAATAGTAACTACAAAATATAAAACGATTCAGTGTATGAGAGCAAGGTATGTTTCAGTTACATTATTATGTTCCCCTCTAATTATTTAATCTGGAATAAAAGTCAGTGTTCTCACCTCATACCAGTCAGAATGGCCATCATCAAAAAATCTACAAGCAATAAATGCAAGGGAGGATGTGGAGAAAAGGGAACCCTATTGCACTGTTGCTGGGAATGTAAACTGGTACAGCCACTATGGAAAGCAGTGTGGAGGTTCCTTAACAAACTAGGAATAAAACTACCGTATGATCCAGCAATCCCACTCCTGGGCATATACCCTGAGAAAACCACAATTCTAAAAGATACACATACCCCAATTTCACTGCCGTACTATTTACAATAGCCAGGACATGGAAGCAATCTAGATGTCCACTGACAGATGAATGGATAGAGCAGCAGTGGTACATACATACAATGGACTATTACTCAGACATAAAAAGCAAAGCCTTTGAGTCAGTTGTAGTGAGGTGGATGAACCTAGAACCTGTTATACAGAGTGAAGTAAATCAGAAAGAGAAAAACAAATACTGTATAGTAACACATGTATATGGAATCTAGAAAAACAGTACTGATGCACCTATTCACAGGAGAGAAATGGAGATGCAGACACAGCAGAGGAAGAGGGTAGGATTAACTGAGACAGTAGCACTGACATATAATATACACAACCACGTGTAAAACAGGTAACTAGTGGGAAGTTGCTCCATGACACGGGGAGCCCAGCCCGGCCCTCTGACGGCCTAGAGGGATGGGATGGGACGGGGAGGGAGGCTCCCGAGGGAGGGCATGTATGTACACGGATAGCTGATTCTCGTTTCTGTACTGCAAAAACCAGCACAACAATGCAGAACGATTATCCTCTAATTAAAAAAAAAATGAATTAAAAATAAAAGGAAAAGACTGCATCCTTTGGAATGAGTGGAATGTCTTTATTTTTAAAAATGTGTGCATCCAGGTCCCTCCTGATGTGGTGCTTCTTCTAAAATTCTGTAATGTCTAAATTCTAAAATGCCCAGGTCACCTCACCTGTCGGGACTGCATTTTCTTCTAACTCTTCTCTTTCATTAGTAGCACCATCACTTTTCCACTTGCAGGGCCTTGGTTCACCCTCTCCTACCCCCGAAGACCTTTCCAGACCAGGATCCTATCAAGTATCCATGAAATCTCTCATGCTTCTTTCCCGGCTCCACTCCCAGGGCTCAACTCCCAGTCCGAGTCATTTCTTACTTGGACCACAGCAGGGACCTCCTGCTTCGTCTCTGCGTCTGGTTTCTCCCTCTTCAAGCTGACCTTCTATGGTGTTACCAGATCGGTTTGCTAAAATGCCACTTGCGTCTTGTCAGTCTCCACTTTAAAACTCAGATGCCTGGGGACTTCCCTGGTGACTCAGTGGCTAAGACTCTGTGCTCCAAATGCTGGGTTTGATCCCTGGTCGGGGAACTAGATCCCACATGCTGCAACTGAGATCCAGTGCAGCCACATAAAAACAAAAATTAAAAAAAACAAAAACAAAAACACTTCAGATGCTTTCTGATAACCTGTGCAAGAATGCCAGACTGAGCCCGGCATTTTGGATTCAGTCCTGTTCTTACAGCCTCTCTTCTTTAGATGGGAGGTCCAGATACATTTTTAGAAAACCCTCTTCTCTTTTCTTCACCACCTCCTACATGTATTTTTATACACAGTACACATCCCATATCTCTTGGCAGAATTGATTCCAGGCTATTTATAAGTTTCCCTTATCTCAACACATTTCGTATGTCACTTGTTGTGGCAGCTGTCCACTTGTACATTTGGCATAAACTGAGGATTCACCTGTGTTTGTTTCTGCAAAACTGCCAACTCCTGCAGGGCACTCACGTATCCCAGCAAGTGAGGCAGCCTGGCCAAGTGGGACCTGTGTTCTGATTCTGTCCCCATTATGTACGTACTGGATAACTTTAGGCAGGGTGTCTCTGAACTATCTTTCACATAAACCATGGAGAACAATGTATGCCTATCCCTCTGGGGTGCTGTGAAGACCAAATGTCATATGTGAAATGGTGCTTTTGAAGACTATAACTTTCTAGGAATACTGTGCCATCACTGTTATTATGACCATTATTTCCTTTTATTATCCTCAAGACCGACTGGATACAGAACAGGTGCATAATACCTACATGGGGTACTCCATCTATGGGAGAATTCTGTATAAGACCCTGGCTACAATTACATAAAAGCATGTATGCAACAGTGACAAACTGTAGCAGGGTTTGAACTGTATGTATTTTCTGTTTTCTTAATGTTCTGTGGCACTCTTACTATCCTGCTATCCTATGACTTACAAAGAAATAAAAAGACGCCAAGGACATATAGCTGCCGTTCTGAAGAGCTGTATGCAAGCCCAGTTGGCAGCTGATTACTGAATAACACAGCAAATGGCATCCGCCTGCCCCCGCCACACACATCTGAAATAAGGAGACCTCCACCCCATGGTCCTCCAAGAGCTACCAGTGCACGGTGAGTGAGAGTCGTCAAGACTCGCCTGGTTAAGAGTCACCGCGTGGCCTCCCCACTGCCAACACCACGCCCTAAGACTCCGGTTCCTTCTCTGCCTCCTGTGTTCTGTGTTTGTGCCTAGGCCTTAATCATAGACATCACACTCCATGAAGTCAGGGGCCCTGCAGACAACAGTCAAGATGCCAATCAGCTACTTCAGCAGCCTTTACTTAACCCTTTTTCAAAATACCAAAGCAGTCCATCAAGTGCCATGCCAGTCTCTAGTTAGTTCTTCAGCTAGTTCTCACAAGAGTAGAACCACGGTCAGGGAGGAAGAATGGATACTTCTCCTGCTTTTCTTTATGAGCCAGTGACAAAGATGGTTATCCAGCAGGTACCCCGTGGCTGATAAATGAAGGATGACCCATAAACAATGGCCTGGAATAGTGAAAGGATATGCCTAGGTGGCGCAGTGGTAAAAGAATCTACCTGCCAATTCAGGGCACACAGGAGACAGAGGTTCCATCCCTGGGTCGGGAAGATTCCTTGGAGGATGAAATGGCAACCCACTCCAGTGTTCTTGCCTGGAAAATCCCACGGGCAGAGGAGCCTGGTGGGCTACAGTCCATGGGGTTGCAAAGAGTTGGCCATGACTGAGCGCACACACAGAACGGTGGAAAATGGATTCAGACACAGAAGACTGGTTCTAAGTGCCACTCACTTGCTGTGTGCCCTCATTTCATTATTTCTCTTTGTTAAAAGTGGGCTTTGCAGCAGGTGAACCCTACAGTCTCTTCTTGCCCCCAGATTTCACCTCTGCCCTGTGCCCTTTTCCCTGACTTGGAGCTTCCATCCGAGTAAGACCGCCAGCTTGGTACTGACAATATATACTTACCCTGGATTTCAATGCCAATGAAAATTAGAGAGAAAAGAAAAATAAGAGGGAGGGAAAAAAAACATTTAAAAATCAAACGGATGGGAAAAGGATTGTCAAGAATGAGTAGCTGAGTACGCTTCAAAATTCCTTAAGGCTCAAGGGAATGTAAGAATGGACCGATCCCCAAGAGTGAACATGATGGCAGGAATTTTCTGTGGCTTAGAAGTTCCAAGGCCCCACTAATCTTACCAGTAGCTGAAGCTTGGTACCACCAGTCCTGAGGGTCAGGGCCCCCCACCCACCTTTGCTCAGCAGCCTTTGATGTCCAGGGTCTGCAGAGGGGAGCCTCAGAGAGACCGTCTGAGAGCAGATGTGTGGCTCCTGCTCTCAGCCAAGAGGCAGGGATTCATCGCAGCACTAGCTCATCTTCTGTCCCGGGATGTTCCACCTCCCTGGGTTTCAATGGCCGGACTTAGACCCAGAGGGCATGCATCATGTCCTAAGACACCTAAAAGATTTTCTAAGATTTCCAATCGCAAAGATTAAAACTGGTGAGAACTGATTAAGAAATCAGCTGAAACTCCAATCCTTTGGCCACCTGATGTAAAGAGCTGACTCATCTGAAAAGACCCTGATGCTGGGAAAGATTGAAGGCAGGAGGAGAAGGGGACGACAGAGGATGAGATGGTTGGATGGCATCACCGACTCAATGAGTTTGGGTGGACTCCGGGAGTTGGTGATGGACAGGAAGACCTGGCGTGCTGCAGTCCATGGGGTCGCAAAGAGTCGGACACGACTGAGTGACTGAACTGAACTGAACTGACTGATTAAGAAAGAGAAAACTCAAGGTAGTTTAGTTACCTGAGATAAAGCATTTCTCCCGGTGGCTTTCTTTCTAGATCATTCTAGTGATATTTATTTAATAAACACAGACAGTGCTTACTCTGTGTAGGCAGTATTATAAGAACCTCACGGGGACTTCCCTGGTGGTCCAGTGGCTAAGACTCTGCGCTCCCAGATTCAATGCCTGGCCGGGGAACTAGATCCCACATGCCATAACTAGAACGATCCCGCAACCGCAGTGAAGACAGGAGATCCCGTGTGCCACGACTAAGACCCAGCATAGCCAGATACAGAAATAAGTAATTTAACAGAGAACTTTACAGACAGGAGCTCATGCAATCCTCCTCAGGAAGACTGAGCCCTCGGAGGTCAGTACTGCCACACTGTCATTTTACAGATGAGGCAAACGAGGACTGGAGCGGCTGAGGACTTGTGTCAGAACACACAACCAGTAAGGAGCAGACTGTGGATGTGAACCCGCGCTGTCTCCCTCTAGAGTCTTAACCATGGTGCTGGGTTGCCCCTCTGGCCCTTGTCAGTTGCAGAATGCCTGTTGAGTCCTGGGCCCCCATCCCCTCTGTCATTAGTCCTGGCCCACCGGGGAGTCAGCAGGGGCTCCAGGCTGGCCGATGAGTGGTGGCTCGGGGGCCACTGCGAATGCAGAGGGGAGCAGGGCACAGAGCCGTGGTCACAGGTTCCCCCGGCTGGCTCGGGAGCAGGGTTAGCAGGGACGGGCCTGGCTCGGGAGCAGGGTTAGCAGGGACGGGCCTGGCTCTCTATTGCTATTAGGACAAGTGACTTGCAACCACGGTCCATGCAACAGGGAAGGGTTTCAAAGGCAGCACACTGGGGCCACTGAGGAGGAGGAAGACGCTGCACGCATGCCCTCCTGGTTTGGAAGACGTGTGCCAGGGAAAGCTGGGGTCAGGGTGTGCTCCAAAGACCAAGGGAGGGCTGTGGGTGGGACTGGCCGAGAGAGGGAAGAGGCTCGGGCGGGGGAACACGGGGGAGCCCCAGACACACTCCAGGCAAGTTGAGGTGATGGGACAAGACAGAAAAGCGGGGGATACAGAGGCCATTCTACAGGAAGAATGGGGACTTCCCTCGTGTTCCAGTGGTTAAGACTCTGTGCTTCCAGTGGAAGGGATATGGGTTCAATCTCTGGTTGGGGAACTAACATCCCACCTGCCATGCCTGGCCAAGAAAATACAAAAGAAAAAAAAATGACAAAAAAAAAAGGATGAACAGATTGTGTGTGTGTGAAGCAGAAAGTCTGGGCAACTAGCAGAATGATACTAGAATCAGAGGTCACAAAGAATGAGAAGGACTGGCTCCAGTAGTTGAGAAATACAGGAGGTAGCTGGAAAGTTAATACTTAAACACACAATGAAAGCACTCATAAATACTCAAAATTAACTCTGTACTACTGTCTAAATCTGTCTGAATCCTGGAAAGGTAGCTGAAAGTACAGGTCCTGAGCTCAGGACAGCATCTGGGCCCGGAGCTGCTCTCCAGCCCACCCTCCGTCTCTGCCGCTGCAGGTGACAGCTGCCACCTGCTGCATCCCCGCCAACCTCCGGTGTCTCTGCCAGGACTTCACGTGACTGGGCCACCTGCAGGCATCTCTCTACACGGGGACAGTGTCCTCCAGGGCTACATGGTCCTCTGCAGACAGCTAAATCTGCAACCAGTATTTTTTTAAAAAAGAATAAATAGTAGACTTGGTAATCTTTGTTGAGTTAAATCAAGCAAGTCTGTTATTACATAGAGAGGAATATATTTTGTAGATGAAACTGACTGGCAGTCATAGGATCAGGTCGGTACCGCTGGCCAGGGGTGATTTACCAGGAGTCTGCTGGTGTTCAGTTGCTAAGTTGTGTCTGACTCTTTGTGACCCCGTGAACTGCAGCTCGCCAGGCTTCTCTGCGCTTCACTATCTCCCAGAGTTTGCTCAAAGCCCTGTCCTAGACTGGAAGTTTAATGAGAAGAGAAAAAAAACCAAGGCAGTTGCTTTGGGTATTTTACATCCTTTGATCCCTAAATGCATTTGTTCTGGCATCATTTTAAAGAAAAATAATTTCTTTACTATTTTAGATTCAGTCAGTACAAAGTTAATTTTGAGTTTGTATCTGCCATTAGTACTTTCAATATGTTTTAAAGTATTAACATTTTTGGGAGGTCACATTATAAGCTTATAACTCTTTTCTTTCTTTTCCTTTTTAAAATTTAAGACAGTTCTCGAGTTCACTTTAATTTTTAAAACATTTCTTGGCTTTCTCATTACAAATATGTATGTATTTATAAATAAACACATATTTTTAATATAGAACATTGACAGAATATAGAGTTTAAAAAATAATTGGAATTCTACTACCCAGTTATAAGCACTATTAAGTTATCTTACCTTTAATATTTTACATATAACCCTCCTCCCAAATACATACACACATATATTTACTATCATATAATATACATACACACATGAATGCATATATATAGTTGTGTGTATATATATATATAGTTCAATTCTTTTTTTAATCTATTTTTTAATTGAAGGATAATTGCTTTACAGAATTTTATTGTTTTCTGTCAAACATCAACATGGATCAGCCATAGGTATGGGATTATCCCACAAATACTTTTAATAAGAGAACTCTCACAGGGGAGAGTAATTTCAATTTTGTGATGTTTTCCATTAAATACTGAGAGCATACTGCTGCCCGGATCACAGCTTAATTGCGGCCATCACAGTTCACACCAAGCTTAGACTGTGGTCTCAAGCTGGTGATTAGATGCCTTTCTTTTGGCATAGTTTTGTGACAGCCACATTAAATGAAACTGATGTAAATGTAAGAAAAATAACTCTCTTGTCTTTAACTCCATCCAGTAAAGCACAGGTTGCAGGATTTTATTTTACTATATGCTGCTACAGATGTTGCCAAATGAAAAAAAACACCCTTGATCTCAGAAACAGTTGTGTATTTCTCTTCAATACGTAAAAAATGTAACCCCTACTACTGTATCTATGCAAGTCCATACCCTTCATAGCCTGAAAAAGTACTGACATGAAAAATCTCCTTAACCAATAAAAATGGAACAGCAAACAGAAGAAAGTAAAGCGAAATACTTCTAAATGTATGTATGTGCATCCAGAATTAGTCAGCTTGATTCATCTTGTATGATACTGACTCTATTGCTGGTAAAGATTAATTGTATTATGGCGCTCTTGGCATGTTATTTTCCCAGTCCATTTCTCAGTATGACATTTCTTATTTTTCTCCGCTACAAGCACCCACTATCATAATTTTCACCTGCTGAGTTTACGTTACTAATGATAATATTAAAATTCAGAGTTTTTTTGACCTTTATAGAGGTAAATTAGGTCATGAGAATAGATGGGATGCAATCTGATAAATGGGAAAGAGAGACATTTAATTATTATTAAAGTAAGATCAAATTCCACAGGGTTTGCCAGCCATACTGTGAGATCTCAATAAACATTAAAGCGTCTCCCCTCCCCCGTGCACCAAAATCCAATTCTCTCTCCTCAGGGCCTCGCGGCACACACCAGCTCTGAGAAATACTCCAAGAATGAAGTGGTCTGGATTGCTGATGCATGGTGCGTGATGGATGTAGAATTTGGAATCCTCTGAATTAGAAAAATAATGGCACTGATGATAATACTAATAGTTAGCCCTTGCCGAGTGCTTGGTAGCTACCAGGACCCAGTCCTGCTATCCTCTCTGCTTTACAGATGATAAAATCGAGGCACAAATTAGTGAATTAGTTTCCTAAGCTCACATAAAGTGGTGGCTGTAAGACCGAGCTCCAGGGAGTCAGCCTGTCGAGCTATTAGTTTATACTGCCCTTTGTGCAAGTTACTTCTCAGGGAATCATAACCTCTGGACTTTGCTCAAGTCTATAATCCCAGCCCAAGGCCCTTCCCTGCTGAGAGGACTGAAGCCGTGTTTGGGGTCCCCCTTTTCAATGTCTGCTGTCTCCACAATGGGCCATGGGCTCCCTGAGGACGGTGACTGGGCTGCAGTCACGCGCGCTCCCAGCGCCCAGCACCGTGTCTCGGACACTACCCTGCCCATCAGGACTTGGGTGGACACAGGAGCGGCTGGCTGTGAGTCCACCTATCCTGTGTGTAGTTTCCGAATGGCTATGACTTCTTATAAACCAGAATCTGGTGACTCCCAGCTGTATATTTTCCTTCTGGCGTTGAATCACAGCAAAGTTCAACCTTTAGACTTAAGTCTCTGGACACCTCAGTTGAGTATAATCCAATTCACTGAACCTCCACCACTCTCTTATCCATCAAATATGATTGAGCATCTACTATATGGTTGGTTTTGTGCTAGATCAGATTCAAAGATGGCTAACGGTGTTTCCTGAGTCTAGAGGATGGACAGGCACGTAAAATATATTAAAATACAGTGTGATGTAACTATGACAAGCGCTGGCCTTAGGGGCTGTGGAAGCCCATAGCAGCACTTAATCTGGACTGGACAGTAGGCAGTAGTTACCCAAAGCGTGGTCTGTAGATTGATGGCACCGGGAGCTTATTCAAGTGCAAGTTCTCAGACCTCAGCCCAAACCTTCCCAAACTCTAACTCTAAGGGGGGCCCACCAACCTGTGCTTTAAGAAGCCCTCCTTTTGATTCTGTTGCTTACTAAAGTTTGAGTAGCACTGCCTTAGGGAATATAAAACTCACAGAGGCGCTAACCATCAGGCAAGAAAACTTACACCAAATCAAATCTGTAAAATAAGAAAGCTGGATGAGCGATCCCTACTATTTCAGTTCTAACTTTCACCGGGCAAGACTTCTGTACACATCTTACACTGAACTGCAGCAAAATGTGCTTAATCTCTGAGATCAGCTGCAGATCATATAGAGAAGGAATCACCTAATCACGCCAAAGAGATTCACAGAACTGTCTGAATCATGTCCATCAATCAATAAGTGTTATAAACGTATTATATTACAGATGTGCCTATGTACTAGGCTCATCACCATGTTAGGTTCTGGAATGCATACCTACATATTATAGGCCCTTAAGGCACTTAGACCTGAGTTGAGGAGCCTATCATATCTGGGTTGTTCAGAATGTTTGAGACAATGATAAATTCTGTGGGAATAAGAAAAAGACGGTCGTTAACTTGGGCTGATCCCAAGAAGTGGGAATTCAGCTGGGCTTAAACAAGGTAGAATTTGCACTGCACGCCCAAAGCATGACATGATAGATGGAGGAAAACTGAATTATCAATTAAAAAAAAAATCTAACTATTTAGAGTTTTTAATGAATGGTGCTGGGAAAGATTGAGGGCAGGAGGAGAAGGGGACAACAGAGGATGAGATGGTTGGATGGCATCACCGACTCAATGGACATGGACTTGGGTGGACTCCGGGAGTTGGTGATGGACAGGAAGGCCTGGCGTGCTGCCGTTCATGGGGTCGCAGAGTTGGACACAAATGAGCGACTGAACTGAACTGAATGAATGGTGCACCTGACCACATCTGACCTGTTGACTAAAGTCATTTATTTAGGAGACCGGGTCAACAGTTACTCCCAGTAGCAGGCCAACAGTCATTTCTGTTCTGACCAAGGGGACCAGCCTGAGGATTGGTATGTAAAATGTCCAGGAGTCACACCCAAGCTTACAGTGGTGCAACATGCCATGCTTGTGCACACGTGTGTCCGCGTGTGTATACACATGGTGACAGAAGCAGGGAATTGCACCCGCACAGGTGTGGGGGCTTCACACAGGTCATACTTGCAGACCTCTGCCCTAGCTTCAAGTCCTCTTTCTCAAAGCTGGCATGGAAAGAAACTGTGCAGATTCTGAAAGTCTCATGAACATAAGCAGCTTATGAACATACACTGAACAGTTTGGAAACTGGCCAGACAAAGAAAGGCACTCTGAGATCCCACGGGGAAGCTGACCTAACAATAAAAATGATGGCGATGCTGAGCATCACGGCCACAAATCTCTCCTACAAGGGCAGTTTCAGGGCTGGAAAAGCTGAGGCTTAGAGGATTTTCTAGGGGAGGAAAAAAAAAGGAACAGAAATCTTCAAATAACAATGACAAACAAAACCTATTAAGTGTTCAGAGGCTGTGAGTCTTTCTAGAGAGAACGTAAAATGTGAAGGCCTCTCCCATCAGCAAGGGTGGATAGAAGCTTTCCTCCCTCCCCAGCTCAACATCTGCTCTGCCTGAATCGGGAAGACACAGAGGAGGGCGATGCAGGGGTTGGCGGGCAGAAGTTCTGAAATTTTGTGAGACCCTAAGTCAGGTTTAAAGCCACAAGCAGGAGGTGCATGGCCTTCTTGAAGGTCTGGTTACGATGCCCTGTTCCAGGTAGCGACGGACAGGATGTCTGGCGCCCGGGAGTGCAGGGTGGCCGCGTGTCCCTCTGGGCAGGGTGGGGAGGAGGGAGGGGGTGCTGCATTTGGCCGTGAACTCATGGCTGGGGGCGTGATTCTCACCTGTCAGGCCCTCAACAGGGCGGGGTGCAGGGGTGGGGGTAGGAAAGAGGAGCCTCTTTCAGAGCAAGAAGGACTAGTGAGGCTGAAGGACTCACTTGCTGGCGGGTCGTCTGAAACTTCCAAGTCTGACCTTTACAGCCCCCTCCAGGAAGTCCTCCAGGATAGCAGCTGCAGATTAGCAACTAAGTTTTTTTTTTTTTTTGCCTGGAATTCCACGATAAACTTATTTTGGGGAAAGCTTCCATGATTTGGGCATATTTGTATGATGACGTACACCTTTGGTGAAGGCAGTTTGGCCAACTCAAATCGGCAGGGACGGGTGTGGTGGTTGACAGCCCTTGCTCTTCTGGCTGTGGCTTTACAAGCGCTGGCAGCCACAGAAAGTGATGGAAACCTGGAAAAACTCTTCCTGTGGCCGTCTGTTCTGCCCCATCTTCCCTTTTTTAGTTCTTTCCACTTACTCTTCTTCTTTGTCCTTTTCCTGCACATTTCCTCAAAGAAACGCCACGGTATCTAGTGAGTCATGTGGCACTGTGATGGATGAGGTCTGGAGATGAGCAGTGCGTGTGGAGAGAGAGAGGCTGACCGCCCTGCACAGAGCTCTAGAATCCTCTTGAGATCCCAGGAAGCACCGAGCTGGAAATCCTCAAGCGAGACCAGTGTCAAGGGTGGTGAGCATCTCATACTTCCCTTTCTCCTGGTCCCTGTGGTGAGCAGAGGTAAGGACTGCGGAAATCACTGCAGGACGTTTAATATTCTGAAAACAACAATGGGGCTTCCCCCATGGTCCAGGGGTTAAGGATCCGCCTCGCCATGCAGGCGAAGACCCACGTTCGATTCCTGGTCCAGGAGGATCCCACCTGCGGTGGTGTAACGGAGCCGGCGGGCTACGACTACTGAGCTTGTACTTCCAGAGTCGGGGGCTGCAACTACTGAGCCCCCGGGCCGCAAATACCGAAGCCCACAGCCGAGAGTTCCACATCAAGAGAAGCCACCGTACTGCAAACAGAGAGGAGCCCCTGCTCGCCACAACTAGAGAAAGTCTGCACACAGCAACGAAGAGCCAGTACAGCCAAAGATAATAAAAATAACAACAACAAACGTTGAGGAAGCCCTACGGCTCCTAAGAAACACAGAGAACTAGCAAGAGAGGATGCTCACCCCCTGGTGAAACCGTCGCCCAGCGTTTTCAGAGTCACTGATCCCAGTGACGTGCCAGCAGGAACGGAAGCAGCCTCAGAGAAGAAGGCGCCCCGTGTTCCCCTACCATCTTCCAGAGGCCCCAGAACAAACCGCTTCCGGCCACCTTCTGGGCTCCTGGCTGTTTCCATAAACGCTCCTCAGCCTTCTTCCTGTTCTGTTCTGAGCAGCCCACCCAGCAGGGCTAAGCGGGATCTCCTGGGAGAAAGGGACTGAGCTCTCTGGGTTTATTAGACTTTAACATGATACTGCCTGCACGCAAGTCGTGTCTGTGTATTTCTGTCTGCATCTCTTGCTGATGCTTTGGAGTTTCCATGTACCTGCTGGGCCATCTTAGGAAAGAAAAGTGAATGTTCTATTTGGGCTTGGAACTCTTTTCGTCCTTCACTTGAGCCTTCTTCTCAACTGCGTGTATTCTCCTGAGACAGTGGACTGGCCTCATTTGTACCGGGGTGGTCTTGGTCTGAGGTCCACACAGAGAAGAGACTCTGCCCCCACCAGGCCACCAGGAAGATGGCCCTCTAGTTCACAGAACAAATTCCTCCAATAACATGTCTTCACCTTGTTCTTCTAAATCATTTATGAAGGCTATACAGTTTGCCTGTATCTTTAGAATGCAGACTTCTTTTTTTTTTCATGCCTTTTTTGGGGGGCATACTGCACAGTATGTGGCATCTTAGTTCCCTGGCTGACCAAGGATCGAACCCATGCCCCCGGCATTGGAAGTGCAGAGTTTTAACCACTGGATCTCCAGGAACTCCCAGAATGCAGACATTCTTGAAGCTATTTCCCTTTCCAGTTAAGAACTCAGTACCCACTCTCTGTGATAACATGTGTGCTCAGCTGCTTTGGTCAAGTCCCACTTCTTTGCAACCCTATGCACTATAGCCCACCAGGCTTTTCTGTTTATGAGATTCTCCAGGCAAGAATAGAGAGTGGGTTGCCATGCCCTCCTCCTGAGGTTCTTCCCGATCCGGGGATCTAACTCTTGTCTCCTGTTGCAGGCAGATTCTCTACTGCTGAGCCACCATGGAAATCCCTCATTGTGGTAATATCGAGACATTATTATTGGTTGTTTACTTCATCACTTACCGAGTAGGTGATGAGCTTTAATCTTTTTAAAGAATCAGAGAGGACTTTGGGGAGATAGGATACATGTATATATATATGGCTGAGTCCCTTTGCTATCCACCTGAAACTATTCCAACATTGTTAATCAGCTATATTCCAATACAAAATACAAAGTTTTTTTTTTTTCCAGTTTTTGTTTTTATTTTTATTTCATTTATTTTTATTAGTTGGAGGCTAATTACTTTACAATATTGTAGTGATTTCTGCCATACATTGACATGAATCAGCCATGGATTTACACGTGTTCCCCATCCTGATCCCCCCTCCCGCTTCCCTCCCCACCCCATCCCTCTGGGTCTTCCCAGTGCACCAGCCCTGAGCACTTGTCTCATGCATCCAACCTGGCTGGTGATCTGTTTCACCCTTGATAGTATACTTTTTCAATGCTATTCTCTCAGAACATCCCACCCTCGCCTTCTCCCACAGAGTCGCAAAATCTGTTCTGTACATCTGTGTCTCTTTTTCTGTTTTGCATATAGGGTTATCGTTACCATCTTTTAAATTCCATATATATGCATTAGTATACTGTATTGGTCTTTATCTTTCTGGCTTACTTCACTCTGTATAATGGGCTCCAGTTTCATCCATCTCATTAGAACTGATTCCAGTGAATTCTTATTAATGGCTGTGTAATAGTCCATTGTGTATATGTACCATAGCTTCCTTATCCATTCATCTGCTGATGGGCATCTAGGTTGCTTCCATGTCCTGGCTATTATAAACAGTGCTGCGATGAAGAATCAGTGGATCTCCCTCTATCAGTTCAGTTCAGTTCAGTCGTGTCTGACTTTTTGCGACCCAATGGACTGCAGCACGCCAGGCCTCCCTGTCCATCACCAACTCCCGGGGTTTACTCAAACTCATGTCCATTGAGTCAGTGATGCCATCTCATCCTCTGTCATCCCCTTCTCCCACTTTCAATCTTTCCCAGCATCAGGGTCTTTTCCAATGAGTCAGCTCTTCACAGCAGGTGGCCAAAGTATTGGAGTTTCAGCTTCAACATCAGTCCTTCCAATGAATATTCAGGACAATTTCCTTTAGAATGGACTGGTCAGATCTCCTTGCTGTCCAAGGGACTCTCAAGAGTCTTCTCCAATACTAGAGTTTAAAAGCATCAATTATTTGTTGCTCAGCTTTCTTTATAGTCCAACTCTCACATCCAAATATGACTACTGGAGAAACCATAGCTTTGACTAGATGGACCTTTGTTGGCAAAGTAATGTCTCTGCTTTTTATTATGCTATCCAGGTTGGTTATAACTTTTCTTCCAAGGAGTCAGCGTCTTTTAATTTCATGGCTGCAGTCACCATCTGCAGTGATTTTGGAGCCCAAAAAAATAAAGTCTATCACTGTTTCCACTGTTTCCCCATCTATTTCCCATGAAGTGATGGGACCAGATACCATGATCTCAGTTTTCTGAATGTTGAATTTTAAGCCAACTTTTTATTCTCCTCTTTCACTTTCATCAAGAGGCTTTTTAGTTCCTCTTCACTCTCTGCCATAAGGGTGGTGTTATCTGCATATCTGAGGTTATTGCTATTTCTTCTGGCAATCTTGATTCCAGCTTGTGCTTCATCCAGCCCAGCATTTCTCATGATGTACTCTGCATATAAGATAAATAAGCAGGGTGACAATATACAGCCTTGACATACTCCTTTCCCAATTTGGAACCAGTCTGTTGTTCCATGTCCAGTTCTAACTGTTGCTTCTTGACCTGCATATAGATTTCTCAGGAGACAGGTAAGGTGGTCTGGTATTCCCATCTCTTGAAGAATTTTCCATAGTTTGTTGTGATCCACACAGTCAAAGGCTTTGGCACAGTCAATAAAGCAGAAGTCGATATTTTTCTGGAACTCTCTTGCTTTTTCAATGATCCAAAGCATATTGGCAATTTGATATCTGATTCCTCTGTCTTTTCTAAATCCAGCTTGAACATCTGGAAGTTCACAGTTCACAGACTGTTGAAGCTTGGCTTGGAGAATTTTGAGCATTCCTTTGCTAGCGTGTGAGGTGAGTGCAATTGTGCAGTAGTTTGAGCATTCTTTGACCTTGCCCTTCTTTGGGTTTGGAATGAAAACTGACCTTTTCCTGTCCTGTGGCCATTGATGAGTTTTCCAAATTTGCTGGCATATTGAGTGCAGCACTTTCACAGCATCATCTTTCAGGATTTGAAATAGCTCAACTGGAATTCCATCACCTCCACTAGCTTTGTTCGTAGTGATGCTTCCTAAGGCACACTTGACTTCGCATTCCAGGATGTCCGGCTCTAGGTGAGTGATCACACCATTGTGATTATCTGGGTCCTGAAGATCTTTCTTCTTCTTCTGTTCTGTGTATACTTGCCACCTCTTCTTAATATCTTCTGCTTCTGTTAGGTCCATGTCATTTCTGTCCTTTATTGTACCCATCTTGGCATGTAATGTTCCCTTGGTATCTCTAATTTTCTTGAAGAGATCTCTAGTCTTTCCCATTCTGTTGTTTTCCTCTGTTTCTTTGCACTGATCACTGAGGAAGGCTTTCTTATCTCTCCTGGCTATTCTTTGGAATTCTGCATTCAAATGGGAATATCTTTCCTTTTCTCCTTTGCTTTTTGCTTCTCTTCTTTTCACAGCTATTTGTAAGGCCTCCTCAGACAATCTTTTGCCTTTTTGCATTTCTTTTCCTTGGGGATGGCCTTGGTCACTGCCTCCTGTACAATGTCAAGAACCTCTGTTCTTCAGGCACTCTGTCTATCAGATCTAATTGCTTGAATCTATTTGTCACTTATATTGTATAATCACAAGGAATCTATCACTAAATCCCAATTAAGTGGAAAAGCTTCCCCATTTCAAAAGTGCTTAAATGGTGAACGAATTAACTAATGCATTGTTAGAGACTAGTCACTGCACACCATCTATGACAGCAAAGACAAAAACATTTTAAAGTCCCATGGCAGGCAGAGTAAGGAAATACAGGATAGCTATGGCATGAAGTATTTACGCAGTCACTAAAAGTCAGAAAGAGAAAATCAAGTGTCATGTATTAACACATATATATGGAATCTAGATGTCTCTAGAAAGCAGAGACATTACTTTGCCAACAAGGTCCATCTAGTCAAACCTATGGCTTTTCCAGTGGTCATGTATGGATGTGAGAGTTGGACTATAAAGAAAGATGAGCACAGAAGAATTGATGCTTTTGAACTGTGGTGTTGGAGAAGACTCTTGAGAGTCCCTGGGACTGCAAGGAGATCCAACCAGTCCATCCTAAAGGAGATCAGTCCTGGGTGTTCATTGGAAGGACTGATGCTGAGGCTGCATTTGGCCAACTGATGCGAAGAACTGACTCATTTGAAAGACCCTGACACTGGGAAAGATTGAAGGCAGGAGAAGGGGACAACAGAGGATGAGATGGTTGGATGGCCTCTCTGACTTGATGGGCATGAGTTTGAGCAAGCTCCGGGAGTTGGTGAAGGACAGGGAGGCCTGCAGTCCATGAGGTTGCACAGTGTTGGACACGCCTGGGTGACTGAACTGAACTGAGAAAGACGGTCCTGATGAACCCATCCATAGAGCAGCAGTGGAGACACAGACACAGAGGACAGACCGTGGACACAGCGGGGGAAGGAGAGGCTGGGCCGGCCTGAGAGAGCAGCCCTGAAAGGCATGCATCACCATATGCAAGACACACAGCGGTGGGAACGGGCCGTGTGACCCAGCGAGCTCAGAATGGTGCTCGGTGACAGCCTGCAGGGTGGCCGGGAGGGAGGTGGGAGGCAGGCTCGTGAGGGAGGGGACACACAGACACCTATGCTGACTCACGCTGATGTAGAGCAAAAACCAACATGGCGTTGTAAAGCAATTATCCTCCAATTAAAAATATCATAAATTAAAACCACAGAAATGTCATGGTGAGAAAATATTTGATAACATGGGAGAATGCTCATGATCCACAATGAAAAATAAATGTAGGCTGTGAAACCGCCCATATGGTAAACTGTAAATCTGGTAAAAGTGTGTATGTGTGCACGTGGACAAAGCTGAAGGAAGCACAAAGAAGTGTAAACACTCATTTCTGAGTTGCAAGATTGCGGGTGGTTGTATTCTCTGTATTTTCTTGCACTTTTCACATAAAGAAATGCTCTTTTAAGTTAAGAATGTTTGTGTGTGTGTGTGTGTGTGTGGATTGGATCTATAAAAGTTACTAACCTTTCATACTAAACAATTGCTTTTGCTTCTACATCACATAGGATTATCATTAACCTTTTGGGGAAAGAGTATTGGTTTCCAAAATGGAAAACTTTGGTTTCAGATCTTGGCATCAGGTATAAAACTATCATGTCTGTGTCAGACCATTTCACACAGTCCTGAAATTTATGTCTCCTTTGGCTGTTTCTAACTGGACCTGGGGGAAAAGGTGTTTTCACTTCTGCAAATCCAACCTGTCAACTTTATTAAACATGTGCCAATCCTATTAGAGCTGACTCAATGGAAAAGACTCTGACGCTGGGAAAGATTGAAGGCAAAAGGAGAAGAAGGCGGCAGAGGATGAGATGGTTGGATGGCATCATTGGTTCAATGGACATGAACTTGGGCAAACTCCGGGAGATAGTGAGGGACAGGGAGGCCTGGTGTGTGTTGCAATCCAGGGGGTTGCAAAGAGTCAGACACAACTTAACGACTGAACACCACCAGCAAAAATCCTATTACATGCTCCAAATCCTCCATTGGCCAGGCAGGTCCTCAGAGCCCCTGTCCCTGACAAAAGGACCACCTGCAGCACCGGCTTCAGCTGCAGAAACACGGGCTCAGCTGGCAGGAAGGCTCCTGGTAAGGAAACCTCTCGAGTGTTTGCCAGACACCAAAGCATGATCCCCGAAGTCAGCTTCGGTCTATCTTGACAGCAGCTCCCTTTCTCATCCTTCCCTGGAGCTCTGCGGGTGTTGGGGAGAGGGTGTACACATAGGGTCATCCCACCATCAATTCTTTCCAAGAGGGCTGGGTTGGGATGGGTGTAGGTTTTTTCAGAAGGAATTTTGGATTTCATAGCAAATGGCATGGCAGAAAGCTAATTCACCAAAACAAAACAAAACATCGTAAACTAGCTGGAAAGAAGGCAGTTGCATGCGGGCAGGAGAGTAGAGGGCGGCTGCGGCGGGGAAGTCAGCAGCAGCAGGAGAAAAGCAACGTTACAGAGGCTGTAACTGGAGGAAGAGGCTGGATTTTGGGTGTAAACATTAAATATGTGAACAGGGACATATATTATAAGATAAAGGAAATATTGGATTTCCCAGTGGCTTCAGTGGTAAAGAACCCGCCTGCCAATGCAGGAGACATAAGAGATGCGGGTTTGATCCCTGGGTTGGGAAGAACCCCTGGAGGGGCCTGGCAACCCACTCCAGTATTTTTGCCTGGAGAATCCCATGGACAGAGGAGCCTGGTGGGCTGCAGTTCATAGGGTTGCAAAGAGCCTGACATAAATGAAGCGGCTTAGCATGCACGCACGTACAGAGCAACGGTGACCTCAGGGAGCTACAGATGTGGTCCCATCTCTCCCTGAAGGAAGACAAAGTGGCTACTGATTTTCCAGTTGAGCTTTTGAGGCGGTTCAAAGCCCTTTATATACTTATGCATGGTGCCCTATGCCCACCAGAGTCTCCTCCCCATGGACTCAATCCTTCCAATAAAGGTCATATCTCCAGAGAGTTTATGAAAACATGCCAACTAGGTACCTCAAGCCCGTTCATTATTTGCACTGTGACATCAATCTGAAGGCAGGAGGAGAAGGGGACAACAGATGGCGAGATGGTTGGATGGCATCACTGACTCAACAGACATGAGTTTAAGCAAGTTCCAGGAGAAGGTGAAGGACAGGGACGCCTGGTGTGCTGCAGTTCCTGGGGTCGCAAAGGGTCGGACACGACTGAGTGAACAACGACAATCGACCTGAAGGTGGAGAGGGAGTCTTGATGGAGTGAAACAGAGAGTAAGCGAGTTTTGGTAAGAGCAGGGTATGATGACAGCATCGGCTCCAAGGGGGGCAGGAACCAGGTCTAGAGGAGTTACCGATGGGTCTCCAGAACCCAGCATCGCACCTGGCACGTGGAAGGCTGGGGCGATAATAACAGCCAGTACTTCCTGGCCACATCAGCACCGCTAAGCAATGTTCACAGGAGCCCTGCCAGGTAGCTGAGATCATCACCTTCATCTTCCATGTGAATTAAATAGTGGTGCAAGGCGCCATGCATGGCTCAGGGTCTACAGACAGTAAATGACGGAACCAGGACTAAAGCCAGGCTGCTTGGCGCCCAGCTCTGTTCCTAACCTCCACACTCTCCTGCCTCCTTCAACGAATACTTGATTTACTGAGTCAAAAAGGGGTGGAAGGTGAAATCAGAGAAAGACAAACACAGTATGATCACTCATACGGGGAATCTAATTTACAAAAACAAAATGATACAAAGGAACTTATTTACGAAACAGAAATAGACTTAACAGATATTGAAAACAAACTTACAGGTTAGCAAAGGGAAAACATGGTGGGTATGAATCAGGAGCTTGGGATGAACAGACATTGTGTCATGCTCGGTCACGTTTGACTCTTTTGCAACCCCAGGGACTGTAGCCCTCCAGGCTCCTCTGTCCATGGGATTCTCCAGGCAGAAATACTGGAGTGGGTTGCCATTTCCTCCTCCAGGGGATCTTCCCGACCCAGGGATCGAACCTGGGTCTCCGGCATCTCCTGCCCTGGCAGGCAGGTTCTTTTACCACTGACCCCGCTGGGGAGCCCTGAATGTACATACCACCATATATAAGACAGACAACCAACAAGGACCTACTGTATAGTACAGGGAACTCTACTCAATGCTTTCTGACGACCTATATGAGAAAAGAATCTAAAAGACAATGAAGACATGTATATGGGAAACTGAATCACTTTGTCGCACTCCTGAAACTGACACAGTGTTGTAAACCAACTATACTACAATAAAGTTTCTTTTTAAGGGATGGAAGCCTGTGTTGGAACATAAACTGAGGGACTCTGTACAGCTCAGACAGCAGGAGGGTGAGAAGAGGGACACCCAGCGGCTGAAGGACCGTGATGTCTGCCTGCGGTCTCACCGCTGGGGTCTGCCAGCACAGGCTCCCTGGGCTGGTGCCCCAGCTCCCTTCCACGGAGCCTGTGGAATGGGGTGGAAGGGGGGCTGAGGGGTTTCCTTACTGTCTTGTCTGCTCCACAGCAGGTTCGAGAGAAGGGTCCCCTGCCCCGAGAGCAGGCAGGAAGTTGTTATGGGAGGAAAGGGCAGAGCCTGAGTTGTCTCTGCCCTTTGAGACTAGGGTCCCAGTTTCCTGTGGGTTTTTTCTCTTTTGCCTTGGTTAACACATCAGTATGCATGCTTTCTCTCCTATGCTTATGCACCTGAAAGGTGAGAGCACATTCTAAAACCGGGCCCAGGACTCGGCACTAGCAGAACTCCTGCCATATAGCCCACATCATTAAAACACCTGGTGAACAGCGGCTTTCTGCTGTGACACGCTAAAGCTGAAGAACGGCCTTCGCATAGCAGCTCTTTCATGCATACCTCACGTCTTTACTCGGACACGTTGAGGATTTACTTTCTTGCAGACGCAATGTGAAAAGCTGAAAAATCTTTTCCCTTTTGTGTTTTTATTTTTTTGGATGGGAAAGGTGTTCCTCTTGATGGTGGTAACCTTCCACACCACAAATTCAAACTCTTTGCATATTGCCAATGATTTCTCTATCTGCAGTGTGTGATCCTGAAGTAGGCAAACAGAAGTTGGGAGAGGCAGCTTGCCTGGAGCAGACACAAAGAGGGAAGAGGAAAAAATTCATGGGAAGGGACTCCCCTGGCTGTCCAGTGGTTAAGACCCCGTGCTTCCAATGTAGGGGGCTCAGGTTCGATCCCTGGTCAGGGAACCGGGATCCAACAAGCTGTGTGGTCTGGCCAAACAAAAACAAAACAAAATTCATGGGACACCTTGAGAATAAATTGTCCTGTACACAATGCTGGCTTAAGTAGCCACCTTATTCAATCCCTCCTACTCTCATGGCCTCTCTCTCTCTCTTCCCTTCCACCAAACGTATGTATGTAAGGATCATAGCTGGCGATGGGATACCTCTGGGAGGCATTTGGGAGGAGGGTTGTTAAAAAAGATGCAAGATGAGGACAGATATTAAATTCTTTTAATTCAATAAATTAATAGCAATAATTTGAGATTCAGGTTTTTTTTTTATTTTATTTTTTATTATTATTATTTTTTCCAGTGGGTTTTGTCATACATTGATATGAATCAGCCATGGATTTACATGTATTCCCAATCCCGATCCCCCCTCCCACCTCCCTCTCCACCCGATTCCTCTGGGTCTTCCCAGTGCACCAGGCCCGAGCACTTGTCTCATGCATCCCACCTGGGCTGGTGATCTGTTTCACCATAGATAGTATACATGCTGTTCTTTTGAAATATCCCACCCTCACATTCTCCCACAGAGTTCAAAAGTCTGTTCTGTATTTCTGTGTCTCTTTTTCTGTTTTGCATATAGGGTTATCGTTATCACCTTTCTAAATTCCATATATATGTGTTAGTATGCTGTAATGTTCTTTATCTTTCTGGCTTACTTCACTCTGTATAAGGGGCTCCAGTTTCATCCATCTCATTAGGACTGATTCAAATGAATTCTTTTTAATGGCTGAGTAATATTCCATGGTGTATATGTACCACAGCTTCCTTATCCATTCATCTGCTGATGGGCATCTAGGTTGCTTCCATGTCCTGGCTATTATAAACAGTGCTGCGATGAACATTGGGGTGCACGTGTCTCTTTCAGATCTGGTTTCCTCAGTGTGTATGCCCAGAAGTGGGATTGCTGGGTCATATGGCAGTTCTATTTCCAGTTTTTTAAGAAATCTCCACACTGTTCTCCATAGCGGCTGTACTAGTTTGCATTCCCACCAACAGTGTAAGAGGGTTCCCTTTTCTCCACACCCTCTCCAGCATTTATTGCTTGTAGACTTTTGGATAGCAGCCATCCTGACTGGCGTGTAATGGTACCTCATTGTGGTTTTGATTTGCATTTCTCTGATAATGAGTGATGTTGAGCATCTTTTCATGTGTTTGTTAGCCATCTGTATGTCTTCTTTGGAGAAATGTCTGTTTAGTTCTTTGGCCCATTTTTTGATTGGGTCATTTATTTTTCTGGAGTTGAGCTGCAGGAGTTGCTTGTATATTTTTGAGATTAATCCTTTGTCTGTTCTTCATTTGCTATTATTTTCTCCCAATCTGAGGCTGTCTTTTCACCTTGCTTATAGTTTCCTTTGTTGCAAAAGCTTTTAAGTTTCATTAGGTCCCATTTGTTTATTTTTGCTTTTATTTCCAATATTCTGGGAGGTGGGTCATAGAGGATCTTGCTGTGATTTATGTCGGAGAGTGTTTTGCCTATGTTCTCCTCTAGGAGTTTTATAGTTTCTGGTCTTACATTTAGATCTTTAATCCATTTTGAGTTTATTTTTGTGTATGGTGTTAGAAAGTGTTCTAGTTTCATTCTTTTACAAGTGGTTGACCAGTTTTCCCAGCACCACTTGTTAAAGAGGTTGTCTTTTTTCCATTGTATATTCCTTGCCTCCTTTGTCAAAGATAAGGTGTCCATAGGTTCGTGGATTTATCTCTGGGCTTTCTATTCTGTTCCATTGATCTATATTTCTGTCTTTGTGCCAGTACCATACTGTCTTGATGACTGTGGCTTTGTAGTAGAGTCTAAAGTCAGGCAGGTTGATTCCTCCAGTTCCATTCTTCTTTCTCAAGATTACTTTGGCTATTCGAGGTTTTTTGTATTTCCATACAAATTGTGAAATTCTTTGGTCTAGTTCTGTGAAAAATACCGTTGGTAGCTTGATAGGGATTGCATTGAATCTATAGACTGCTTTGGGTAGAATAGCCATTTTGACAATATTGATTCTTCCAATCCATGAACACGGTATGTTTCTCCATCTGTTTGTGTCCTCTTTGATTTCTTTCATCAGTGTTTTATAGTTTTCTATGTATAGGTCTTTTGTTTCTTTAGGTAGATATACTCCTAAGTATTTTATTCTTTTTGTTGCAATGGTGAATGGTATTGTTTCCTTAATTTCTCTTTCTGTTTTTTCATTGTTAGTATATAGGAATGCAAGGGATTTCTGTGTGTTAATTTTATATCCTGCAACTTTACTATATTCATTGATTAGCTCTAGTAATTTTCTGGTAGAGTCTTTAGGGTTTTCTATGTAGAGGATCATGTCATCTGCAAACAGTGAGAGTTTTACTTCTTCTTTTCCTATCTGGATTCCTTTTACTTCTTTTTCTGCTCTGATTGCTGTGGCCAGAACTTCCAACACTATGTTGAATAGTAGTGGTGAGAGTGGGCACCCTTGTCTTGTTCCTGATTTCAGGGGAAATGCCTTCAATTTTTCACCATTGAGGGTGATGCTTGCTGTGGGTTTGTCATATATAGCTTTTATTATGTTGAGGTATGTTCCTTCTATTCCTGCTTTTTTGGAGAGTTTTAATCATAAATGAGTGTTGAATTTTGTCAAAGGCTTTCTCTGCATCTATTGAGATAATCATATGGTTTTTATCTTTCAATTTGTTAATGTGGTGTATTACATTGATTGATTTGCGGATATTAAAGAATCCTTGCATTCCTGGGATAAAGCCCACTTGGTCATGGTGTATGATTTTTTTAATATGTTGTTGGATTTGAGATTCAGTTTTTAAAGTGAGATTTTAATATCTGTTACATATAACGAGCTGGGACCAGGTTAGTTATTCAGCAATCCTAGGAATTAAGAGAGAGCTGAGAGAAAAAAAATCATAGCTTGGGCTTTTAGGAAAGAAAATTGGTTCTGGAATAACTGAAAGCTCTAAAGGATCTGTGCTAAAGGCTAGTTTTAAACTTGGGTGTACTTATACAAATCCAGTTCCAAATACAGGGAAGAACCTATTTCAACTCCCAAACGCAGTCCTCTTAGAGAAAAGGCCTTTGCAATCGATCTGTTTCTGGCGCTAATGCTTGTAGATTAGTCGTCAGAATCTTTTTCTCACGGGCACGAGCTTACAGAAGGTCTTGTGCATGGGGACAAGGGTGGGCTTTGCAAGGGTACCTCTGCTTGGGGACTTCAAGAATACTGAATGAGGTGTCAGTCAGGGACTGTCATTGCTCCAGAAGATGTGAAAACAACAGAAAAGTATAAGCGACTGACTGACTACATGCAGCTAGTGTCCCATAAGCTCGGTTCTTGAGATTAAAATGGTCAACAAGTTATTAAATCGCTAAGACTCAGCGTATCTTTGAGTGGATCCCTTTAGGACGACTGATGGATATGATCCGTGTGCATGTGCCACACTAACATTCTTTCTATTTTTAAAAAAAATTATTTATTTTTTATTTTCGGCTGTGCTGGGTCTTTGTTGCTGCTCAGGCTTTTATCTAGGTATGGCGAGTGGGGGCTGCTCTTAGTTGGGGCGTGCGGGCTTCTCTGGTTGGGGAGCACGGGCTCCAGGCTGCCAGGGCCTCCGCAGTTGCGGCTCCCAGGCCCTAGAGCACGGGCTCAATAGCTGTGGTGCTTAGCATGTGGTGCTGCAGCATGTGGGATCTTCCTGGACTGGGGACCGAACCCGTGTCTTTCATGTTGGCAGGTGGATTCTTTCCCACTGAGACACCAGGGAAGCTCCCGCCCTAACATTCTGAACGCCCAGCAGTTCTGTGAGCTCCAAATCTCCCTGCCAGGCTTTGCGACACAGCTGTTAATGGACAGAATCCCCCAGAAACAAACAGGAGCGATGCGGACCAAGATTTATGGGTGTGTAAATCATGGCATTTTTTATAATGTTAAAAAAAAATGAGAAGTTAAAAGCCTAACACATTAGGTGTGCAGTTCAATTAGTTCATGTCTCCGTTCTACAGCCATTAAGAACCATGCTTTTGAGGAACATTTGTTGACATGAAAAATATTCCTGGTATAATGAGAAATAAGAAAGGTGTAAAACAGAAGACACTATGAAATCATATTTATTTCTTCTTTTATTTTTTTAATGGTTTTTCCCCTCTGGTCATATGTGACTGAGAAGAACTAAAATGAACTACTGATAGTGACTATTTCTGAGTAGTGAGATCTTTTTCTCTACCTCTGTATGTTGTTTACTCACTCTCTCGTGTCCAACTCTTTTTCCACCCCACGGACTGCAGTCCACCAGGCTCCTCTGTCCATGGGATTTCCCAGACAAGAATACAGGAGTGGGTTGCCATTTCCTTCTCCAGGGGATCTTCCCAACCCAGAGACTGAACCCCTGTTTCCTGCTTGGCAGGCGGATTCTTTATCACTGAGCCACCAGGGAAGCCTCACTACCTATCTTTGTATACTTTTCTGTAATTTTCCAGTTTCATACAAAGCTTTTCTAATAAAATATATTGTTTTAAGGAAGCAACTGTTAATTCTAACAAGAATACCCAGCAAAGCCAGTGCCAATCCACTGTATATTATTAATAAATGATAAATGTACAAAGTTTTTGTCCTTGTATGTGAATAATCATGGTTGAAAAAAAAAACCTATATGCCTTAGTCAATAACCTCTGGGCCAGAAGCTTTAAACCTCATGAACTGCATTAACATTCACCGTGTCAAAGCACTGTCTACTGTATTAAATACTGCTGGAAACTTGATGCATGAAAAGGGAACTGATACCTGTTGAGAAGGTACTCTGGGCCAGGTGTTTATATATAGGGTTTTGCATAGGTCACTTCTAGACGAGGAAGGTCAAGTTCTAAGAGGTCAAATCACTGGTTCTGGTCACATGGCTAGTCAGTGATCAAAGTGGATGCAAACCTTCTCAGTCTGACCACAGGATGAAAACTTTAGATGACACACAGGTATTAAAAAAAAAAAAAAAAAAAACCTTTATTTTGCTAGTGCTCTGAATATGTGGCCCAAATAACTACTTTCTGTTTCTCATCTTGCACTGCAGCCTAAGAGAGGTGCTGGGGAAGCGGCCTAAAGGAGACAACAGGACAGAAAAGAGAAAGGCAAGGGAATAATCCACCTCCAGGGAACACCTGAATGAACAGGCGATTTTTAGGGTTACAGAAACCAGCCTAGCCCTCTGCCCAGTGAGAGAAGAAGACAAGCTATTGCTACCAGGCTCCATCAGACTGCAAATCTCTCCCCACTGCCTCCCCCAGCAAGGTCCTGCTCCTCCCTGCTCGGCCTGCCAGAATAACATCTCTCAATGGTGGTTTATGATGGCTGATTACAAAGCACGTGTCATGGATTCTAGAGAGGTTTAAAAAACTTTTTTTTCATAATTTTAAAATTTTTGGCTATCCTCATGGCATGTGGGATCTTAATTCCCTGATCAGGGAGCAACCATGTGCCCCTGTATTGGAAGCACAGAGTCTTAACCACTGGACTGCCAGGGAAGTACCTATTAATGTTTAATTTTTAAACATTAAAACTTTCCTTTAGAGAGGACATCAGACCTTAAAGATGATGTCTTTTCACTTTTTCCATTCAATAATAAATGTCTTTAGACATTTCGTAAGAAAGAGCTTACAGACTAGACATTGTGTCAGGCCTATCTTTCCATGCATCATCCAATTTAATTCCATCAGCAGATGAGTTGCTAATCCTAACAACATCCCACGCAGCTAGAATCTCACAATTTCCTAGTGGTTCCATATCCAGTACCCCATTTGCTTCCCGCAGTGAACCGTAAGGAAGGAGAGGGAGGTACTATCACCCCATTTTACAGATCAGGAGACTGAGGCACACTGCCACTTTGCCTGGCTTATTGGCAGCTTCCCTGAAAGGCACAGAGGGGCTGACTCTGGGTGGCAAAGCACACAAAAATTCTGAAACACAGCAGCAATGTGTCCCTGGAAGACAGGATCCTGAAAAAGGGTCTTTGGGTAGGGATGGAGTAACGGAACACTGGAGGGTGAAGACAAACACCGCTCAGGCCTCACTGTTGCCTATGGAGCGCTCTGGGTGAATGGCTTCCTTCCCTAACTTTCCAGGAAGTTGTTCCTGATTATCCATCATGGAGAAGCCGTAACAACCACATCTTAGGGTTCCCATGTGCCTTAGCTTATTACATCACTGTAAGATTTTGAGATAGGCTTTGCAGATAATTTCACAAATGAGGAAAATGAAGCTCAGAGGGGTTTAGTAATTGGTTAAGCTGACATAGCGATTAGGCAGCAAAGTCCGGATTTCAAACCACATCACATCACATCCACCTCACCTTCCCGTACGTGTATCTCATCTTGTGTGTTGCCTGCCCACCTGTTCCTTAGTTCATCAATCTTTTGTGGTAGTTTTTTGAGGGAAGACGGCAAGTCTTATATTTCTTTGTAACCACCCCTCCAGAACTGAGCAGAGGCCCATGTACACAGTAGGTTCTCAATAAGCGTCATGTGTCAAATATCTGTTTGGGAGTAACAGAAGCTATCAAGAGGGATTCTTTGGTACTCTGAATGTCAGGCTCTCTGCTGTATATAATTAAAACAACAGTGAATGCGAGATGTGTAATTTCTCCCAGCTCTAGCTTAATCAGGCATTCATTATCATGTCTGACTCTGCATTATGTGAAAAGAACTGCTCAGTAAGCATTTTCTGTGACGAGGCCAGTCAGATACAGACAGACATCAAAGAGATTTCAGAAAAGGCAAAAACAAAATCATCAAACATGTGAGAGACAAAGATCTACACGGCGGACTGTTTCATCTGAGACTAAAGAACTTACAAGGTAAAGGAGAGTATTTGACTAATAAGGAGAAGCAGCTGGGTGCCAAGTGGGATTGGGTACCATTAGACTCTCTCAAGAGTAAGGACGCACCACGCTACTGATCTGGGTCAGAGAGAGAGGCAGGTACACATCCAGGGGTTTTTCTGGGAGAAGGAGTTTGCTTTGAAACTTCTTCAGCACAGCAATCATTTCACCGTGATGGCTATCACACTCATTTCACTACCATCTTCACTGCCAGGTAAACCTGACAAACACACATGCAATATACAACTTATTATCCTGCTGGGTCTCATTCCATTTGCCATCCCAGCACCACATTAGTTTACAGCTTTGAAAACATAAAGGGCTCGAACGAATTCATTGAGATTGGAACTTTTATGACAGAGATTAGCTCAAATACTTCTACACTGGCATTTGGTAACCTAAGCTAATAGTACCGACCCTATTTTATTGCCAAACCACACATTAGTCATCTTGCTACTGAGAGGCAGGGTTTCTGACTTCCTTTGTGTTAAAAAGTGCCACCTTCTCGTGGGCATTTAATCAACACCAAGCAAGAAGAGCAAATATCAGGTTCGGGGTACCTACATTTGTGTCCTCATGGCTGTGGCCATTGGTCTCGACCAACTCCTTGGTACCCTTCAACTGCAGGTTTGAAGACAAAAAACAAAACAAAAACCCAAATGAATAAGCAGGCATATTAATTAAGTGCATATCATCCTGTTAACCCTGATTGATCTGAGGCTACACTTGAGAAAACTTCCAACAAGAAAAAAACCAGATGGAGCACATAATTCTAACGAGTCTTACTGAAACCAGTTTGAGGCCAATATTTTATGAAACTTGATGGCTGGCAAAAAAATAAATGGGCCTTGGCCATTATTTTTAAATAATAAGATTAGAAAGCAGTTTCATAGGCATAAAATGTATAAAATTGGTTCTTAAGAATAATAAATGATTTCATTTCCTCGTTGTATTGCTATTAATTTAAACCCTGCAGTGTTTGCAAGTTGCCGCCAGCTAAATGATGTTATACTAATGATTATTCGGGAGTGATGTATTTTCATTTGCTTTAATGCGCTGCAGCGCTACTGTATGCGTCCTCCTAGGGAACCTATTTGAATGACTGACGTGGTTTCTGGAGGCCTACAGGAAGATGCTCTGCTGCTTTTTGGAAAGGAAGAAATGGGACCTCATCTCCTTGGTCACTGAGGCATTAGAAGAAAAGCTGTTTCTCAGCTGAGATTTTTAACAGTGAACATCTGAAAATGCCCTTCTCTCTGTTCTCTCTCAGAAGGCTTAGGAGTAATCAGTTATAGGGAGATTTCCCGGAAACCTTTAATTGGCATTTTTATTCTAGCCTGACTTAAGCAAACACATGGAGACAGAGAACAAGGGCAAAGGTGAGCAGCCTTGCAGCTGTCTGCTGGTATTTCTTCCTGGCTTATTGTGCCTAGGAAGTAGCATCTTCAGCACTCCCTTTTTTTAATGCCTAAAATAAAGCACTCACGGTGCAATATAAATGCTTAAAGTTTGAAAAGAAAATAAATGCACCACCGATATGTTTGACTCAGGTTGGTTCTCTGGGGCTCTGTGTACGTGTCAGCATGAAAGCCACACGCTCTGCAAGTCAAGAGCGGGGCTCTGCCAAAGCCGTGGCGCCGTGAAGGGGCTGAGCATGGGGCAGCTGACTGCGGACCCGTGGAGCCGGTGAAGGCTCACTTCCACATCATCGTGCTTGAGAAAGAGACAATGTGTCTAGTGGTCCTCCGGGCAGCGCCACGGATGTTCCCGCACCCAACAAGGACGAAGGCACTCGGGCAGTGTGGGAGAAACGTGAGAAGCCACGTGCGCCTCGGCAACAGGAAGACCAGCTGTGTCAGAGGGCGCAGAGGCCTTCCAAACCCCGCTGGGCTTTCCCATCTGGGAGTTTTCTTTCCATGGTGACTCTCACCGTCTCCCTCGCTGTTCATCCCGCCTTGCAACTAGCGCTCCCGGGAGTTAAGAGCGGGGCTGGCTCCGAAGCAGGTTTTGCTGTTTTTCCAGAGGAAGGAACGCTCTCTATTTAAAGCTTGTCCCACCTTCACACGTTTCCCAGCACAAACACACCCATCGCTCTCCTTCTTCTGCCTAAATGAATTCCATTGTCCTGCTTCGTGTTACCCTTTCACTCTGCCGTGTGTGTGTGTGTGTGTGTGTGTGTGTGTGTGTGTGTGTGTGAATACTGGAGTGGGTTACCACGCCCTTCTGCAGAGGATCTTCCCAACCCAGGGACTGAACCTGGGTTTCCCGCATTGCAGGCGGATTCTTTACCATCTGAGTCACTAGGGAAGCCCATGCAGAGGTAGGTGTGTTTCTAATTGTATGTGTGTGTGTGTGGGCATGTGGGTGGTGGCTATATGGGTACAGAAGGAATACGTCCACTGCCTGCTCTCGTCTATAAGATGACAGACGGGGGCATCAGCCGAGGGGCTCTTGGGGAAAACAGCCTGGTGGAGACAAGAGTGGCTGACAGCATTAGACTTCCGTGGGCCCTCTTAGACTTGTGTATTCTCGGGGCTTTTGCTCGAAAAAGAGCCATCCCATTAGCACGGCAGATTTTAAAATGCTTCCTCTCCAGTCATACTTCCTAGGTCTTTAGTGATTTTGGTTGTTCTGAATCTCTTTTACGTTACCCATTTATCTTTTTTTTTTTTTTTTTTTTTAAGGAATGGATAATGAAGTGTGAGGCTTCACCAAAGTTTATGTGTGCTCATTGGTCTTTAAAAATGCATGTCATGACAAGGATATAGCAATGCGATCTGCAAAACTTAGGGTCTATTTTTATGACTGGGGTTTGGACTTCAGATCAACATAAAGGACTGGAGTCCTTCAGAGGAAGAGGAATTCACCCCTCCTCATCCCAGTAAATCAAAGAGATGGACAGAGAAAACACAAAGCAACAAAGCTCTGGGACATGTATGTTTGATCAGGTGCAAATCTGGACCAAATCTGCTCCAGTTTGTTGGAAGCCTTTTCATAATGTAAAGCAAGAAAGAACAGAACAGAGGAAAGACCACAGGTCTCTTAGACAGTAGGTCACTGTGAATGCAGTCATCAGTACTTCCCGGTTCAGTCTAACTTCTCCGAAATCATACACAGTCAGACTCGGTCTATGTTACTGAATCTGTCTTAATCATATAAAGATAATGATTAGTTTAAGAAAGTATTTTCCTCCAAAGCTATAAAAGCTTATAAACTATCTGACACCTTCAAGGTTCTCTCACAATTCACTTACACTTTTAGAGGAAAGTGACTGAAAATACATTTTCTTGATTTCAAGCCATTAAAAAGGTAAAAATCATTTGTACAGTGACTGAGTCACAGTGGACTAGGGTCATACTTCTCCAACTTTATAGTTTTTGCTTTTTTTTAAATCACTTTTGAAGTGATTTATGTTGTACAAAGGACCTCCTCATATACCATGGTAAGTGAAAATTTTAAAGCAACCTAAATTTGACTACCCCCAAAGGATTCGGGCTACTACATGTGATTTTTTCCCCCTTCCATTTGCCATTCATTACTTCATGGGCAGCCTGTGAAGGCCAGAAATAGGAAAGTATTTCAGGAACTTGCCTGGCTTCTCCTGTGTAGATATCGGGGCTTAGATTTCACTCAGCTGCCAAGCAATCCATCTTACCCTGCTGTAAGACAATACTTTCAAATCCACTTATCAATGTCAGGCCACACTTTAGTATCAGAGAAAGCCAGGATGAAATGATCAGATTTACAAACTTCGTATAAAAGGTCTGTTGCTCGCCCTGGCTAGATAAGTGCCCTGATGCACAGGGGAGAGTTTCGTGATTTCTTTTTTAATGTCGCTATGAATCAGTCCTTCTTATTCCGATGTCTGCAGGAGGACCATGGGCTATGCTAAACTCATTTTCCTCATGATTAGACTTAAGATGAAACTAGCTGCTTGCTTTGAAATTTATCTGCAACGCCAATGTTTTAAAACTTAATCAAAATTCATTTGTCTTCTGGAAGAAAGTTTCACAGGTCGCTGGAAGGCTTGGGTGGCCTAAGAGGTACCAAAGTGAGAACAGAGATGCTGGAGATGAGATTAAAAATCCCACGCAGCAAAGCTGCTGGCAGGTTGGGATGGTCCAGGCTAATCCTACTGCAGATTAACTTCAGCCAGTGTTTGCGCATGCGTCAAACACGGGGAAGCGTGTGTCTGCGTTTGAACCGATTCGCGGGTCGGAGCCGTGACTTTCACTTACTTGTTCCTGGAGAACTTTGAGTAATGCTTGTGTGTGTGACTGCTCTTCTTTTGCTTGCTCCAGTTCTGACTTTTTGTTGTTCAACTCCTCCTGGATGGTCAGCAATTGCTGTGAAATTAAAGGACGTTTATGATAAGATAGCAGGCCAACTGGAATATTGTAAGATAATCAGAACATCCATTCCAAAACACAAGAAAAATTTTTGTACACGCCTTAAAGTGTAATCTGAACTTCAGCTGACTTTTTAAAATGTGCATTTCACCCCCTACATAGGGTAACGAGCGCGCAGTTAATGCCAGTCTCAGGCTGTTGGTGACACTGATGTACAATGCTTGTGTCAGTGTTTATGAAGGCACCTTTGTTTTCCTTTGAACAGATGCACGTTTATAAAAATAATGCATGTTAGGTAGGAAGTTAGGCATGAACAACCAGGGGTGCCCTAGCCAGACAGGATGCAAGCTGATATCCAACCCCCTCCCAGAGCACCCAGGAGAACTCACAGGCATACTATAAAGTAACCACAGAGACTTTTCCACCTCCTAAACATGTGCCCTAGGCACACAGGGGATGCAAACTAACCACAGGGACCTCCTCTAGTAACCTTAGGCAGCGAGGAGCCCATTAAGGGTTCATGAATATTCTACACATATATGCATCTGATTGTAACAGACTCAATTATAAGAAGACATACACAACAGAACCTGCTGTTACAGAACTTGCAATTGTTGATCAGCCTTGAGCCTATGCCTCTTTGCATTCCCTTTCTTTGACTGGTGGTGGGTACAAGCCCTATTTTGCACAGGATACAACCAAGAGGAGGAGACAGGAAGTATAAAAAGGGGAAAAACAGGAGGTATTGTGAGAGGACGATGACTCCTTTGCAGTCGGCCTGCTCCTGTGTCTTGGGACTATCTGTCTAAAAAAAGATCTGTTTCCTTGAGCTGTAACTTGTCTGTTGTTTTAAACCCTTTAATCCGTTGTTCCAAATGTTTGTTGCAACAAGACAAGAACCAAGGAAGAGAAATAAACCAAACTGACATGCAGAAGCATGGTAAGAAACGAAAACATTGATGGCTGAAGAGATGACATTAAAAAAAAAAAAACCACTTAAAATAATTAATCCTCGTCCAAGGTTACATCAGTTTACATCAGACCCGACAGCTAGCTTTAGAGTAGCTCTGTAAAGCCACTTCGCCAGGTGGCTGGGACTGCAAAGAAGACTTTTACTTTCTCTGTTATGACGGTGATGTTTTATTAGATCAGCAGGACTCAGGTCCAAACTGCAATCAATATATCAGCCGAGAAAACTGCTGATATAAGCTGTCAAAACACTCAGTTACAGCCTGCCCTGCTATTTGGAAGCAGGAAGCTGAAGGCATTGCTGGAAGCTTGAGCGGTCCTTGCCCCCATCAACTGTAACTCATGCAGAGGTTCACCTGGCCTGCCAGGAGGATGGGGCTGCCCAGTGCTAATTCTCCGTAACACATAACATGGTTCTCTGTTAATATACACACAGGCTGGAGAACACATTCAAGAGCTTCCAAACAGGCCCTGGAAACAGTGTGTCTATTCAGAGCTTCTTGACAACAGAGGGCTAGTTTGCAAAGACAAATGTGTGTTTCTTCTGCTCCTGCACAAAACAAGTGGTGCCCTAATGATATGGAAATGTCAGTGCGTAGTCATCTCCACGCCAAGGCTGCTGCTTCTGGGGCTTGACAAGCTGGCTGCAGAGCTGCCTGGCCAGATCTGAACTACCAAGGTGGAATAAACACTGGCACTGGATTCCTGGTGCTTAAACCTACCAACTGGAAGGATTAAATCAAATCTTCAAATCCGCTAGTTTAGGGGTATGCTGAAGACAGGAAGCGCTCAGAAAAACACACTGTGTCTTAACCCCTGGGCATGCTCATCCTGGCCCCTCATCTGGTGCAGGATATAGATTTAAACATAAACAGTGATTTCCCTGCAGTTTTGAAAACACTCAGTGCTTCTTATTTCACCACCTGCCCCTATCACACATTGCCCATATGAGGCAATACACACAGCCCACACGGGCTCCCTTTAGACGTTATGTGGTTTAATTGTGCACCAATTGATTACAATGCAGAAACCAGGGGGCCGTATTGTACTTTGGCACCCTGACAAGTGACGAAAATGACCCTTTCCAAACGGTGGGGAATGACCCTGCTTCCTTATTCTCATTCATGACCAGCCCCAGAATGGTCCTGAAGGGATCTGGTGCTCTGACTTCCATGATGCCGAGTGGATTTTTTGTGTCATTAGACAATTTCGAATCCAATCTTGAAACCTCCTTTAAAAATGAGCAGAATAGAGCACAGGGAATTAGCTTCAACAGCTCCGGTTCACTCACTGCTGTAAGCGAAGTAGCAAAATTTAGAAACAATGGATGTCTGGCTGAAGGGGGCTGGCCACGCTAAGGATGGTGCCCCCGGACAATGGAAAACCAGACAGCCATTAAAAATGAAGCTACACACGTGTCTCTGGACACAGAAGAAACTCATAATATACTGTTTCCTGCATGAAAAGTTGAGTCATGAAAGGGTTTCACTGATTTTTGCAAAACAAAAAAGGATCTGGATACGGCCTGCGGGTGAGTAGTTCGTGGATCTTTCTGTTAGCCCGGTTTACAATTTTCTGGTAAGTCTGTAAGGAGCAGACACTGCTTTAGTAACAAGAAAAAAAAAAAAAAAGCAAACGAACTTAATTAAAGTTGGGGAAACGACTACTAACTACTGCTTCTGGTGGCTGCATAACAGTTTATGGGGTATGTCCACCCAGTATACCTATTCCACTCTCCCAGTGAAGCCAACTCAGATTCCCTGCTTTTCTTGCCCCCTGTCAGGGCTGCAGTGGGAGATGCTGGTGTCCCTGTGGACCGGAGGGAGACTTTCCTTGGTGTGTACCCAGCAGCGGATCCGCTGGCTCACAAGACGTGCCTGAGGGGTTCACTGCCAAAGCTGCTTCACAGAAGGGCTGTACCAGTCTGCCCACTCACCAGTGCGGGATGAGTTACTGTGCCCGCACTTTACATTACCTAGCTTTCTAACATCTGTCAGTCTAATAATATCAAGATTCTTCATCTTTTAAAATCATCTCATACTTTCTCTGATCCCGTGATTTTAGGCTTTACTTCCACATGTACAAGCTGGGTTTAGAAAAGGCAGAGAAACCAGAGATCAAATTGCCAGCATCCACTGGATCACAGAAAAAGCAAGAGAATTCCAGAAAAACATCTACTTTTGCTTCACTGACTATGCAAAAGTCTTTGTGTGGATCACAACTGTGGAAAATTCTTAAAGGGATGGAAGTACCAGACCACCTTATCTGTCTCCTCAGAAACCTGTATGAGGGTCAAGAAGCAAGAGTTAGAACCGACATGGAACAATGGACTGCTTCAAAACTGGGAAAGGAGTACGACAAGGTTGTATATTGTCACCCTGTTTATTTAACTTACATGTGGAGTATATCATGCAAAATGTTGCACTGGATGAACTCAAGCTGGAATCAGGACTCCTGGGAGAAATATCAACAACCTCAGATATGCAGATGATACCATTCTAATGGCAGAAAGTGAAGAGGAACTAAAGAGCCTCTTGATGAAGGTGAAAGAGGACAGTGAAAAAGCTGGCTTAAAACTCAACATTCAAAAAACTAAGGTCATGACATCTGGTCCCATCACTTCATGGCAAACAGAAGGGGAAAAAAGTAAAAACAGTGACAGATTTTATTTCCTTGGACTCCAAAATCACTGCGGATGGTGACTGTAGCCATGAAATTAAAAGATGCTTGCTCCTTGGAAAGAAAGCTATGGCAAACCTAGACAGCATGTTAAAAAGCAGAGACATCACTTTGCTGACAAAGATCCATATAGCCAAAGCTATGGTTTTTCCAGTAGTCATGTATGGATACGACAATTGGACCATAAAGAAGACTGAAGAATTGATGGACCATCAAGATGGATATGACAGTTGATGGATATAAAGCTCTGAAGAATTGATGCTTTTGAATTGTGGTGCTGGAGAAGACTCCTGAAAGTCCCATGGACTGCAAGAAGATCTAACCAGTCAATCCCAAAGGAAATCAACCCTAAGTATTCACTGGAAGAACTAATCCTGAAGTTCTAATACTTTGGCCACCTGATCCGAAGAGCCAACTCACTGGAAAAGACCCTGATGCTGGGGAAGATTGAAGGCAAAAGGAGAAGAGGGTGGCAGAAGATGTGATGATTAGATAGCATCACTGACTCAACAGACATAAATTTGAGCAAACTCCAGGAGATAGTGAAGGACAGGGAAGCCTGGTATGCTGCAGTCCATGGGGTCTCAAAGAGTTGGACGCGACTTACTGGTTGAACACACACACACACACACACACACACACACACACACACACGGTGTGTATATGTCAATGCTACTCTCTAAGTTTGTCCCAGCCTCCTCGTCCCTGCCTGTGACCCTATGTCTGTTCTCTACTCCTGCCATACAAAAAGGTTCACCTGTATCATTTTTCATAAAAGGCAGGGACATTACTTTGCCAACAAAGGTCCATCTAGTCAAAGCTATGGTTTTTCCAGTAGTCATGTATGGATGTGAGAGTTGGACCATAAAGAAAGCTGAGCACCAAAGAATTGATGCTTTTGTTGGACTGCAAGAAGATCCAACCAGTCCATCCTAAAGGAGATCAGTCCTGAATATTCATTGGAAGGACTGATGTTGAAGCTGAAGCTCCAATACTTTGGCCACCTGATGTGAAGAACTGACTCACTGGAAGAGACCCTGATGCTGGGAAAGACTGAGGGCAGGAGGAGAAGGGGATGACAGAGTATGAGATGGTTGGATGGCATCACTGATTCGATGGACACGAGCTCGTGTAGGCTCTGGGAGTTGGTGATGGACTGGGAAGCCTGGAGTGCTGCAGGCAATGGGGTAGCACAGAGTTGGACACAACTGAGTGACTGGACTGAATTGCACCATTTTTGCAGATTCCATGTATGTGCAGTAATATATGATATTTTCTCTGACTTACTTCACTCTGTATGACAGACTCTAGGTTCATCCGCATCACTACAAATGACCCAACTTTGTTCCTTTTTATGACCGAGCAGTATTCCATTGTATGTATGTCCCACATCTTCTTCATTCGTTCACCTGTTGATGGATGTTGAAATTGCTTCATGTTTTGAAGCATGTTTTGACTATTGTAAACAGTGTTGCAATGAACACTTAAGTCAACGTAAAGAATGCTTTTAGGCTAAAATCAAATCATTTGATGACTTATAATGTAGAAAAGAGTGGCACCCTCTAGGTAGACAGGACCCCTCACTAAGGCACACAGTTGGGCAGTGGGATAGTGGCTGATTCTCATTCCCATTCACTCATTTGGCCTGCTGTCCTGTTCAGGGCAAAGCCTGCACAACTATTTGCAGTCGTTTTGGGTTCTTCCTCAATAAAGACTTCCTCCAATCATCCAAGCAAAGTTAGTTTTCTTTCATCTTCCCAAAGCACTTCTATATGACATATTACAGTTCGTAGGAATCTCCCCAACTAGACTACATCCACCAAGGGTAGAGGCCATAACTGGGTTACCTCTAACATACAGTAGGTGCTGAATGAATGAACAAATGAGTAAAGAGGTAAATGTATGTTTGCTCTGGTTCCCCCAATTCTGTGAGATTAAGCCATAATCTAGCAAAAAAACAAAACAAAGCAAAAAACCACACACACAACAAACTAAAACAAGCATAGTAACAAAAACTACTTGATCCATCACTGGGTAACTTATTGTTCCAGACATATGGATATATGAAAGCTTCAGAGGGAAACAGCAGTCCCACTAAAGGCATTCTGACTCATTACTCTGGAAGTAACAGATACTGCCCTTAAGCTATAGGGGAATATTTCTTAAAAGTCTAAGGAAGCCCAATCAGTGACTTTGTAACTATGTAATTTCTTCCCCATGTCCCACTGAAAAGCAAACAAATAAAGCAAAACTGCCACTAGGAAAAACAAAGTCAACACATCCTTAGACTACTGTTTGCATTCTTTCAAACTGTTTCTTTTGTTTACAAAACATCAACTCATGAACCTAATATTTATATATTCAAAACAATGGTAATTCAGAACTGCTATTCTTTATTTGACTAGATGCCCTAAAAAAACAATGAGATAGTCTGAAACTGGATAATTTAAGTCAGACTTTCTGGGTCTTTTTTCTCTTGAAATTTATGAAACTGTATAATGTTCTTTCCGGTTTGAATTTTTAAGTACCAAAGTGCCTCAATTACAGAAGTTCACAGGCAGCAAGAACTTAATCAGAAGAGCCTTTCGGTTGGACTGGCTGACTGCAGCATAATTTTAATTTAACACTGGAGAGTGTGGCATTAAACAGATGCACTATTACATTTTTTGGTGGTTACGATTGACTGTGTTCCAATTAGACAATTATCCATATGCCAATCAAGTGCAAACACTTGGGCGGACAATAACAGGTAAATAAATGCAGTCCCTGACACGTCTTGATGTTTCCAGGCCACTGATTTAACAGGATCATTTGTAATGCTCTTTGGGGATGTAGACTTCGGCGTGTAATGGGTCTTTCTCTCTGACAAATTCAAAGAGCATTACAAATGTTATTTGGAGCCCCAGAATAAGTGAGGTCACATTTCCATTTTTATAGATGGGCGAATCACAGGCACCCAGAGGTTAAGTCATGGACCTGAAGCCATGGTGTCTCGCAAAGACCTACCGCTTGCCCAACTCAATTTCCCGGCTTCAAACTGCACTTTCTACCCTGGCAACCACGTCGAGCCCTCAATATGAGATGGAGATGAGGACGCGCCAGGTTTAAAACCCTCCTGGCAAGGACTTCCACCTAGGCATTCACCGTTTTCCACTTACGAGTGAGGCTGTTGGGGACATGCCTTTCATGTACCCTCTGTGCACAGTATGGTGAATTTCACTTTCCTTTAACAACTGTAACTCTCTTCTTGTCTTTTTTGCCTACGTTTCATACTTTTGTCACTAAGGTGAAGTCTTTATATAACTAAAAGATAGTATAAGGTTAGATCCCATGAAAATCATGGACTACAGTGCAAACTCAGGGTAGGAAGCACAGCAGCAACGTCTGATGATGAGCTGTTGTTGTGTTGAGCCGCTCAGTCGTGTCCGGCCCTTTGCGACCCCATGGGCTGCAGCACGCCAGGCTCCCCTGTCCTCTTATCGCCTGGAGCTTGCTCAAACTCCCATCCATCGAGTCGCTGATGCCATCCAACCATCTCATGCTGCCGTCCCCTTCTCCTCCGGCCCTCAGTCTTTCCCAGCATCAGGGTGTTTTCCAATGAGTCAAATGATAAGCTGACACTCACAGAACTGGGATACCTCAGGAATCTTTGGCAGGACTGGCAAGCTGCTGGGGGATGGAGGTGGTGGCTGGCGTGAAACTGAGAGGATCCCTAAACAGAACACTGATTTTGTGTCTTTCACGGTGGTGGTGGAGCACTTTCTAAATTTACAGTGATGGCAAGTCATGTGAACTCATGCCACAAGGTAGAGACACACTGATAGTGACCGACAATCACACACACACGGCTCTGCCTGAAGGTAGACACAGCTCATGGTGTTCCTGACAAAGGAGAGAAACCCCACTCAGGGGAAGGACAGTCATTTACCACCTGGCACCTACAACGTTCACTTTTCTCCTTGGGAGAAGGAAAAAAAAAAAGATGGAATTGAACTAGCTTGGATTTTTGGGGTCACATGAGATGCTTAGACCACTCAAAAGTTATTCTAGTTTAAAATGTCACTTGCTTTTGGACTTTTCTGGTGGTACAGTGGGTGAGAACCTACCTGCCTGCCCAGGTGGAGGACATGGGTTCAGTCCCTGGTCCGGGAAGATCACGCATGCCATGGAGCAGCAAAGCCCAAGTGCCACGACTACTGACCCCCGTACCCTAGAGCGTGGGCTCCACAAGAGAAGCCTCTGCAACGAGAAGCCTGCATGCCACAAAAAAGAGCAGTCCCTGCGAGCTGCATCTGGAGAAAGCCTGTGCAGCCTCAAAGACCCAGAATAGTCAAAAATAAATAAATAAAAAAAATTTAAAAATGTCATCTGCTTCTACCTGCGGATGAAACGGCACTTCGATTTACCGTAAGACCCGAGGGTGATGAAGGCTGTGGCCGGGTATACCCACCCCGGCACCTCCCTCTCCACCTCTAGCTCGGTGACCCCTGGGGGAGAAACATTTCTCGGAGAGGACCCCAGCATTCAGATGACTGATAACAGGAATACCGGATCACAGAAATGAAATTGTGCTCTGAGCCTAATATCCTATTACATCAGGCTATACATATTTAATTCCTTGGGTCTTTCCTCATAAATCAATTCCTTCAGGCCCTTAATCTCGTCAATATCTTTTCTGATATTGAATTTTAAATGCCACTCTCATTGCTAGGCAGAAAGGCAATCTTTTGCTCGTGATGGGATCAGGTTTCATTTATAACCGAGAGATGCTTGGAGTCTGGTGCTGTTCCCTGACCCCCTTGTCACAAATCCTGATGTCGGCCGGAGCCAAACAGCCCAAGGGCAGGTCTGACCGGGCTGGTCCTCTGAGAGGTCAAGACCAGGAACCCTGGGGTCATGTCTGTGGGTGCTCTGGGACAGCTCTGGGAGACGGGGGAGAAGGCAGAAGTAAGTGTTTTCAGGGGTGTGGATCCTTGGCAGCGGCGGGGAGGGGGGCGGTCCTGTGAAACATGGGCACCCTGCCACCCACCCAGGGCAGCGTGCTATGATGGGGGTCCCCTTCTCTGAATGTATGCGTCTGACCAGGACACACACAGCATGCACACATCAGAGTAAGATCTCAGGAAGTGGGTGAGGGGAAGGGGAGGCTCGTGGATTCCTTGGAGGGGAAGCGTGCAACCCAGAGGGCAAGGGTTTGGAGCAGGAATGTTTCCAGGTTCCCTGGGCTGGTCCCTAACACTGGGATCTCCCTGGTTGCAAGGAAAGGGAAAAAACCCATGAATTCTGTGAGCTGTGCAAAATCTCCAGAAGGGAGCAGGAGCAATGAATGTTAAGACTTCAAGTGTGGGAAACACGGGGAACTATGGAGATGAGGATTTGGGGGCCTAAGTATGCAGGCAGTGGGAGGGTTCCCACAGTGGGGCTCTAGGAGCTGTCAGACTCGGTACAGGAAACAGGTACAACTGCGCAAAACTGGACAAAAATGAAACTAACCAAGGTCCATCTATTGACTGTCAGTGTGCACCAGCAATTTGAACAAAATCGGACAAAATCAGACAAAACCCTCCATCCTGATAAAAATCCCTTGTTGACCTAAAACCTAAACAGTTGCTGCCTTTACTGTTAAGATTCGACATATATGTAAGCTTCAAATGAGTACTGTTCCATCTCTTACCCTTCAGTAAGCATACTTTATGTAGAAACTAATTTGGAAAATGTTGGTGTTACAGTCTGCTCCCCCCCGCAACCTTCCCTCACTCCCACAGACTCACACAGGGCTCAGCTAAGCCCAGTTTTGGGGTTTTAAAGCACTTCAGCTCATCTAAGACACGCAGTGCCCCCGACCTCTGCAGCCCTACACATATTCCTAGATTTCTACAGCAGATTCGAAATAAACAGCGAGAACACAGTTGTTGCAAAGACTAAGAACTAGAACTGAGTTACTTTACTTCATTTCACAAGACCCCTTAAAGAATTTTTATGTCAAAAATCTGAAACAGTGAAATTTGGTGAGCACTATGAACCATTCTTGTTGAGTGCAGAATTGATTTCTTATGTTAAATATTTTTACTGAATTTTCATATTTTACAAGTTGAAATAAATTCTTTCAAAATTGTTAACTGTTTGCCTTAAAACTAAATGACAAATCAAGAAAACATTTCATCAGTGGCACTAACGGTAGTTGTCTAAACTGTACCCTTTGCATTTGGTTTTGTTAAGATTCACGGGCAGGAGGAGAAGGGGGTGACTGAGGATGAGATGGTTGGATGGCATCAACAACTTGATGGACATGAGTTTGAGTAAACTCTGGGAGATAGTGAAGCATAGGGAAGCCTGGTTTGCTACAGTCCATGAGTTTGCAAAGAGTCATGACTGAGCAAATGAACAACAACAAAAATTCAAAGATCCAAGTACCTACGGGCCATTTACATACTATAATACATTAACTATAATCAAAATATCAAAGTTCAAACTGTTAAGTGAGCTAGAAAAATGATTTAATAGATAGTTGTGATTTTTCTCCCTTTTCACTATACTATTTTACTAAAAAATTTTGTAGGCATCATATATGTGAAATTCAACATCAGAAAAATTTCACTCTCTTTCTTGGCCATTATTATTGTTTCATTTCAATGAAATGATTCAATGATTATTACTGAAAATAAGCCTGTCACGTAGAGGAGGAGGATGTTTAAAATTGGATCCTCTCTGAGTGTCAAGTTATACCAGGCACACCCCTGGCAGGCAGCCCATTGTCTGGGCAGGAGAGGAGATCATGACCTTGGGGTGGAGGGCTGTGTCATCGGACAGGGTTTTAGAGACCATTTCTGTTACTTGCATATCCTCTTGGGAGGGCCTTGTGTGAAAGACAAGATACTTTTTGGCAATTGTACAATCCAGTAGAGTTACTTACCATGATACATGATACCCCGATAAGGCAACATTATGAAAAGAAGTACAGCCAAGTTTTGGCGAAAAGGCCAAAAAAACCAAAAAAAATCCCCAGATCATCATTTCAAGGTTAATATGGTTAGCTCTATTGCTGACGTGCTGTCTGACCTTGAACAAGCCACATTACTGCTCTGGTTTCCTCTTTCCCTCGCAACTGTCTCATGAGGAATGATGATGTATCATTTGCAAAGCAACACATCAATTAACGTCCTGCTTACTGGATTCATGAAGATAACAAAAAGGGTTTAGAAGACTCTAAAATCTGTTTTCTCTTCTTCAGATGATTTTTCAATAGTGTAATTTGCAGGGTCATTTTAACCTCCTGTCTTTCACTTTCCTCACATGTTATACAAAAATGACAACACTCACGAGTGGGATATTATGAGACTAAAGAATATCCATTAAGTACGGGAGGCTCCTTGAATGGCAAAGGGTACCAAGTTAAACGAAAGTGCTGTCACTATCCTCTTTGCAAAAATGGAGAGACTAAGGTCAAGTGACTTTTAACTTCCACGAGTGGGCACTCTTGGGGATTAATATTCAGAGACAAGGTCTGCTGTTCAGGCCCATCCTAGCCATGCCAATTGTCTTCCTTCAGCCAATTTTCAAAACACAGGGCCAGCCAACATGAATTAACACCATTCATGTAATTCCCAAGAGAAGGTGTCAAATGCTTTGCCAGAGTAGGAATACAGATCTGTGATGCTCTCTCTGTTGCCTCTGCTGGCAATTCTGCTGCAAATGATAATCCAATTTGCTGGGATTTATGTATTCTTATCACTTTTTTGGGGGGTAATTATATAAGGTGGCCATCACCCCAGCCTCTGGGCACATGTACAGCTGTTAATGTAGAAATTTAAAATATTAACATGCTTTCCAGCCAGGTTGGCCCATTCACTTCAAACAAGCACGGAATTGCACAGCTGGGTCTTGAATCGTGCCCCAAAGGCCAACGGAGATTTGTTCTTTCTCTGCAGAGTTTATAACCCAGTCATGAGCAAGCTTGTAGCTAGAAAATCCTTTTATGGATGACTTGTGACCAAAATTCTGTGGCCATCTCTGAAGGTGACTGATGCAAAGTGATCTGGGCCTCATTCAGAACAGCCCCCGGAGAGCAAAGCGTGCTCGCTATAGTATCAACAGAAGGTGCTACTCACCATCACCGGCCACCTGGCCTGCCGTTTTAGAAACGCACATTTTAAAAAGAATTTATTTCTAAATTTATTTTTTATTAACTGAAGGACAATGACAACACTGTGTTGGTTTCTGCCATACGTCCACATGGATCAGCCACAGGAATACATACGTCCCCTCGCTCTTGAGCTTCCCGGCCACTCTAGGTTGTCACAGAGCCCTAGTTTGAGTTCCCTGAGTCCTGCAGCAAATTCCTCCTGGCTACCTATTTTATATAACTAGTGTATATGTTTCCAAGCTACCCTCTCCAAGGAATGACCATTTTGAGTTAATGGTTAAGGGTAAGCATGCAAGTTGTGGTTTTGAGAGATTTTAGTTGAGTCCCAACTGGTGAGAAAGTTGTCATGATCTAACATGTGCTGCATGTAAAGGAGAGAAAATGACAGCTGAAAGTTTTATCTCTACATCAGCCACAGATGTCTGGCAAAGGATGGACATGGGTCATCACCTATGTTACTTAACTCTCAATTAACGGAAGAACTTCAGTGAAGCCAACTCAATGACAATATTCTCAACTTTCCTATGTTAACACAAGTTCATGTTTTTACAGATAGGAGACTCACACATCCAGGCGCAGGGTGAGAAGAGCCCCTGAACTGAGAACTTCAAATCTTTAGGTGGCCCTGCAACAAGGCTTGTAAACACGGGGCACGTTCACCTGTCACAGAAGACGTGGGAGGCAGGGAACGTCTGCTCATCCCCCAAAGTTTCCACGTTACTTTCATACACGGGGGCTGGTCTGGAACCCCACATTAGGAGCCGCAGGGTAACTGGAGGTCTCCAAGCTTCACCGGTTTCTGGCTCCAGGGCCACGTCCTGGGGAGATGGGTGAGGGCCTCACCAGATAACAAGTTTCCCTGGTGGTCCATGGTTAGGAATCCGCCTGTCAGTGCAGGGGACAGGGGTTTGATCCCTGGTCTAGGACGACTCCACATGCCGTGCGGCAACTAAGCCCGTGCTCTGCCACAAGAGAAGCCACAGCAGAGAGAAGCCTGCACCACACCAGAGAGGTGCTCCCGCCTGTCACAGCTAGCGGGCAGCCACGGAGACGCGGACAGAGAAAACAGACATGCAGACACGGCGGGGAGAGAGCGGGGCGGGACAATGGAGAGAGCAGCACTGGAACATACACATTACTCTATGTAAAAGTAGATAGCCAATGGGGATTTGCTGTTTGAGGCAGGGAGCTCAAATCTGGTGCTCTGTGACAACCTAGAGGGGTGGGATGGGGTGGGAGGTGAGAGGAAGGTTCGAGAGGGAGGAGACACATGTATACCTACAACTGATTCATGCTGACCATGAATCAGATCAACAGAGCCAACACAATAGTGTAAATCAATTATTCTCCAATTACAAATAAATAAATTCAAATTAAACAAGAAAGCCCACACAGAGCAATAAAGACCCAGAACAACCACAAGCAGCTCATACAACTCGATACCAGAGAAACAAACAACCCAATCAAAAAGTGGGCAAAAGACCTAAACAGGCATTGCTCCAAAGAAGACAAACAGATTGCTAATAAGATGCTCAACATTGCTCATTATTAGAAAATTGCAAACCCAAACTACAATGAGTTATCACCTCACATTGGTCAGAATGCACATCATCAGAAAATCCACAAACAAGTGCTGGAGAGGGTGTGAAGAAAAGGGAACCCCCTTGCACTGCTGGAAGGAACGTAAATGGATACAGCCACTATGGAAGACAGAATGGAGATTCCTTAAAAAACTAGGAATAAAACTACTATACGAACCAGCAATCCCACCATATAGGCATATACCCTGAGGAAACCAAAGCTGAAAGACACATGTACCCAATGTTCACTGCAGCACTATTTACAATAGCTAGTACATGGAAGCAACCTAGATGTTCATCGACAGACGAATGGATAAAGAAGCTGTGGTGCATATACACAATGGAATATTCAGTTCAGTTCAGTACTCAGTCGTGTCTGACTCTTTGCGACCCCGTAGGCTGCAGCACACCAGGCTTCCCTGTCCTTCACCAACTCCTGGAGCTTGCTCAAACTCATGTCCATTGAGTCAGTGATGCCATCCAACCATCTTATCCTCTGTCATCCCCTTCTCCTCCTGCCTTCAATCTTTCCCAGCATCAGGGTTTTTTCCAAGGAGTCAGTTCTTCGCATCAGGTGGCCAAAGTATTGCAGTTTTAGCTTCAACATCAGTCCATCCAATGAATTCTAAGGACTGATTTCCTTTAGGATGGACTAGTTGGATCTCCTTGCAGTCCAAGGGACTCTCAAAAGTCTTCTCAAACACCACAGTTCAAAAGCATCAATTCTTTGGCGTTCAGCTTTCTTTATAGTCCAACTCTCACATACGTACATGAAAAAAACATAGTTTTGACTAGACAGAACTTTGTTGGAAAAGTAATATATCTGCTTTTCAATATGCCGTCTAGGTTTGTCATAGCTTTTCTTCCAAGGAGCAAGTATCTTAATTTCATGGCTGCAGTCACCATCTGCAGTGATTTTGGAGCCCAAGAAAAGAAAGTCTCTCACTGTTTCCATTGTTTCCCCATCTATTTGCCATTAAGTGATGGGACTGGATGCCATGATCTTAGTTTTCTGAATGTTGAGTTTTAAGCCAACTTTTTCACTCTCCTCTTTCACTTTCATCAAGAGACTCCTTAGTTCTTCTTCACTTTCTGCCATAAGGGTGGTGTCATCTGCATATCTGAGGTTATTGATATTTCTTCTGGCAATCTTGATTCCAGCTTGTGCTTTCTCCAACCTGGCATTTCACATGATATACTCTGCATGTAAGTTAAATAAGCAGGTGACAGTATATAGCTTTGACATACTCCTTCCCCGATCTGGAACCAGTCTGTTGTTCCATGTCCAGTTCTAACTGTTGCTTCTTGACCTACATACAGATTTCTCAGGAGGCAGGTAAGGTGGTCTGGTATTCCCATCTCTTGAAGAATTTTCCACAGTTTGTTGTGATCCATACAGTCAAAGGCTTTGGCGCAGTCAATAAAGCAAAAGTAGATGTTTTTCTGGAACTCTCTTACTTTCTCAATGATCTAATGGATGTTGGCAATTTGATATCTGGTTCCTCTGCTTTTTCTAAATCCAGCTTGAACATCTGGAAGTTCATGGTTCACGTACTGTGGAAGTCTGGCTTGAAGAATTTTGAGCATTACTTTGCTAGCGTGTGGAATGAATACAATTGTGCAGGAGTTGTAACATTCTTTGGCATTGCCTTTCTTTGGGATTGGGATGAAATCTGACCTCTTCTAGTCCTCTGGCTGGAGTTTTCCAAATTTGCTGGCATATTGAGTGCATCACCTTAAAAGCATCAGCTTTTAGGATTTGAAATAGCTCAACTGGAATTCCATCACCTCCATTAGCTTTATACATAGTGATGCTTCCTAAGGCCCACTTGACTTCACATTCCAGGATATCTGGCCCTAGGTGGGTGATCACACTATTGTGGTTATCTGGGGCATGAAGATCTTTTTTGTATGGATCTTCTGTGTATTCTTGCCACCACTTCTGAATATCTTCTGCTTCTGTTAGATCCATACCACTTCTGTCCTTAATTGTGCCCATCTTTGCATGAAATTTTCCCTTGGTATCTCTAATTTTCTTGAAAGATCTCTAGTCCTTCCCATTCTATTGTTTTCTTCTATTCCTTTGCATTGATCACTGAGGAAGGCTTTCTTATCTCTCCTTGCTATTCTTTGGAACTCTGCATTCAAATGGGTATATCTTTCCTTTTCTCCTTTGGAATGGAGTATTACTTAGTAATATTCCATTTTCTCCTTAGTAATGGAATATTACTCAGATATAAAAAGGAACACATTTGAGTCAGTTCTAATGAGGTGGATGAATCTAGAGTCTATTATACAGAGTGAAATAAGTCAGAAAGAGAAAAACAAATATCATATATTAATGTATATATATGGAATCTAGAAAGATGGTACTGATGAACCTATCTGCAGAGCAGCAATGGAGATGCAGACATAGACAACAGACTCATGAGCATGGTGGGGTGGGAAGGAAGGAGAGGGTGGGGTGAATGGAGAGAGTAGCATGGAAGCCTATACACTACCATGCATAAAACAGTCACTGGGAATTTGCTGTGTGACGCGGGGAACTGAAACTGGGGCTCTGTAATAACCTAGAGCAGTGGGACGGGGAAGGAGGTGGGAGGGTGGGGACATACGTATAACTGTGATTGGTCCATGGTGATGTATGGCAGGAACCAGTGCAATATTGTAAAACAATTATCCTTCAATTAAAAGTGAATAAATTAGAATATATACATATATATACACACACACATATTTCAAAAGGAGCAGTTTCCCTGAGGTGCTTTAACCACCTGCAGGCATCCTCGGAGGCAGCTACTTAGCCTCTGGACTACCTCAGGATTGCTAGTCTCTGAACTATAGACTGTCTTGAAAAAAACAAAAAACCAACAGACAAAACCCCTGCAAGAGTAGCAGCAGATACAACAGAAAAGCTCAACAGAGACTGCCGCTGTGAAATGTGCCACATGTTCTTAATATCTGGGGCTGAGATCTATCAGGTAAAATGAAATACAGTACCACCCACTTTGCATAGATCTCAAGGACGCAGACAGAAAATTATGATTTTAAACCGATTTTCTCTGCTTCTGAAACATTAAACATAGGAAGCATTAAAGAAGTGAACTGAATCTCTCAGACCTTTACAATAAATGGTGTCAGCATGGCCGTGAATGATAACAGCAAAAAAGGCTCCCAAGGTATAAAAATTAAGAAAAATTAAAGCTGTAGTTCCACAGTGAATATCAATATCAATCTCCCCTATGATGATATCTTCCTCCAGCCTCAGTAATCCCTCAACTGGAGATCAGAGATTGCATGCAATTGAACATTGCAGGTGGGAAGTCTACCTATGTCCTTTTACTGAAAATTTCAACCACAGGTTTTGCCGAAGTCAGCAGAAAGACCATCGTCTAACAAGGATGATCAGCATGTGTGACATATAGCCAGTTAACATGCATTCTAGAAAAAGGAAAATCAACATCAAGATGAGTGTTGATGACTTTAATTTTTTTCAAGAGGAAACAAAAAAGAAACCACATTTTTAGGGTCTGCCAATAGACTTTGTATAGCAATGATTTTTGCTTCCAAAGGACAATTTGAAAATGTAAATCATGATACAAGCAAGTGACATAAAGCATTTACATTCCAGTCCAAGTGATTATATCAGGCTTAAGAAGGATTATGTAAGGATTACATTGGGAAGGTTAAAAAATAAAATCACTTGTTTCGCCACTGAGTTCACTGTGGATAATCTTGTAACAAGATACGAAGGTTTCCTTTTATTCCAAGTTATTACAATCTTCATTTTTTACTTAGTTCTATGTTACTATTATGAATGGATATTCAGTAGCTGTTAAAAAGATTGTATTATCCTGATTTAACCTGTTAATGGGGTTATATTATATTAATAGACTTTTGTAATATTGAACCAACCTTGAATTCCTGGAATAAATCCAATAGGGTGGTTTATAAAATACTAGATCAAATTAACTTTTCAACAGGAATTTTAAATCTATGTTCATAAGTGAGGCTGACCTGTAATTCCTCCACCCCTCTTTTTTTTTTTCTGCCTTTGTCCTGTTTTGGTATCAAGTGTACCAGGTATACCAGCCTTATGAGTTAGTTGGGAAGCTTTTCTTCCTCTTCTATTCTCTGAACAATTCTGTAAAAGACTGGCATAATTTTCATTGAATGTTTGATAGAACTTTTCTGTGAATTCATTTGGGATCTGTTGCTTTGATGTGAGGTTTTAAGCAACTACCTCCAGTTTTTAAAATGAGATCATCCAGGCTTTTGATTTTTCCCTGATTTAATTTTAACACATTTTTTTCCTTTAGGGATCTTTACATATCATCTGAGTTTAAAAACTTGTCATAACGCTAGTCCTGATTTTTTCATAGCTCTTTAATCTCTGTCATATCTACAACTCATTTTCTTTAAAAATATTATTTACTAGGTTATTCTCTTTATGATCACTGTTGCCAAATATTTCTATTCTATTAGTTTTTTCAAATAAGCAACAACTGCCTTTGCTGATCTTCTGCAGTGTATGACTGTGATACCTTAGTAATTTCTGTGCTTATCTTTACGTATCTTTCCTTGTGTTTATTCTTTTAAAATAAGAATTCAATGCTTACTTCTGTTTCTAATTTTCTTTTTTCCTAAAATAGACATTTAAAACTTTAAAAATTTTCCCCTAGGTTCTGTTTTAGCTGTATCCAACAAGTTTTGATTTGCTGCATTTTAATTATCAATGATCAAGTAATTTTAAATTACAATCCTGATTTCTTTTTAGACCTGTGGATTTATATGTGTGTTTTAAAATTTCTAAGTATACAGAATTTATTTTAGTCGTCTTTTGTGACACTGATTCTTAACAATTTTATTGTGGTCAGAAAACACGACAGCACCACTTTGAAATTAATTGAGATTTGCCTTAAGGTCTAGTATGGAATTAATTTTTGTAAATGTTCCAGAAATACTTGAAAAGTACAGTTTTTTGTACAGGTCCTGCCAATCAAGAGTGTAGGAATCAATACAATATTGTAAAGCAATTATCCTCCAATTAAAGATAAATAAATTTTTAAAAGAGTGTAGCAGCCGAATGCTATGGAAATGCTTCATCTACTGCAAACATTGGCAGGAAGAGCAAGAGAAAGGGAACAGCAGAGCTGCTTTGAAAAGTGTCCTTATTTCCTGTCATCTTTCAAGGTCTTTCACTAAACAGTGGGCGTGGCATGTTGCCATTGTCCCTTAAAGTCTCAATGTGTGATGTAACCTCACTTTCAGAAGATCGGGAAAAATAATTAGGAAGAAATTTTGAGCACTGCGCTAACTGGTTTGGAGTTTTCTTACCACTCTTTCTAAGCCTTGGTTCCTTGATAAGCATGACATATACATGTCAGCTGTCAGGATGCACGGCTCTTAAAACACTTGGATAGTAGAAAACAGTCTGAACGGAAACACCTGTGACTATATGTACACACACTCAGTGAAACTGAAAACAGAACGGATGTTTCCTGAGGTTGTAGTCATTCTTTCAGAGCCCCGGGACCATGCCTGTAGTACTAGATGAGGTCAGTGACTAATAAGCTCCTTAGCATCTAATAGCAGCAGAGAGCATCCCAGACTTCTAAAGACAGAAGGACTCAATGGATCCTTACACTTCAACAAAGACTTGTCAGAAAGCGGGTTCTATTCAATCAGTGAGATGAGATGAGATGAGATTATTATGTATTTGGGCATGACTAGGAGAAGCAGTGGATCTTAAGAATCAGGGAAGCTGGTTTTAGTAGCCGAGACTAAAACATGGGTGGTGACTCAACACTTTGTTCTTTACTTCATCCATTCTTTACTCAGAGAGTTGTTAGATATACAAAAAATAAAAATTAGGCATAAAACATTGACCTTAGGTGCCAGAATTAATCTCTATTCTAGTATCAGAAGAAAAAGGAGACTGACAGTTATTTAACATGTTGGGGGAAGGGTCATAGCCTGCTGTGCCTCAATGCATTTTCCAGGGGGTAGGAGATCAATATGAATGAACGTAAAAGGAAAAGATTCTCAGAATGCAAGCATGAGCAGGCGGAGCAAGGAGCCAAGGACCGAGAACCAGGGGCTGTGAGGAGCAGGAGGTGAGCTTGGGGCTTGGGGGTAGGGCTTAGCTCAGTGACTTCAACTCTATTCGATTAAAATTAGGATATAAGTGGGCTGGATTAGGGGGCTCAGCAATGCCCCTCTTAGCTTTAACAGTTTGAATTACGCAGTTCTCTTGTGGTAACCATGGTGGTAACACTCTCTTGCAGAGCTGAAATCGAACCCATGCCCAGTCCAAAATTTATATGGAAAGCAGAATTCCCATTATCATCATATGCTAGTTGGCTTTTTATACTGTGGATGGGCCATGAGAAATGACAAGAAAACTGTGAACCTAAAATCAAGCATATCAATCACAAGCTGGGCAGAAAAAAGCAGACTAAAAAGACCAGCCTAATCAATTAAGATCCAAGGGTTCAGGAGGGAAAGATCAGACTTGAGAGTGCGCCTTCAGTGATCTGGTGATTCTCAGAGATCTGAGCTCATATTATCCTGTGTAGAGGGGTGAAACTTCATCCAGCACACTCCTTTTCTCCTTCTCCCTAAATGATAAACAGGAGGATTACCTGGGGAAAATCATTCTGTAAAGAGAAACTCGGCGCAACACCCTTTTTGCGGACTTTAACAGTTACATCATTACCAAGATTTTCCTGAAATAAACTGTGAGTAGCACTGCAGATAAGGAATACAAGCCACTAGGGAAGAAATATAAACCCAGGAGAAAAGAAGACAAGATACACAGGGAATTAGTGAAGGGCCAAATTGCAGGGCACCACTCTGTTTAAATTAGTGAAAAATGTATAAGGTACTGGCTCAGGAAATGACTTTGGAAAAAATGTAAATCACGGGTGAAAACATATATCTCTAACACCAGGAATGAGAGCCCTGGGGCTTGCCAATGAAAGTCTTCTGACTGGAATATGTGAGTGATACCAGCTTAAAATAAAGTGGTGGTGGTGGTGATGGAGGAGGACATAAAAAAATGAAATGTGTGCGCATGGAGGGGACTGCAGAATGAACTACACGTGTAATCACAATAAATTACAAAACAAACGAAAGAAGGAAAAAAGTGATAATAAAGGCATGAAGTGTCATTCTGCTCATCTCTCATTTATAAGTACCGTTTGTAATGCCCATTCCTTGGAAACCTATAACCAGAGTGCTAATATACTTTCTCCTTTTATATCTTCCACAGTACTTCCAGAAAATAAAGCTGCTGTGGCCATTTACTAAGTGTGTGTGCACGCGTGTGTCTGTGTGTGTCTATGTGAGACACAGGGTGGGTGAGACAGACAGACGGACGGACTGACCCAGAGAGGAGACAGAGACAGGTGATTACCAAACTGAGGAAGCTGCCTCAAGTCAAGAACTTCATGAGGCAGGGTCTTTGCAGCGATCAATTGAGTGAAGTGGGTGGTTTATAAAGGGAGGGCCAGATTGGGCACTAACTTTGTTTAAGCTTCCCTTGGTGACTATTCCGGGTGCTTTGTTAAACAGAGGAGAAAACGTAGTCTTTAACTAACCATCCAACATCTTGGTACTGAATTCCCAGCTCCACTCTTTGGCTACAATTCCAGAAACGTGAACTGACTATGTTTGGCTAGTCCGTCGGTCGACACTTAAAAACAATAACACTGCATGTTTATGCGCACAGGGAGAAAGAGACGGAAAGAATATATGTAAATGTTACCCACAGTGATATCTGGGAAGTGACACCCTGAATGATGTGTTTCCTTTTATATGCTTCTTTTAGGTTTCCCAGTTTTCCGCACGGAGCACACACTGTTTTGTAAGATGGAAAATAAAACAAAAATTAACATGACAAACCTAGACCCCGGAAAACTGCAGCTCCCACCCACACTTCTCTTCCTCTGTGTTTATTCTCTTCCTCAGCTAAAGATTTTTCTCCCCTCTGAGTCATTCTTCTTTCTTTGTTTCCACCCCCGCCACACTTCTCCCTGCTTTCTCTTCCCAGCCTTCATTTCTGATGAGGAGGAAATTGGCTGCCCTTGCTAATCCTCATGTTTCCTCTCCTAACCAGCTGCATGGAGAAAGCCCCAGTGCACAGTTCCCTCCCCACGGTAGCCCAATTGGAGAGATGGATTAATGACATCAGTCTGGCTGCGGGCGTGACACCTGCTGTATGCAGGCGGCCGTGTGTGCATCCGGGCCCAGGGCTTTGGTGCGGATGAGCCTGTCTCTTTGCACTGGCAGATGCCGAAGAAAGAGAGTCAAGGCCAGGACACAAGGATTCATTTCAGCGTTCATGGCTGCAGGGGAGACCTGACAGTGGTCAAGTAGTATGTGTCTGCGGCCAGAGTCCATTTTGATTTACCGCATTTAAGAAACGATCCATGGCACTGTAAATCTGGGACTCCTGGCCTGGTATATGGCCCATATGTCAGGAGGCAATTTCTGAAAGAGGTGGTGGAGGGGAGGGTCATTTAAAGGTCATCCACCAACTATGGCTGACAGTGTGGGGGGAATAGCCAAGTTCTTTTATCCCGGGAATGGCTGCGAATCTACCAACAGTCCATATTTCCCAGGGCAGACGTCGGGGAAAGTGGGAAAAGGTAAAAGCTGAGAGATTTTAATGGTCTGCAGGGCAATGCCATTATTTCTACCCCTGGCTCCAGTACTGATTTGTCCTCTGGTCTCATTAATTTTTAGAAGAGATGATTACTAATGAGGATGCATTTGATATCAAATTAATTACCAGCAGAGCAGGAGCACTCAGGGTCAGCTAAAACCTCCCAGAGTTAAACTTTATTAGGGCTTCTCTTTCTTGTCTCAGAAGTGAAGAAATTTATTGTCACAGTTCAAATCTAACAAGTAAAAGCCACACGTGTGTCATTTTCTTCTTGCTGGTTCTTACTCTGCCAGGGTAAAATCAACGGCTGGGACACAGAGTCGGAAAACAGGCAGTCGATTTTGGTCAAAACGAGTGAGGAGCTCTGGAAGGTGTCCGCACCCCAGTCACTGCAGCTCCAAAGCCCCACTTCTCTGCAGGGTCCACTGTGGGGAGTTACGGGGAGACAGAGAATGCAGGGGCCATGGTCCGGCAGAACTGGCCTGGAGTTCTGACTCTGCTGCGTCTGGACCCTGGGCAAGACACTGGCCATCTCCAGGTCTCAGGTTTTCCCCTGAGAAACCGCAGTGAGCACATACTCCTGAGGTCTGAGCGCTGAGAAGAGGAACGAAAGAGTTTCTGAGAGCTAACTGTGGGGAGCGGGTCCCCCAGCCATAAAGGGGCACAGGGGCAACAGCACAGGCCACCCCAGGGTCGGGAACCTCAGATTTGCAAGTCTCCAGACTTGCTCTGCGAGCCCTGAGTCTTCTCTTGCATGCTTGTGCCAAGTCGCTTCAGTCGTGTCTGACTCTCCAGGGCATCTTACTGACCCAGGGCTCAAACCCGTGTCTCTTATGTCTCCTGCACTGGCAGGCAGGTTCTTTACCACTAGAGTCACCAGGAAGCCCCGAGTCTTCTCTTAAACCTCCGCACTTCATTGTGTTGGCCCCAAGAATACAGCGACTGCAGTTGGCATTTGTGGAACAGCTTTTCCAAATGCATTCACATACATGGCCACAAACCCTGATGGAGGTGAGCAGGGCCCATTTTCCAGGTTAAGAACCTGAGGTTCAGACAGGCTGACGTATGCAGCGTTGTGCAGGAGACGGCCAGGCTGGACACCCTCTCCCTCCCACCGGTTCGCTGTTTTGCTCTTCTTGTGCAGCGTTCAGTGTCCCTCACGTCCATGAAGGCAGCCTCTCTCCTTTCTCATCAGGTCTCTCTGTCTGGTGAAAATGGTACGATGCCCCATGGCCTGCCCCTGTCTGAAACTGCTAAAAACAAGAACAGTTTTCTCTCCACGCACATCACTTTTGGTCCTTTGTATCTTGTCCAGATTCAAATGGGCAAGTGCCTTCATCACTCCCAACCCCCTCAGCAGATGTCAGGTGGGATCATTTCAAATGCGCTGGGCTTTGTGATGGGAATGAGCCAAGGACCTGTGCACTGGTTTCTATTTCTGGTTCCAAATATTCCCAACCATCCCTTCAAGACTCTCAGTGGGTACCAGACGTCCTTCAGAAGTGCCAGGGAGTGTGATCTGCAAATGCTACAAAACGTACATGCTGCCAGCAGGACAACTGACGTTTAGCTGGAGGTAAGGGGTGCTGAATTATAAATGAGGGTTATCATCACCATCACTTGGGCTGCTATTACAATGCACCATCCCACGGTCTGACTCCTTTGGCTTCCCAGGTGGCGCAGCAGTAAAGAATCCACCTGCCAAGCAGGAGACGTAGGTTCGATCCCTGGGTGGGAAGATCCCCTGGAGGAGGCAATGGCAACCCACTCCACTATTCTGGCCTGGGAAATCTCATGGATAGAGGAGCCTGGCGGGCTACAGTGCATGGGGTCACAAAGAGTCGGCGCGACTTAGCGACCGAACAACAACAAATCCCAAGGTACGGGTTGAAGAACAGGCAGAAAATGAAATGACAAACTCTGGGGTAGTTAAGTGAAAAGGAATGATGACCACCGTGGACCCCAGACTCAGCAGATGCTGTCAACCCTGATGTCTTGCCTTGGAACCTATGTCAAGTCACACCCTGAGAGATGTACATGTTTTTATGATCTGATTTTAACAAAATGTCAAAAATCTTTAATAGGAATGTGGGAAATGTCTTGTGAGTTGTTTTTTGATTCAGAAAGAAAGAGACTGCATCTGGGTAGCTGAAATAGAATAAACATCGCTTATGTCTCTGCAGCCACAGCTTGTAAAAATTCCAGATGTGTGTGTATGTCTTTATGCACAGAAATATTTTTTGAACTTTTTAAGACTAAAGAATGTTTTACTACCTGCCCATAAAAATCTAAAACCCAGACCCTTTCTCTACACTGTAATAATGTGATTTTCTTGCCTTGTCCAGCGATACCGAATTATTTTCTGCACTGATGTAAAATATTTCCATACAGTAAAGATATGGATGAGTAAACAACCAAAATTTCCAGGATACTTCTTCAACTGAGCAATTTCGAGGTTCATGAGCCCTCCTTAGGAAGACAATCCTCATAATATACTGCAACTTAAATTCCCAACAGATCAGTCTTTTCTTTTCCACAGCCTGCACCTAATTCATTGATCTAAATATTTCATGAAAGCTCTTAAAAGTTAATTTACCATTATAAAAGTGGTGAATTCCATCTTTTAGAGAACTTTCTCCCCTTCTCCTTCTTCTGTGTTTATGTCTGTGTCACTATGTTTTAACTCCCGAGGAAGATCTGTTGCCTCTTCAATGTCTCCACACGTCCTTCTCCTTCCTCCATCTCCAGCACCTTCTAATCTTCTACTCTTCGCAGGCCCACTGAAGTGGAGGCTTGCCTTCCTCCATATCATTCATTTTTCTCAGTTCTATGCCTCTTTCTCTCTTCTAGGGCAACCAGCCAATGTAGACTGGAGAAAAGTCACCCAGTTAAGCAGTATTTCCATTTTCATTCATGAGGATAAGTTCATGAGTCACATTTTTAAAGAGCCAACTTAAGGGCTTCCCAAGTGGTACAGTGGATAGGACTCTACCTGCCAATGCAGGGGACGTGGATTTCATCCCTAGTCCAGGAAGATTCCACGTGCCACAGAGCAACAAAGCCCATGTACCACAGCTACTGAAAGCTGCATGCTCCAGGGCCCGTGAGCTGCAACTCCTGAGCCCAAGTGCTGCAGCTACCGAAGCCCAAGTGCCTGGAGCCCATGTTCCACAAGAGAAGCCACTGCAACGAAGAGTCCGTGCACCACAAACAGAGAGTAGCCCCTGCTTGATGCAACTGGAGAAAAGCCTGTGTGGCAAAAAATTATGAGCTATAATTAATTAATTAATTATAATCATATAAATTAATTATAGTCATAATTCATTAACTAATAATAAAAACAATCAACTTAAAAATCCAACTTTCTATCACCTTGTTCAGACTATTCATCTCCCTTTTCTCCTCCCCTAAATGCCTCTAATTTGTGTATCTGCCTTCCTCATCCTGAAGCATCCATCTTTATTCCAAACTACGCTGTCTTAAGTTCCTATGTTCCTACCTCCTAGACGTTTAGAAAATGTGCTCTCTCTTCTTTTCTTGTTTCTGCAAAGCCAGAGTAACATGGAATGTTCCCCGCAAGCTCCCTTCCCCTTCTACTCTCCCGGCATCATACTAACCCAGGATTCGTTCAATGACTGGATTAAACCCAAAAGCTCCTGAAATCGGTTTTTGTTCAAAATGTCAGACCCAGTCCATGTGTGTTTGCTTTTGCTTTTTCTCTCCTCCACAGACAATTAAAATGTATGTCAACGAATAAACTCAAAAGAGCCAAGAGAACATGAAGGAAACGCCAGGGAGTTCTTCGTGTGGGACAGACTCTGGCATTTGTGGGATCCCCAACTCTCCCCAAAAGGAAGCCTGCCAGTCAGCGAGTCCTGAGAGGGAGACGCCGCTGTGGGGGAGGGCTGGACTCAGCTGTCAGCAAACCACACAGCATCCTGGAACGCTGGCCTCTAGCCCTTCATCCCAGATACAAACAGGCTACTAAGCATGACATCTCAGGAGAAGAAACCTGGAGCACGAAGGAGACAGATGGAGACACAGACATGAAACAAGCAGTCCTGGAACAAACAGAAATGGCTTGGGAACAAAAAGAACTTAAAAAAAAAAACTCTAATTGGTATTCTCGAAAAGGTTGAGAAGAGATGGTAACCAAAAAATAGGACTGCATGAAAAGATAATAAACAAAGAACAGAAATGACATTCGCAAAAAAAGTAATGTGATGATCAAATAGAAACTTCAGTGGAAAGGATAAAAGATAAAGCTTAAACAGATCATACGAGAAAAAGGATAACGGACAGAGAGCACCGGCCTTGTAGGTCCATTATCAGACTGCTGGACATTTTCAGAAAGAAAATACAAATGGAAATCAGAGGTGAATAGTTATCGAGAGAACAGAGACGCCTGTTGCATCTGTCTGTGCTCTCTGCCTGCAGCACCTCGCCCATGTTCTTTGTAGCACTGTCTTTGAAGGCCACTGGGAGCCATGCGGCTGCTAGCCTTCATAGGATTTTCATAGTGTTTAAGGGACATGCTCTTCCCCCCCCCCCAAATTTAAAAATCAGTTACCTGAAGTTGTCTTGGGTAAGTTCATTTTACTTGTCTTCCTCTAAAATCTTCTAATGATCAAAAACAGCCCCCAGCCCAGCACAACCAGCATGCCCCCACAGTTATCATCTCTGCAACCCTGGACATGACTCCTGCTGCCATAATAATGACCCTAGCTGTGACCTGCGCACACCGGACCTCCTGACATGTGAGTCTGGGAAGGCAAGCAAACACAAACTTTTCACTATCTCTTAAAAAAAAGTAATTACATAGACAACTGAATAGTTTAAAGAAGATTTCAGAAGAGATGCTTAACATTCCTTATAGTGGTCAGATGCACTCACTGGTGTTCTCATTTCAACACATTTTCATTTAATTCATTATATACATACATACATACATATATATATATATATATCCCATAGAGCAATCCTTGATCGTTTGGCAAAACCAGCTGGGGTTACATTGTATTTTAAGAGAGTCACATTATTGTATTTCTTTGCCGTCTTCTGCACTATTAGTCTAGATTAGGAGTTGTAACACATATACATAGAATTCCACATATGCTCCTCTTTGAGCATAAAGAAGGAAAAAGAATTGTTAACTTAATTTCTGAAATAGTGTTGATTGTAATAGGACTCTTTCCCCCAATTTTTTTTTTTCCTGGTCTCCTTTGCTGAAAGCTGTCAAGACAGCTGAGTAGCCCTGGTCTTTACTAATGTCAAGCCAAAAGTTAAGAGAGTTCTATGTGGGCCAATGGTTTACTAGCCTTAAGACAGCTGGTCTTCGGATGACATTTGCTGACAGCATTAAAGAGCATTGGCTGAAAGTGTGTATGAGGGAGCCTTCTGATATAACCGTCATTAGTCACTCACAGTTTTAGGACTGGCAGCTTATAATGGTATCCTGTTGTTATCTAAATATCCACCAGTCCTATCAATAGGACTTACACAGGGCTTCAAAAAAAAAATTTAGATTTTTAAGTTGCTTATTTAGAAGTATGACAAACTGACTTATTCTCATGAATTAGAACACAAATCCTACTTAAATGTAGGTGTGGTTAAGACCATAATAAGATACTACTATACACTACTTATAGCGACTAAAAAAGAATAAAACAAAGCTAACTGGCCACTCCAAGTGCCGGCTGACAAGGACACTGGAATTCTCATGTAATCTTCCGGGGATGCACATCAGGAAAGACACTCTGGAAAACAGTTCAGCAGTTTCTTAAAAAGTCAAACACGCCATATGACCCAGCAAGTCTATATTTACCCAAGTGAGATGAAAAATTATGTCCAAACAAAAAGCCTGTAAACGGAATGTTTATAACAGCCATGTTATTCATGTTGGCTTCAAACAGGAAACCATCCGAATGTCCATTAGCTGGTGACTAGACAAAGTAAGGCCCTTCCTTACAATGGAATACCATCCGGCATGAAGAGAATGAACAGGCACACAGCGCAACGCAGACGCCCCGCAAATCCGTTACGCTGAGTGACCGGAGCCAGACCCCAGAGGCTGTACACACTGCGTGCTCCGCTGCCTCAGTCGTGTCCGACTCTGTGCGACCCCGTGGACTGCAGCCCGCCAGGCTCCTCCATCCATGGGATTTCTGAGGCAAGAATACTGGAGTGGGTTGCCACTGCCTTCTCCAGGGGATCTTCTTGAGCCAGGGATCGAACCTGGGGATCGACGCAGGGATGGAGCGTCTCTTACATCAACCTGTATTGGCAGGTGGGTTCTTTCCCACTAGGGCTACCTGGGAAGTATATACTATGACTCCACTTACATGACGTCCTTGAAAAGGCAGAACCACGCGGACAGAAAACAAGTCAGCGGTTACGAGGAGTGGGGTGGACTGAAAAAGGGCATAAGGGAATTTGGCGGTGGTGGTGGTGATAGAATTGTTTTATATACTGATTGTGGCAATGACTCACAGAACCCTCAAAGAAGTCTTTTTCATTGTGCATAAATTTTCAGCGTGGTAACCTGAAGATAAATAGGAATTTCAAATATGGATATGCTTCCCTTGGATACCTAAAGATGCAAACAAAAGCCCACAACCTCACTCTCCCCACGGCAGAGACAGGTTAACTCTGTCACTAGCTTCAGATCAGGTAAAGGCTATCGTGTTACCATGGATACCAGCTGTTACTTCGTTCTGTGTGAAACCTCTAATGTGAAACTGTGATTCACATGCAGGGCAGCGGGGAGACTGAAAAACACCCAGACAAATTCACCCGGGGCTTTTTTCGCTTTTCCGAACCCCGCCCATAATACTTCCTGTATGAACTCATGAGAAACCGTGTGAAGTCAGTGGACATATCCTTCAGACATGAAAAGAAGAAAGGTCAGAAACTTTCTGGCTAAACTTGAAGGCAACTCTAAAAAACTGTACGCTACTCCTAAGGCTATTAAGACTGTTTATATTGCTTTGTTTATTGCAGAATAATTTTCCCTAGATGGACTGCTAAAACAGTGACATGGGAGAGACCAACGCCCTCCTCTATCTGCAGACTTGCCTGGGAGATGATGATTTTCTGATTTATAAAGCAGACAGCAGGCAGATTGAGGGTGGGTTTCAAAGTTAGGAGAATTCTTTAGTGGGGCTCAAATCGACAGGTTGTGGGAATTCATTCAAAGTTGGAAAGGTAGGAAGATGACTCTTAAGAAGCACATATATTTAAAAACTCTATTAAAGATGAGCTCCACAGTAATCACCATGGGTCCACCTAAGGGCCAGTGACAATGAAAAGTGTACCTGCTGCCACTGACCTAGTGTGTCTCACGTGCTAAGCAGGTGCTACATGGACCCTTGGGAAATCAGTTCTCCCCACACGCTGCCCTGCTCTTTTCACCATCTGAGTTCCCCAGAGGCATTAGGCTAGTTCTTGCCTGTGTACCTCTGTCCCTTCACTCCTCCATTCAACAAATATATTTTGACATCTCCTCTATGTGTGCTGTTGATGGAATTGTGCCCCCCTCCAAATTCAGAGTCACGTACAGATGTGAGAGCTGGACAATAAAGAAAGAAGAGTGCTGAAAACCGATGGTTTCAAACTGCGGTGCTGAAGGCGACTCTTGAGAGTCCCTCGGAAAGCAAGGAGATCAAACCAGTCAAGCTTAAAGGAAATCAACCCTGAATACTCTTTGGAAGGACTGTCGCCAAAACTGAAGCTCCAATACTTTGGCCACCTGATGTGAAGAGCTGACTCACTGGGAAAGACCCTGACGCTGGGAAAGATTGAAGGCAGAAGAAGAAGAGGGTGGCAGAGGATGAGATGGTTGGATGGCATCACCAAGTTAATGGACATGAACTTGAGTAAACTCTGGGAGACGGTGAGGGACAGGGAAGCCTGGTGTGCTGCAGCCCAGTGAGTCGGACGTGACTTGGCTACTGAACAACCACCACCGCCAAATCTATATGGCGATGTCCCAAACACCCGTACTTCAGAATGCAAACCTATGGATACAAACAGAATCCGTGCAGATGCCATGAGTTAAGACGAAGTCATATTTGAATAGTCTGGGCCCCTTAACCCTGTACAAATTGTGACCCAGGCACACACGCAAGGAGATGGTCATGTGACGACAAAGGCAGGGAGTGGGGTGATGTGTCTACAAGCCGAGGAAGGACAAAGCTTGCCAGCAAACCCACAGAAGCCAGGGGAGAGAAGGGAGCAGACACTCCCTTGGGTCCCACAGGGAACCAACTTTGCCAGCAACCTGGTGTTGCACTTCTAGGTCTAGAACTGTGACCATAACTTTCTGTGATTTAGACCAAACCAGAAGAAACCAAAACAGACCTCCAAACAAAACTCCCCTGCCCCCCAAACAACACAAACATAGGAAATGACGCTTTCTATGGACAAGGAGATTCTGCAAACATGTAAGAGGCTGCAAGAAGAGAACTGCCCCTTTCAGGGGCTGGAGCTCAGTGAGGATGCCCGGCGCTGTGGACCAGTGTGGACCAGGGCATGCTTCCTCCTGATGGGCCAGCCCACCCTGCTTCCTGACTTCTTTCACATTTGAACCTTCAGCTGCCTTCAAGGTTTCGATCCACTTTTCAAGCAACCAGGGTCACCTTTCTTGGAGGAAAAGAGGGCCCCGTTGCAGGAGATATGAGATAGTAGCTTGTTGGCTAGATCTGGCGTCATGGTCCTCGGAGAAACGGCCAGACGCTCCTCTTGGCAAAGGCACCGCACACCCCCGATAGGACAGATGGACAACCCCAGGAGCCCCGTGTGGCAGCTGTTACACCGATTTTCAAGTGCGGGGGCCCGAGCCCCGCCTGTAATAACATTTTCCTGGCTGGCTCTGACCTCTGAATCTCACTGATTTGTCTAACACACACTGTGAACATCAGTGAGTCAGGACTTAAAGCCAAGACGGCAGAATTGCTTTTAAATGGCAGGAGATGCTTAAGACAGGATTTCTGTGACTTGGTCATTAACTTGTTTACATCCCGATCCACGCTTCCTTCTCACGTCCCTTCCTCTCAATTATTTTTTCCCTCTCTTGATATCACAACCTATTTTTGGTGAAGGTTTCAGTGGCAGTACACTTCTGTAGACAATTCAGGCTCCTGCTCTTAGACAGCAGTCAGTATAGATGGGGGAATTTGAAAAAAATATCCTACTCACTATATCATTTTCCATCAGCCTGCTTGTAATTCCCCCATTTAACGAAAAACAATCTTTCCTCCTTCCCCCCAGAAAGGAGAGATTAAATTGATATATTCAGAGGAGTAACACCAACGCCCTTGTGTGATGATAATTTTGGCTATATTATTCTCAGATAACTCAAAGGCCCAAACCCCGTAAGTATGTCACATATCAATTGATGCTTTCAGATATAAATCTACATATGACTCTTTGATTTGACCGTCTGCAGCCCATGCCTGGGTTGTCCCAGCCCTTGAGCGCTCATTCCCCGTAGTCCACGTTCCTTCTTTCTACAGAGCCTGTCACTTCTGCTTCTTTCTTACACTAGCTGGAAAGACTCAGATTTAATTTGAACGTGCCAGACTGAAGCCGGTGGCCCTTTAACAAAAAGCAGAGACGTTGGCCTCTATCTGAAGCTGCCCATCGCCCTGAATTCCAGTCCTTCATCCCTCCCAACAGCAAACATTTCTGAAATACAGAGTGTTTTCATAGAACCGGTCTACATCTTAAGTATCACCCGGGAGAAGAGGAAATAAAAACAGTGTACGTGTTCATCGATCTCGAAAACAAACTTGCCACGCTTTTATAAAAATCAGCCTGCTTGCTTGTCAGTGGAGACGTTCTAAGATTACAGAACGCTGGTGTCGTGATGGGCACAGATTTTCTAACCATTTGCCAGGGGGCTACACTTCACGTGCGGAGCTTTCAATCCCTTCGATTCTCTTCCTACACCCACCTCGAGGGTGTAGTTACTGATACCGCAACCTACTTCTTTGTGTGGCTTCTCCCCAGACCCTCTCCTCCCACAAACTTGATCAGGACTTTGCTGATCCCACCGCTCAGCCTCTCTGCTGTCCCTTCTCCTCCAGCTCCCCGCCCCGCCCGCCCCAAGCACGCGTGCCCCTCGCCCCCGAGCAGCGCGCCCGCCCCGAGCACGCGTGCCCCTCGCCTCCGAGCAGCGGCGCAGTACCTGCTGCATGCCGTGCATGGTCTGCTGCAGAAACTGCACCTGCTGGTCCTTCGTCAGGCTCTCCTCCGTCCGGAACAGCTGCTCCTTCTCCTGCTTCAGCAGCTCCACCTCGTTCCTGTAGGCATCCAGCTGCCACCGGAGGCTGTCGTTCTCCTCTTTAAGCGCATAGGCCTGGGCGGCCAGGGCTGCGGGGCAGACAGAACGAGTCCAGGTGAGTGACCGACTCACTGAGATGGAGCGCCTTTGGTGTTAAAGGGAGCCTCGCACCCCAATTTTTTTATTTTTTAATTTTTTGTTGCTGTTGTTGATGTGGACCATTTTATTTATTTATTTTTTGATGTGGACCATTTTAAAAGTCTTTATTGAATTGGTTACAGTATTGCTTCTGTCTTACGCTTTGGTTTTTTGGTGCGAGGCATGTGGGATCTAAGCTCCCCCACCAGGGAGCGAACCCACACTGGAACCCACACTGGCACTGGAAAGCAAGGTCTTAACCACTGGATGGCCAGGGAAGCCCTCCCTCACTGATTCTTCACATTTGCACCAAACTGAAATGCCCTACCCCGGGGTGCTGCTTGTTTTTACAGCTCACTTGTTTGGGAATGTGTTAGCAGTTCCGTCTGTCCCGTCTTATGGGCGCTTGTGGGTACAGGATAAATCCCTTCTGAATTCTTGTCTCCTGACCTCTGCCCCGGCCCTAGGCTCCCTCTCAGAAACTGATCTGTGATGGTGGTGATGAGAGCACTCAGAACTCCGGGCAAACCCTATCTACCTTGTGACTGCCCTCTCCCTTTTGGCAGGATGGCTTCGCTCCCTGGAGGGCCACTTTCTTTCACGTCGTTCATGGTCCCCCAGGTGGAAGCATGCAGCCACAGCAGCCCAGGGGAGAGGGGAGATCGATCTGTTCCTTCCCACTGAACTGCCGGGACAGACTGCACTAGTCTGTTAGTTCCTTCTAACTGCTCTCAGGACGGAGGCCTGGTTCCATCTGTTTCACCAACAGTTTCCTACCCCACTCCTTCCTGAAACCTGACCCTCTCTAAGTGGAAGTTCAGAGCTCACTCACCTCCTCACCCGACTGAGAAACCAGGACAGGGAATTCAGGGCCTTACACCTCTCACGGCTCCAAAAGTAACTGAAGTGGAGCACGAAGGAGTGAACGGTACCAAGGAAAACTGCGGGTGGGGATTCCCTTCCGTCGTTTCTAGCTGAAGACTTGGTGTTCTCCCCAGCAGTCACAATAGCCTTCTGAGCTCTCACCATACAATAGACACTGGACCACACACTCACTCACTCCATCTCCCCCGTCAGCTCCTGACGCGGGTGCTGTTCTTACTACTCCGCTTTACAGATGAGAAAAATGAGGTACTTGGATGTTAGAGAACTTGTCTGATTTCACAGAGAAAGCATCATCAATAGCCTTCAAACCCAGGTCGGGCTCCAGAGTCTCTGCTCCCAGTCACTGGGCTATTCGGCCAGCCCAATAGGTTTAGTTCTGAACAGATTATTTTAAAAGAACCCCCAATTCTCTCTGCTTTTTTTAAACCAGTCTCCCATACTTTCTCTGCCTCCTTCAGAAAATTCATTCACTACTTTTGTAAGCAAGATAAAACGGAAGATATTTCAAAAGTCTGTTATAAGAAGCTTCTTTAAAGATGTGACTTCTGGTTTGTAAGAACATGGTGTGGAGCCTCTCTCCAGCAGGTTCTTGGCCCAGGATCATTTCCACTCCACCTCCCAGCAATAATCCCCCAATTCCAGAGCCAGATCAAGGTCAGCTTCTCAGGTTACAGTTCCACCATGAACAGGTGACAGATGTGCACAGAGGTGCTCTGAAAATCCACTGAGTTCTCTCCTCAAATAACCACCATCAAACTACATCAATAGTACTTTAATAGTTGAGTGTTTCATGGTATTCTACTTTGTAAAACTGACGATGTATAGTACACACTGAAATACTAATCAAATAGAACATGCAATTAACCAGAAGATTCCCTACCTCAGACCATCAGGGACCAACCAGTCAACGAACATTCAGCCTGTCTGGGCCTCTTGGATCACAAAACAAGGAGACAGAGTATGCCTCTCCTCTCAAAGAGCTTGAGATACAACAGAAACCTACAAGTTTGAAAGGAATGTACTCAGAGGAAGAGAGAAGAGGCTAACACCTGAAATGTGTGTGCTATGTGCTAAGTCGCTCAGTTGTGTCTGACTCTTTGCGACCCTATGGACTGTAGCCCACCAGGCTCCTCTGTCCATGGGGATTCTCCAGGCAAGAATACTGGAGTGGGTTGCCATGTCCTCCTCCAGGGGATCTTCCCAAGCTAGGAATTGAACCCATGTCTCTTACATCTCCTGTATTGGCAGGTGGGTTCCATACCACTAGGACCACCTGGGAAGCCCGTAATAGGCACTCAAAAAATGTTGGCTGGATAAATAAATGAGCGACCCACTCAGTGTCAGGGTTTATGGCAGGGGAATCCATCCTACAGGAATTCAGAGGAGAGAAAGGAAAAGGCAGATGGGAATAATAAAGGAGGGCTTTGAAGGCTGAAAGCCCACGAACTGGTGAAGGGCATTCAGTCAGGAACAAGAGCTGAAGCAAAACCCAGAGATGGGAACGAAAGGCAGACTACTTGGGGCAGGAAGCAGGGAAGCTTGATCAAAAGCGCAAGAGTCCGTCTGGAAGCAGTGAGAGAAAGGTGAGCCGTACTGCATGATGAGGGGGGGGATGGAAGCCAGCTGGACCTCTGGGCCAGTGGGGCGGCCAGTTGAGCACTGCTGAAGGTGCCTGGCAGTGGAAGATGTGACGAAACCGGTGATTTAGGAAGATTGGTTTGGCAGTGGTGCGTGGAATGAACTGGAGGCTGAAGAGGATGAGTAAAGGAAATTTTTATTTGCTGTATATGTATGTGCAAAACCCGAGAACTGCCAGTTTTACAGTTTTCAGGGACTGACTCATAAATCAGAAAGGACCCAGGGTCTACCTTGGAGTATGGGCTGAGTGTGTGCAAGAGTGCTAAGTTGCTTCAGCCGTGTCTGACTCTGCAACGCTATGGACTGTAGCCCGTCAGGCTCCTCTGTCCATGGGACTCTCCAGGCAAGAATACTGGAGCGGGTTGCCATGCCCTCCTCTAGGGGATTGTCCCAACTCAGGGATCGAACCTGTGACTCCTGCATTGCAGGCAGATTCTTTACTACTGGGCCACCAGGGAAGCCCAGAGTATGAGTTAGTTGTTTTCTAAACATGGTAGGGCCCAACATCAGATCCTGCCCACATCCTGAGGTGCCGACTCCTGGCAACTCAGTTTACCAACCCCTAAGGAAATGGTTACCAGGCATCATTTAAGAGAGGGATGTTGTAATAGGGCAAAATTACAGAAAATGCAAATGACAGAAAAAGTGTTGGCGCTACAGAAGTACGTTACTACATTTAGTAGCATTCAAAGACACTTAAGTCATTTCCTTAGGAAGCTCTATTTGGCCCCTTCTCAATTCAGAGTGGCATTTTTATTATCATAACTGATAGCAGGTGTTTGTGAAGAAATCGATTAGTATGCAGAGATGGAAATTACATTTTCCAAATGAATTGCCGAGTCTGCAAGATATGCTGAAATCTGGGTAGGAAAATGCAAGCAGCTATAAAGCATGTGCCAGCAACATTATTTAAATAAATTGTCTGAACATAAATACATAGAGGGAAGTGCACCATCCATTATTTTAGGACTTCTCTTAGAATGGCACAGCTGACAGCTCTTACTCTTGGCTTGAGCTGAGTGACCACTGCTCCTGCCAAGTAGGATACGACGTCGTTTGCATTTCTGGAATAGGCATGTGATATCATCATATTAAAAAAGACGAAAAAAATCCAGCAGGTGTAACTCTATCCACTCTCATCCCCCGTCTCCCGCCACCCCCCCCCCCCAAATCAATACCATAGCCAACTCCATCAACATTTATATAATTGGGGCATATAACTGATTTACATTCCTTATTAAGTGATTTCAAGCCTGATATCTGCAAAAAAAATCTTGGTTTCTCATGTGGCCGCAAAGTGGTTATTTTCTAAAGGGTGAGAAATTGTCTATTGACTCCACTTAACTTTGGGCCACCTGTTTGTAAACATTTTTCAGCATCATGCTGCATGGATCTGCCCCT